>NC_090933.1:197324269-197634465 GCF_040938575.1 Ambystoma mexicanum | reverse complement strand
GCCCCCACTCATGTCTACCACCACCCCCACCCCCCCTGCCACCATGGGCAGCCTCCACCAGGCCCCCACTCACGTCTCCCACCACCCCCACCCCCCTGCCACCATGGGCAGCCTCCACCAGGCCCCCACTCATGTCTCCCACCACCCCCACCCCCCAGCAGTACAGGGGCAGCCTCCACCAGGCCCCCACTCACGTCTCCCACTACCCCCACCCCCCTGCCACCATGGGCAGCCTCCACCAGGCCCCCACTCATGTCTCCCACCACCCTCACCCCCCAGCAGTGCAGGGGCAGCCTCCACCAGGCCCCCACTCATGTCTCCCACCACCCCCACCCCCCAGCAGTGCAGGGGCAGCCTCCACCAGGCCCCCATTCATGTCTCCCACCACCCCCACCCCCCAGCAGTGCAGGGGCAGCCTCCACCAGGCCCCCACTCATGTCTCCCACCACCCCCACCCCCCAGCAGTGCAGGGGCAGCCTCCACCAGGCCCCCACTAATGTCTCCCACCACCCCCACCCCCCGGCAGTGCAGGGGCAGCCTCCACCAGGCCCCAACTCATGTCTCCCACCACCCCCACTCCCCTGCCACCATGGGCAGCCCCCACCAGGTCCTCACAATCCCCAATCATGTGCGTAATGGACAGCCTCCACAGCCAAAAAGCCCTACCAAGTAACCCATTCACCCACATGGAAATGGAAATCACATGTTACACCCCCAATGTTCATGAAGCTATCGAACCCATGTCCGTCACACACAATGGTTGCAATTGAATGGGAAAACACACAACATGACATGCATGAAACCAATGAGATGATACCACACAGTGAAGTATGGAAACCAAATTGTATTGAAAAAAATAAAGAATGCTAAAGAAAGAAAACAAACTACAATGTGAATGAGAAAAAAAAGCTGCATGTCCGTATAAAAACACAAAACTGGAAATCAGAATCCAAAAAATATTTGGCCAAAGTCAAAATTAAAAAAATCTCCATGCAATAAAGAACTATGTAAAAAACTACCAAGGGTCCATGAGCCCAACTGAACAAAGGAAACCTACTAAAAAACCTACCTAAAAATCAACTATATACAAAAAGTGGAGCAGTGTCCGTCGACTCCAAATCATAATAAGAAAGAAAGGAAACCTAAAACTAAAGAACTATATACAAAGGCGGCGGGCAAGTCCAGCGGATCACTACGTGGTGTCCCGGGCCAGGGCATCATCGAACTCCTGTTCGATGTCCCGGAGGCGGTCCAGTTCCATGGCCCCGAGGGTCCGCAGGGACGACGCCGTGTCCTCCTCCAACCCCCTGCGGATTGCCTCGAGGCACTCGGCCCGCCTCAGGGCCCTCCGCATGGAGTTCTCCGCCCTGACCATTGTGAGCCGCGCCTCTTCCGCCCGCCGCCGCTCCTCACCTATGGCGTGGCCCAACCGCTGCCACACGGAAGACACTCTCTGTCCTGGGTCCCCCTGCCCTCCGGCCGATGCCTGCCCCTCCGATGTCGAAAGCCCTGAGCCTTCATGTCTCCCACCATGTTGCTGCTGCTGCTGCTCTGCCTCTGCCCGTGCACTGCCTCCTGCTGCCTGCACATCCTCCGCCGGCTGGGGTGCACTTGTTGATGTGGCCACCCCTGCTGGACCTCCGACACCCGACTGTGGCAGGGATGCCTCCTCCACCAGCCTGGCCGCACCGTCAGAGGCAGCTCCACAGGGCACCCAGGTGACTGATGGGTGGGAAGATGGCACAGAGGACGACTGGCGCGTAGGGGGTCCAGTTGAGGAGGGGGTCAGAGCAAGCCCCATCAGACGGAGGAATCCGGCCTGGGAGACCTGTCCCAGCAGGCTGACGTGGTCAACGAGCCATTCGAGATGGCGTGCAGTCTCTCCATGAAAAGACTGCAGGTCAACTCGCATGGCCTGTTGACGCAACGTCACACCAGCCAGGACAGGCTCAACCCGGACCTGGATGGCCATGTCCGCACGCAGAGGAAGGCCAGTTGACGTCAGCTCATCCCCTGCCTGAAAACGGGTCTGGACGTAGGCATCCCTGCTGGTGCAAGATGATGCAGGGACAGGATCGGGGACAGGATTGCACACAGGCACCTCCGCGGCCACCTGTGCTGCCTCCTGTCCCTGGTCCTGCACTGCACCACTAGCACCAGTGGGATCCCCACCTCCAGACCCCGTCTCTGGTGCTTGCACGGCCCCCTCCTCCACCAAACCCCCCACCAACCTGGATGACTCTGTGCCATCTTCCCCTGTTGGGCCCTGTGGGGTCCCAGCTGCCCCTTCTGCTGCCGAGGAGTCCAACTGCAACCTCCGCCTCTTGGACCTCCTCCCGGCAGCTGCGGCCTGGGACGCGGCACCGGACTCCTCACTCCCCGACGAGATGACAACACGGGAGGGGAGCCGGGCCTTGCGTCTCCGGCTGGCGGTCGGATCCCCGCCGCTGTGCTCCACAGCACCTTCTCCGCCCTCTTCATCAGTTGACGCTGCAGACAGGGAGAAACAAAACACAGGCATCAGGGCACTGTACAATGGACACATACACGCATGACAGTTGCACATGAGTGGCATTGGCAAACCTCAGACATGTCATCACAATCCCCAACACACATGTCATTGCAACTCGCACACATGAGCCATACCACAGCCATATCGCAACTGCCACCACCATCCCTACACATACAACAGCATCAGCAGCCAAAGGGGAGCCAGACATCACATGCAACACAGGAAGTGCACCACACATGTACACACACCACCACACTTGCATGCATGTCTACACCTCTGCCAAGTGTCGCACTGTTCAGACGGGCATCCATGTCACATCTGCCAATCAGGCTTCCACATACCGCTGTCACATGCATCCATGTTGCATCACTGTTGCACCCTTGACAAATACACACACATGCACATGTACACAGTGCTCATACATGCAGCCGAAAACAACATACATGCCTGACATCACGGACATGTCTACTTACATACACATTCATCCAAACATGTGTGCACGCACAACTGCATTTGCCATGCAAGCCCACACACACAAGCACCATCCATGTCTCACACATTACAGCCCTCGCATGTGTCAGCCCCACGGCCCTGTACACCCCCACCCATACTCGACCCCATACAAACAGATGTGCAACCGGCACAATGCCGAATAATAACCACACGCACTGCTCACAATCAGGATGCATGTACACTCACCGCTCGACTCCAGACGGGTCTGCTTCTCTAGGACCTGGACGTGGAGCGCTGGGGATATGCGTTCCAGGACCCCCATCTGTTCTTCCGACAAGTGGCCCCGGCGCCCCTTGGCATCCGCTGCCTTCAAGAGGCGCCGGGCCTTGTTCAGGGTCCTGGACCTGAAGTCCTCCCAGCGCTTCCTGACATGTTGTAAGTCCCGGACTGCCACCCCCTCCACGTTGATGGCAGTCACGATGTCAGTCCAGATCCGAGTCCATCCTTCCTTGTCGGCGCGGGAACTTCTGAAGAGGGCATCATACTGCCCCAGGACTTGCTCCACCAGGACACCAACTTCGGTGGCACTGAAGCTGGTGCCCCTCTGCCTCTCTGGCCGGGGGTTGTCAGTGGCCACAGATGGTGTTTGCCCCGACATGACAACCCCAGAGGCAGGAGTGGGTGGGCAACTTGGTCCTGGGGCTGGGCTGTGGAGCGATGGAATTCCAGTCGGGAGTCTTCGGTTTCAGCAGGGGTGGTCACAGCAACAGCACCCCTTGCTGATGTGCAGGCAGCAAATGGCAGTGCACGTGGGCAGCAGGCAGTCAGGCAGCAGCAGATGGCAGGTGGGAGCGTGCTCGGGGCTCTGGGGGGCAGTAGTTCAGCCTTCTGGGCAGGAGCGTGGTCTTCCGTGTGCTTACGCGTGGTCAGCTTGGTACGGAGTGATTTGGCACGTGAAAATCCTGCACGTCAGCGTGAAAACCGAGGAAAGGCCCTTAGCGCGTACCAAGCTGGCCACGCGTAAGCACACGGAAGACCACGCTGCCTGCACATCAGCCAGGGGTGCTGTTGCTGTGACCACCCCTGCTGGAACCGAAGACTCCCGACTGGAATTCCATCGCTCCACAGCCCAGCCCCAGGACCCAGTTGCCCACCCACTCCTGCCTCTGGGGTTGTCATGTCGGGGCAAACACCATCTGTGACCACTGACAACCCCCGGCCAGAGAGGCAGAGGGGCACCAGCTTCAGTGCCACCGAAGTTGTTGTCCTGGTGGAGCAAGTCCTGGGGCAGTATGATGCCCTCTTCGGAAGATCCCGCGCCGACAAGGAAGGACGGACTCGGATCTGGACTGACATCGTGACTGCCAACAACGCGGAGGGGGTGGCAGTCCGGGACTTACAACATGTCAGGAAGCGCTGGGAGGACTTCAGGTCCAGGACCCTGAACAAGGCCCGGCGCCTCTTGAAGGCAGCGGATGCCAAGGGGCGCCGGGGCCACTTGTCGGAAGAACAGATGGGGGTCCTGGAACGCATATCCCCAGCGCTCCACGTCCAGGTCCTAGAGAAGCAGACCCGTCTGGAGTCGAGCGGTGAGTGTACATGCATCCTGATTGTGAGCAGTGCGTGTGGTGATTATTCGGCATTGTGCCGGTTGCACATCTGTTTGTATGGGGTCGAGTATGGGTGGGGGTGTACAGGGCCGTGGGGCTGACACATGCGAGGGCTGTAATGTGTGAGACATGGATGGTGCTTGTGTGTGTGGGCTTGCATGGCAAATGCAGTTGTGCGTGCACACATGTTTGGATGAATGTGTATGTAAGTAGGCATGTCCGTGATGTCAGGCATGTATGTTGTTTTCGGCTGCATGTATGAGCACTGTGTACATGTGCATGTGTGTGTATTTGACAAGGGTGCAACAGTGATGCAACATGGATGCATGTGACAGCGGTATGTGGAAGCCTGATTGGCAGATGTGACATGGATGCCCGTCTGAACAGTGCGACACTTGGCAGGGGTGTAGACATGCATGCAAGTGTGGTGGTGTGTGTACATGTCTGGTGCACTTCCTGTGTTGCATGTGATTTCTGGCTCCCCTTTGGCTGCTCATGCTGTTCTATGTGTATGGATGGTGGTGGCAGTTGCGATATGGCTGTGGTATGGCTCATGTGTGCGAGTTGCAATGACATGTGTGTTGGGGATTGTGATGACATTTCTGAGGTTTGCCAATGCCACTCATGTGCAACTGTCATGCGTGTATGTGTCCATTGTACAGTGCCCTGATGCCTGTGTTTTGTTTCTCCCTGTCTGCAGCGTCAACTGATGAAGAGGGCGGAGAAGGTGCTGTGGAGCACAGCGGCGGGGATCCGACCGCCAGCCGGAGACGCAAGGCCCGGCTCCCCTCCCGTGTTGTCATCTCGTCGGGGAGTGAGGAGTCCGGTACCGCGTCCCAGGCTGCAGCTGCCGGGGGGAGGTCCAAGAGGCGGAGGTTGCAGTTGGACTCCTCGGCAGCAGAAGGGGCAGCTGGGACCCCACAGGGCCCAAGAGGGGAAGATGGCACGGAGTCATCCAGGTTGGTGGGGGGTTTGGTGGAGGAGGGGGCCATGCAAGCACCAGAGACGGGGTCTGGAGGTGGGTATCCCACTGGTGCTAGTGGTGCAGTGCAGGACCAGGGACAGGAGGCAGCACAGGCGGCCGCGGAGGTGCCTGTGTGCAATCCTGTCCCCGATCCTGTCCCTGCATCATCTTGCACCAGCAGGGATGCCTACGTCCAGACCTGTTTTCAGGCAGGGGATGAGCTGACGTCAACTGGCCTTCCTCTGCCTGCAGACGTGGCCATCCAGGTCCGGGTTGAGCCTGTCCTGGCTGGTGTAGCGTTGCGTCAACGGGCCATGCGACGTGACCTGCAGTCTTTTCATGGAGAGACTGCACGTCATCTCGAATGGCTCGTTGACCACGTCAGCTTGCTGGGACAGGTCACCCAGGCCGGATTCCGCTGTCTGATGGGGCTTGCTTCGACCCCCTCCTCAACTGGACCCCCTACGCGCCAGTCGTCCTCTGTGCCATCTTCCCACCCATCAGTCACCTGGGTGCCCTGTGGAGCTGCCTCTGACGGTGCGGCCAGGCTGGTGGCGGCGGCATCCCTGCCACAGTCGGGAGTCGGAGGTCCAGCAGGGGTGGCCACATCAACAAGTGCACCCCAGCCGGCGGAGGATGTGCAGGCAGCAGGAGGCAGTGCACAGGCAGAGGCAGAGCAGCAGCAGCAGCAACATGGTGGGAGACATGAAGGCTCAGGGCTTTCGACATCGGAGGGGCAGGCATCGGCCGGAGGGCAGGGGGACCCAGGACAGAGAGTGTCTTCCGTGTGGCAGCGGTTGGGCCACGCCATAGGTGCGGAGTGGCGGCGGGCGGAAGAGGCGCGGCTCACAATGGTCAGGGTGGAGAACTCCATGCGGAGGGCCCTGAGGCGGGCCGAGTGCCTCGAGGCAATCCGCAGGGGGTTGGAGGAGGACACGGCGTCGTCCCTGCGGACCCTCGGGGCCATGGAACTGGACCGCCTCCGGGACATCGAACAGGAGTTCGATGATGCCCTGGCCCGGGACACCACGGAGTGAGCCGCTGGACTTGCCCGCCGCATTTGTATATCGTTCTTTAGTTTTAGGTTTCCTTTCTTTCGTATTATGATTTGGAGTCGACGGACACTGCTCCACTTTTTGTATATAGTTGATTTTTAGGTAGGTTTTTTAGTAGGTTTCCTTTGTTCAGTTGGGCTCATGGACCCTTGGTAGTTTTTTACATAGTTCTTTATTGCATGGAGATTTTTTTAATTTTGACTTTGGCCAAATATTTTTTGGATTCTGATTTCCAGTTTTGTGTTTTTATACGGACATGCAGCTTTTTTTTCTCATTCACATTGTAGTTTGTTTTCTTTCTTTAGCATTCTTTATTTTTTTCAATACAATTTGGTTTCCATACTTCACTGTGTGGTATCATCTCATTGGTTTTATGCATGTCATGTTGTGTGTTTTCCCATTCAATTGCAACCATTGTGTGTGACGGACATGGGTTCATTAGCTTCATGAACATTGGGGGTGTAACATGTGATTTCCATTTCCATGTGGGTGAATGGATTACTTGGTAGGGCTTTTTGGCTGTGGAGGCTGACCATTACGCACATGATTGGGGATTGTGAGGACCTGGTGGGGGCTGCCCATGGTGGCAGGGGGGTGGGGGTGGTGGGAGACATGAGTGGGGGCCTGGTGGGGGCTGCCCCTGCACTGCTGGGGGGTGGGGGTGGTGGGAGACATGAGTGGGGGCCAGGTGGAGGCTGCCCCTGGTGGCTGGGGGCTGGGGTGGTGGGAGACATGGGTGGGAGCCTGGTGGGGGCTGCCCCTGGTGGCTGGGGGGTGGGGGTGGTGGGAGACATGAGTGGGTGCCTGATGGAGGGTGACCCTGAATGCTGGGGGGTGGGGGTGCAGGGGGACATGAGTGGGGGCCTGGTGGAGGCTGCCCATGCACTGCCGGGGGGTGGGGGTGGTGGGAGACATGAGTGGGGGCCTGGTGGAGGCTGCCCCTGCACTGCCGGGGGGTGGGGGTGGTGGGAGACATGAGTGGGGGCCTGGTGGAGGGTGACCCTGGATGCTGGGGGGTGGGGGTGCAGGGGGACATGAGTGGGGGCCTGGTGAAGGGTGGCCATGGTGGCAGGGGTGTGGGGGTGGTGGTAGACATGAGTGGGGGCCTGGTGGAGGCTACCCCTGCACTGCTGGGGGGTGGGGGTGGTGGGAGACATGAGTGGAGGCCTGGTGGAGGGTGACCCTGGATGCTGGGGGGTGGGGGTGGTGGGAGACATGGGTGGGTGCCTGGTGGAGGGTGACCCTGGATGCTGGGGGGTGGGGGTGCAGGGGGACATGAGTGGGGGCCTGGTGGAGGGTGGCCATGGTGGCAGGGGGGTGGGGGTGGTGGGAGACATGGGTGGGGGCCTGGTGGGGGCTGCCCCTGGTGTCTGGGGGGTGGGGTGGTGGGAGACATGAGTGGGGGCCTGGTGGAGGATGCCTATGGTGGCAGGGGGTGGGGGTGCAGGGGGACATGAGTGGGGGCCTGCTGGAGGCTGCCCCTGGTGTCTGGGGGGTGGGGGTGGTGGTAGACATGAGTGGGGGCCTCGTGGAGTCTGCCCATGGTGGCAGGGGGGTGGGGGTGGTGGGAGACATGAGTGGGGGCCTGGTGGAGGCTGCCCCTGCACTGCCGGGGGGTGGGGGTGGTGGGAGACATGAGTGGGGGCCTGGTGGAGGCTGCCCCTGCACTGCCGGGGGGGGGGTGGTGGGAGACATGAGTGGAGGCCTGGTGGAGGGTGACCCTGGATGCTGGGGGTGGGGGTGGTGGGAGACATGAGTGGAGGCCTGGTGGAGGGTGACCCTGGATGCTGGGGGGTGGGGGTGGTGGGAGACATGAGTGGGTGCCTGGTGGAGGGTGACCCTGGATGCTAGGGGGTGGGGGTGCAGGGGGACATGAGTGGGGGCCTGGTGGAGGCTGCCCCTGCACTGCCGGGGGGTGGGGGTGGTGGGAG
The DNA here is from genome assembly GCF_040938575.1 of Ambystoma mexicanum. Classification (NCBI taxonomy): domain Eukaryota; kingdom Metazoa; phylum Chordata; class Amphibia; order Caudata; family Ambystomatidae; genus Ambystoma; species Ambystoma mexicanum. Next base: position 197,625,940 of record NC_090933.1, on the reverse strand, counting down.
ACATGAGTCGGGGCCTGGTGGAGGCTGCCCCTGCACTGCCGGGGGGTGGGGGTGGTGGGAGACATGAGTGGGGGCCTGCTGGAGGCTGCCCCTGCACTGCCGGGGGGTGGGGGTGGTGGGAGACATGAGTGGAGGCCTGGTGGAGGGTGGCCCTGGATGCTGGGGGGTGGGGGTGGTGGGAGACATGGGTGGGGGCCTGGTGGGGGCTGCTCCTGGTGGCTGGGGGGTGGGGGTGGTGGGAGACATGAGTGGGGGCCTGGTGGGGGCTGACCATGGTGGCAGGGGGGTGGGGGTGGTGGTAGACATGAGTGGGGGCCTGGTGGAGGGTGACCCTGGATGCTGGGGGGTGGGGGTGCAGGGGGACATGAGTGGGGGCCTGGTGGAGGCTGCCCCTGCACTGCCGGGGGGTGGGGGTGGTGGGAGACATGAGTGGGGGCCTGGTGGAGGCTGCCCCTGCACTGCCGGGGGGTGGGGGTGGTGGGAGACATGAGTGGGGGCCTGGTGGAGGGTGACCCTGGATGCTGGGGGGTGGGGGTACAGGGGGACACGAGTGGGGGCCTGGTGGAGGGTGGCCATGGTGGCAGGGGGGTGGGGGTGGTGGTAGACATGAGTGGGGGCCTGGTGGAGGCTGCCCCTGCACTGCTGGGGGGTGGGGGTGGTGGGAGACATGAGTGGAGGCCTGGTGGAGGGTGACCCTGGATGCTGGGGGGTGGGGGTGGTGGGAGACATGAGTGGGTGCCTGGTGGAGGGTGACCCTGGATGCTGGGGGGTGGGGGTGCAGGGGGACATGAGTGGGGGCCTGGTGGAGGGTGGCCATGGTGGCAGGGGGGTGGGGGTGGTGGGAGACATGGTTGGGGGCCTGGTGGGGGCTGCCCCTGGTGTCTGGGGGGTGGCGGTGGTGGGAGATATGAGTGGGGGCCTGGTGGAGGATGCCCCTGGTGGCTGCGGGGTGGGGGTGGTGGGAGACATGAGTGGGGGCCTGGTGGAGTCTGACCATGGAGGCAGGGGGGTGGGGGTGCAGGGGGACATGAGTGGGGGCCTGGTGGGGGCTGCCCCTGGTGTCTGGGGGGTGGGGGTGGTGGGAGACATGAGTGGGGGCCTGGTGGGGGCTGCCCCTGGTGTCTGGGGGGTGGGGGTGGTGGGAGACATGAGTGGGGGCCTGGTGGAGTCTGCCCATGGTGGCAGGGGGGTGGGGGTGCAGGGGGACATGAGTGGGGGCCTGGTGGGGGCTGCCCCTGGTGTCTGGGGGGTGGGGGTGGTGGGAGACATGAGTGGGGGCCTGTTGGGGGCTGCCCCTGGTGTCTGGGGGGTGGGGGTGGTGGGAGACATGAGTGGGGGCCTGGTGGAGGATGCCCATGGTGGCAGGGGGATGGGGGTGCAGGGGGACATGAGTGGGGGCCTGCTGGAGGCTGCCCCTGGTGGCTGGGGGGTGGGGGTGGTGGGAGACATGAGTGGGGGCCTGGTGGAGTCTGCCCATGGTGGCAGGGGGGTGGGGGTGGTGGGAGACATGAGTGGGGTCCTGGTGGAGGCTGCCCCTGCACTGCCGGGGGTGGGGGTGGTGGGAGACATTAGTGGGGGTCTGGTGGAGGCTGCCCCTGCACTGCTGGGGGGTGGGGGTGGTGGGAGACATGGATGGGGGCCTGGTGGAGGCTGCCCCTGGTGGCTGGGGGGTGGGGGTGGTGGGAGACATGAGTGGGGGCCTGGTGGGGGCTGCCCCTGCACTGCTGGGGGGTGGGGGTGGTGGGAGACATGAGTGGGGGCCTGGTGGAGGCTGCCCCTGGTGGCTGGGGGGTGGGGGTGGTGGGAGACATGGGTGGGGGCCTGGTGGGGGCTGCCCCTGGTGGCTGGGGGGTGGGGGTGGTGGGAGACATGAGTGGGGGCCTGGTGGGGGCTGCCCATGGTGGCAGGGGGGTGGGGGTGGTGGGAGACATGAGTGGGGGCCTGGTGGAGGCTGCCCCTGCACTGCTGGGGGGTGGGGGTGGTGGTAGACATGAGTGGGGGCCTGGTGGAGGCTGCCCATGGTGGCAGGGGCGTGGGGGTGGTGGGAGACATGAGTGGGGGCCTGGTGGAGGCTGCCCCTGCACTGCTGGGGGGTGGGGGTGGTGGTAGACATGAGTGGGGGTCTGGTGGAGGCTGCCCATGGTGTCAGGGGGGTGGGGGTGGTGGTAGACATGAGTGGGGGCCTGGTGGAGGGTGACCCTGGATGCTGGGGGGTGGGGATGCAGGGGGACATGAGTGGGGGCCTGTTGGAGGGTGGCCATGGTGGCAGGGGGGTGGGGATGGTGGTAGACATGAGTGGGGGCCTGGTGGAGGCTGCCCCTGCACTGCCGGGGGGTGTGGGTGGTGGGAGACATTAGTGGGGGCCTGGTGGGGGCTGCCCCTGGTGTCTGGGGGGTGGGGGTGCAGGGGGACATGAGTGGGGGCCTGGTGGGGGCTGCCCCTGGTGTCTGGGGGGTGGGGGTGGTGGGAGACATGAGTGGGGGCCTGGTGGGGGCTGCCCCTGGTGTCTGGGGGGTGGGGGTGGTGGGAGACATGAGTGGGGGCCTGGTGGAGTCTGCCCCTGCACTGCTGGGGGGTGGGGGTGGTGGGAGACATGAGTGGAGGCCTGGTGGAGGGTGACCCTGGATGCTGGGGGGTGGGGGTTGTGGGAGACATGAGTGGGTGCCTGGTGGAGGGTGACCCTGGATGCTGGGGGGTGGGGGTGCAGGGGGACATGAGTGGGGGCCTGGTGGAGGGTGGCCATGGTGGCAGGGGGGTGGGGGTGGTGGGAGACATGGGTGGGGGCCTGGTGGGGGCTGCCCCTGGTGTCTGGGGGGTGGCGGTGGTGGGAGATATGAGTGGGGGCCTGGTGGAGGATGCCCCTGGTGGCTGCGGGGTGGGGGTGGTGGGAGACATGAGTGGGGGCCTGGTGGAGTCTGACCATGGAGGCAGGGGGGTGGGGGTGCAGGGGGACATGAGTGGGGGCCTGGTGGGGGCTGCCCCTGGTGTCTGGGGGGTGGGGGTGGTGGGAGACATGAGTGGGGGCCTGGTGGGGGCTGCCCCTGGTGTCTGGGGGGTGGGGGTGGTGGGAGACATGAGTGGGGGCCTGGTGGAGTCTGCCCATGGTGGCAGGGGGGTGGGGGTGCAGGGGGACATGAGTGGGGGCCTGGTGGGGGCTGCCCCTGGTGTCTGGGGGGTGGGGGTGGTGGGAGACATGAGTGGGGGCCTGTTGGGGGCTGCCCCTGGTGTCTGGGGGGTGGGGGTGGTGGGAGACATGAGTGGGGGCCTGGTGGAGGATGCCCATGGTGGCAGGGGGATGGGGGTGCAGGGGGACATGAGTGGGGGCCTGCTGGAGGCTGCCCCTGGTGGCTGGGGGGTGGGGGTGGTGGGAGACATGAGTGGGGGCCTGGTGGAGTCTGCCCATGGTGGCAGGGGGGTGGGGGTGGTGGGAGACATGAGTGGGGTCCTGGTGGAGGCTGCCCCTGCACTGCCGGGGGGTGGGGGTGGTGGGAGACATTAGTGGGGGTCTGGTGGAGGCTGCCCCTTCACTGCTGGGGGGTGGGGGTGGTGGGAGACATGGATGGGGGCCTGGTGGAGGCTGCCCCTGGTGGCTGGGGGGTGGGGGTGGTGGGAGACATGAGTGGGGGCCTGGTGGGGGCTGCCCCTGCACTGCTGGGGGGTGGGGGGGGTGGGAGACATGAGTGGGGGCCTGGTGGAGGCTGCCCCTGGTGGCTGGGGGGTGGGGGTGGTGGGAGACATGGGTGGGGGCCTGGTGGGGGCTGCCCCTGGTGGCTGGGGGGTGGGGGTGGTGGGAGACATTAGTGGGGGCCTGGTGGGGGCTGCCCATGGTGGCAGGGGGGTGGGGGTGGTGGGAGACATGAGTGGGGGCCTGGTGGAGGCTGCCCCTGCACTGCTGGGGGGTGGGGGTGGTGGTAGACATGAGTGGGGGCCTGGTGGAGGCTGCCCATGGTGGCAGGGGGGTGGGGGTGGTGGGAGACATGAGTGGGGGCCTGGTGGAGGCTGCCCCTGCACTGCTGGGGGGTGGGGGTGGTGGTAGACATGAGTGGGGGTCTGGTGGAGGCTGCCCATGGTGGCAGGGGGGTGGGGGTGGTGGTAGACATGAGTGGGGGCCTGGTGGAGGGTGACCCTGGATGCTGGGGGGTGGGGGTGCAGGGGGACATGAGTGGGGGCCTGTTGGAGGGTGGCCATGGTGGCAGGGGGGTGGGGATGGTGGTAGACATGAGTGGGGGCCTGGTGGAGGCTGCCCCTGCACTGCCGGGGGGTGGGGGTGGTGGGAGACATTAGTGGGGGCCTGGTGGGGGCTGCCCCTGGTGTCTGGGGGGTGGGGGTGCAGGGGGACATGAGTGGGGGCCTGGTGGGGGCTGCCCCTGGTGTCTGGGGGGTGGGGGTGGTGGGAGACATGAGTGGGGGCCTGGTGGGGGCTGCCCCTGGTGTCTGGGGGGTGGGGGTGGTGGGAGACATGAGTGGGGGCCTGGTGGAGTCTGCCCATGGTGGCAGGGGGGTGGGGGTTCAGGGGGACATGAGTGGGGGCCTGGTGGGGGCTGCCCCTGGTGTCTGGGGGGTGGGGGTGGTGGTTTGAGACATGAGTGGGGGCCTGTTGGGGGCTGCCCCTGGTGTCTGGGGGGTGGGGGTGGTGGGAGACATGAGTGGGGGCCTGGTGGAGGATGCCCATGGTGGCAGGGGGGTGGGGGTGGTGGGAGACATGAGTGGGGGCCTGGTGGAGGCTGCCCCTGCACTGCTGGGGGGTGGGGGTGGTGGTAGACATGAGTGGGGGCCTGGTGGAGGCTGCCCATGGTGGCAGGGGGGTGGGGGTGGTGGGAGACATGAGTGGGGGCCTGGTGGAGGCTGCCCCTGCACTGCTGGGGGGTGGGGGTGGTGGTAGACATGAGTGGGGGTCTGGTGGAGGCTGCCCATGGTGGCAGGGGGGTGGGGGTGGTGGTAGACATGAGTGGGGGCCTGGTGGGGGCTGCCCCTGGTGTCTGGGGGGTGGGGGTGCAGGGGGACATGAGTGGGGGCCTGGTGGGGGCTGCCCCTGGTGTCTGGGGGGTGGGGGTGGTGGGAGACATGAGTGGGGGCCTGGTGGGGGCTGCCCTTGGTGTCTGGGGGGTGGGGGTGGTGGGAGACATGAGTGGGGGCCTGTTGGGGGCTGCCCCTGGTGTCTGGGGGATGGGGGTGGTGGGAGACATGAGTGGGGGCCTGGTGGAGGATGCCCATGGTGGCAGGGGGATGGGGGTGCAGGGGGACATGAGTGGGGGCCTGCTGGAGGCTGCCCCTGGTGGCTGGGGGGTGGGGGTGGTGGGAGACATGAGTGGGGGCCTGGTGGAGTCTGCCCATGGTGGCAGGGGGGTGGGGGTGGTGGGAGACATGAGTGGGGTCCTGGTGGAGGCTGCCCCTGCACTGCCGGGGGGTGGGGGTGGTGGGAGACATGAGTGGGGGCCTGGTGGAGGGTGACCCTGGATGCTGGGGGGTGGGGGTGCAGGGGGACATGAGTGGGGGCCTGGTGGAGGGTGGCCATGGTGGCAGGGGTGTGGGGGTGGTGGTAGACATGAGTGGGGGCCTGGTGGAGGCTACCCCTGCACTGCTGGGGGGTGGGGGTGGTGGGAGACATGAGTGGAGGCCTGGTGGAGGGTGACCCTGGATGCTGGGGGGGTGGGGGTGGTGGGAGACATGGGTGGGTGCCTGGTGGAGGGTGACCCTGGATGCTGGGGGGTGGGGGTGCAGGGGGACATGAGTGGGGGCCTGGTGGAGGGTGGCCATGGTGGCAGGGGGGTGGGGGTGGTGGGAGACATGGGTGGGGGCCTGGTGGGGGCTGCCCCTGGTGTCTGGGGGGTGGGGTGGTGGGAGACATGAGTGGGGGCCTGGTGGAGGATGCCTATGGTGGCAGGGGGTGGGGGTGCAGGGGGACATGAGTGGGGGCCTGCTGGAGGCTGCCCCTGGTGTCTGGGGGGTGGGGGTGGTGGTAGACATGAGTGGGGGCCTCGTGGAGTCTGCCCATGGTGGCAGGGGGGTGGGGGTGGTGGGAGACATGAGTGGGGGCCTGGTGGAGGCTGCCCCTGCACTGCCGGGGGGTGGGGGTGGTGGGAGACATGAGTGGGGGCCTGGTGGAGGCTGCCCCTGCACTGCCGGGGGGGGGTGGTGGGAGACATGAGTGGAGGCCTGGTGGAGGGTGACCCTGGATGCTGGGGGTGGGGGTGGTGGGAGACATGAGTGGAGGCCTGGTGGAGGGTGACCCTGGATGCTGGGGGGTGGGGGTGGTGGGAGACATGAGTGGGTGCCTGGTGGAGGGTGACCCTGGATGCTAGGGGGTGGGGGTGCAGGGGGACATGAGTGGGGGCCTGGTGGAGGCTGCCCCTGCACTGCCGGGGGGTGGGGGTGGTGTGAGACATGAGTCGGGGCCTGGTGGAGGCTGCCCCTGCACTGCCGGGGGGTGGGGGTGGTGGGAGACATGAGTGGGGGCCTGCTGGAGGCTGCCCCTGCACTGCCGGGGGGTGGGGGTGGTGGGAGACATGAGTGGAGGCCTGGTGGAGGGTGGCCCTGGATGCTGGGGGGTGGGGGTGGTGGGAGACATGGGTGGGGGCCTGGTGGGGGCTGCTCCTGGTGGCTGGGGGGTGGGGGTGGTGGGAGACATGAGTGGGGGCCTGGTGGGGGCTGACCATGGTGGCAGGGGGGTGGGGGTGGTGGTAGACATGAGTGGGGGCCTGGTGGAGGGTGACCCTGGATGCTGGGGGGTGGGGGTGCAGGGGGACATGAGTGGGGGCCTGGTGGAGGCTGCCCCTGCACTGCCGGGGGGTGGGGGTGGTGGGAGACATGAGTGGGGGCCTGGTGGAGGCTGCCCCTGCACTGCCGGGGGGTGGGGGTGGTGGGAGACATGAGTGGGGGCCTGGTGGAGGGTGACCCTGGATGCTGGGGGGTGGGGGTACAGGGGGACATGAGTGGGGGCCTGGTGGAGGGTGGCCATGGTGGCAGGGGGGTGGGGGTGGTGGGAGACATGGGTGGGGGCCTGGTGGGGGCTGCCCCTGGTGTCTGGGGGGTGGCGGTGGTGGGAGATATGAGTGGGGGCCTGGTGGAGGATGCCCCTGGTGGCTGCGGGGTGGGGGTGGTGGGAGACATGAGTGGGGGCCTGGTGGAGTCTGACCATGGAGGCAGGGGGGTGGGGGTGCAGGGGGACATGAGTGGGGACCTGGTGGGGGCTGCCCCTGGTGTCTGGGGGGTGGGGGTGGTGGGAGACATGAGTGGGGGCCTGGTGGGGGCTGCCCCTGGTGTCTGGGGGGTGGGGGTGGTGGGAGACATGAGTGGGGGCCTGGTGGAGTCTGCCCATGGTGGCAGGGGGGTGGGGGTGCAGGGGGACATGAGTGGGGGCCTGGTGGGGGCTGCCCCTGGTGTCTGGGGGGTGGGGGTGGTGGGAGACATGAGTGGGGGCCTGTTGGGGGCTGCCCCTGGTGTCTGGGGGGTGGGGGTGGTGGGAGACATGAGTGGGGGCCTGGTGGAGGATCCCCATGGTGGCAGGGGGATGGGGGTGCAGGGGGACATGAGTGGGGGCCTGTTGGAGGCTGCCCCTGGTGGCTGGGGGGTGGGGGTGGTGGGAGACATGAGTGGGGGCCTGGTGGAGTCTGCCCATGGTGGCAGGGGGGTGGGGGTGGTGGGAGACATGAGTGGGGTCCTGGTGGAGGCTGCCCCTGCACTGCCGGGGGGTGGGGGTGGTGGGAGACATTAGTGGGGGTCTGGTGGAGGCTGCCCCTGCACTGCTGGGGGGTGGGGGTGGTGGGAGACATGGATGGGGGCCTGGTGGAGGCTGCCCCTGGTGGCTGGGGGGTGGGGGTGGTGGGAGACATGAGTGGGGGCCTGGTGGGGGCTGCCCCTGCACTGCTGGGGGGTGGGGGAGGTGGGAGACATGAGTGGGGGCCTGGTGGAGGCTGCCCCTGGTGGCTGGGGGGTGGGGGTGGTGGGAGACATGGGTGGGGGCCTGGTGGGGGCTGCCCCTGGTGGCTGGGGGGTGGGGGTGGTGGGAGACATGAGTGGGGGCCTGGTGGGGGCTGCCCATGGTGGCAGGGGGGTGGGGGTGGTGGGAGACATGAGTGGGGGCCTGGTGGAGGCTGCCCCTGCACTGCTGGGGGGTGGGGGTGGTGGTAGACATGAGTGGGGGCCTGGTGGAGGCTGCCCATGGTGGCAGGGGGGTGGGGGTGTTGGGAGACATGAGTGGGGACCTGGTGGAGGCTGCCCCTGCACTGCTGGGGGGTGGGGGTGGTGGTAGACATGAGTGGGGGTCTGGTGGAGGCTGCCCATGGTGGCAGGGGGGTGGGGGTGGTGGTAGACATGAGTGGGGGCCTGGTGGAGGGTGACCCTGGATGCTGGGGGGTGGCGGTGCAGGGGGACATGAGTGGGGGCCTGTTGGAGGGTGGCCATGGTGGCAGGGGGGTGGGGATGGTGGTAGACATGAGTGGGGGCCTGGTGGAGGCTGCCCCTGCACTGCCGGGGGGTGGGGGTGGTGGGAGACATTAGTGGGGGCCTGGCGGGGGCTGCCCCTGGTGTCTGGGGGGTGGGGGCGCAGGGGGACATGAGTGGGGGCCTGGTGGGGGCTGCCCCTGGTGTCTGGGGGGTGGGGGTGGTGGGAGACATGAGTGGGGGCCTGGTGGGGGCTGCCCCTGGTGTCTGGGGGGTGGGGGTGGTGGGAGACATGAGTGGGGGCCTGGTGGAGTCTGCCCATGGTGGCAGGGGGGTGGGGGTGCAGGGGGACATGAGTGGGGGCCTGGTGGGGGCTGCCCCTGGTGTCTGGGGGGTGGGGGTGGTGGTTTGAGACATGAGTGGGGGCCTGTTGGGGGCTGCCCCTGGTGTCTGGGGGGTGGGGGTGGTGGGAGACATGAGTGGGGGCCTGGTGGAGGATGCCCATGGTGGCAGGGGGGTGGGGGTGGTGGGAGACATGAGTGGGGGCCTGGTGGAGGCTGCCCCTGCACTGCTGGGGGGTGGGGGTGGTGGTAGACATGAGTGGGGGCCTGGTGGAGGCTGCCCATGGTGGCAGGGTGGTGGGGGTGGTGGGAGACATGAGTGGGGGCCTGGTGGAGGCTGCCCCTGCACTGCTGGGGGGTGGGGGTGGTGGTAGACATGAGTGGGGGTCTGGTGGAGGCTGCCCATGGTGGCAGGGGGGTGGGGGTGGTGGTAGACATGCGTGGGGGCCTGGTGGAGGGTGACCCTGGATGCTGGGGGGTGGGGGTGCAGGGGGACATGAGTGGGGGCCTGTTGGAGGGTGGCCATGGTGGCAGGGGGGTGGGGATGGTGGTAGACATGAGTGGGGGCCTGGTGGAGGCTGCCCCTGCACTGCCGGGGGGTGGGGGTGGTGGGAGACATTAGTGGGGGCCTGGTGGGGGCTGCCCCTGGTGTCTGGGGGGTGGGGGTGCAGGGGGACATGAGTGGGGGCCTGGTGGGGGCTGCCTCTGGTGTCTGGGGGGTGGGGGTGGTGGGAGACATGAGTGGGGGCCTGGTGGGGGCTGCCCCTGGTGTCTGGGGGGTGGGGGTGGTGGGAGACATGAGTGGGGGCCTGGTGGAGTCTGCCCATGGTGGCAGGGGGGTGGGGGTGCAGGGGGACATGAGTGGGGGCCTGGTGGGGGCTGCCCCTGGTGTCTGGGGGGTGGGGGTGGTGGGAGACATGAGTGGGGGCCTGTTGGGGGCTGCCCCTGGTGTCTGGGGGGTGGGGGTGGTGGGAGACATGAGTGGGGGCCTGGTGGAGGATGCCCATGGTGGCAGGGGGATGGGGGTGCAGGGGGACATGAGTGGGGGCCTGTTGGAGGCTGCCCCTGGTGGCTGGGGGGTGGGGGTGGTGGGAGACATGAGTGGGGGCCTGGTGGAGTCTGCCCATGGTGGCAGGGGGGTGGGGGTGGTGGGAGACATGAGTGGGGTCCTGGTGGAGGCTGCCCCTGCACTGCCGGGGGGTGGGGGTGGTGGGAGACATTAGTGGGGGCCTAGTGGAGGCTGCCTCTGCACTGCTGGGGGGTGGGGGTGGTGGGAGACATGGGTGGGGGCCTGGTGGAGGCTGCCCCTGGTGGCTGGGGGGTGGGGGTGGTGGGAGACATGAGTGGGGGCCTGGTGGGGGCTGCCCCTGCACTGCTTGGGGGTGGGGGTGGTGGGAGACATGAGTGGGGGCCTGGTGGAGGCTGCCCCTGGTGGCTGGGGGGTGGGGGTGGTGGGAGACATGGGTGGGGGCCTGGTGGGGGCTGCCCCTGGTGGCTGGGGGGTGGGGGTGGTGGGAGACATGAGTGGGGGCCTGGTGGGGGCTGCCCATGGTGGCAGGGGGGTGGGGGTGGTGGGAGACATGAGTGGGGGCCTGGTGGAGGCTGCCCCTGCACTGCTGGGGGGTGGGGGTGGTGGTAGACATGAGTGGGGGCCTGGTGGAGGCTGCCCATGGTGGCAGGGGGGTGGGGGTGGTGGGAGACATGAGTGGGGGCCTGGTGGAGGCTGCCCCTGCACTGCTGGGGGGTGGGGGTGGTGGTAGACATGAGTGGGGGTCTGGTGGAGGCTGCCCATGGTGGCAGGGGGGTGGGGGTGGTGGTAGACATGAGTGGGGGCCTGGTGGAGGGTGACCCTGGATGCTGGGGGGTGGGGGTGCAGGGGGACATGAGTGGGGGCCTGTTGGAGGGTGGCCATGGTGGCAGGGGGGTGGGGATGGTGGTAGACATGAGTGGGGGCCTGGTGGAGGCTGCCCCTGCACTGCTGGGGGGTGGGGGTGGTGGGAGACATGAGTGGAGGCCTGGTGGAGGCTGCCCCTGCACTGCTGGGGGGTGGGGGTGGTGGTAGACATGAGTGGGGGCCTGGTGGAGGCTGCCCCTGCACTGCTGGGGAGTGGGGGTGGTGGGAGACATGAGTGGGGGCCTGGTGGAGGCTGCCCCTGCACTGCTGGGGGGTGGGGGTGGTGGGAGACATGCATTGTTGATCAGTAGTGCAAGGTGACATGTGGGTTGGCTGGGGGGCATGCCCATGGTGGATGGGCTGCCTGCGGGACATGAGCAGGGGTGCAGGGTAGTCCCCCGTGGTGTGGGCTGCCTGCAGGGGCCGTGGAGGTTGTGGAGAGTACACCTGGGAGGACCCACACGGCCAATTCACGTGTAGTACTCCCCAGAACCCCTGAAATACACATTCCCTGCTGGTATCGCGTGTGAAACTTCCCGCGCACCCCTGAAATACACGTACCCTGCTCGCACTGGGACAATCGCGTGTGGAACTTCCCGCGCACCCCTGAAATACACGTACCCTGCTCGCACTGGGACAATCGCGTGTGGAACTTCCCGCGCACCCCTGAAATACACGTACCCTGCTCGCACTGGGACTATCGCGTGTGGAACTTCCCGCGCACCCCTGAAATGCACGTACCCTGCTCGCACTGGGCCAATCGCGTGTGGAACTTCCCGCGCACCCCTGAAATACACGTACCCTGCTCGCATTGGGACAATCGCGTGTGGAACTTCCCGCGCACCCCTGAAATACACGTACCCTGCTCGCACTGGGACTATCGCGTGTGGAACTTCCCGCGCACCCCTGAAATACACGTACCCTGCTCGCACTGGGCCAATCGCGTGTGGAACTTCCCGCGCACCCCTGAAATACACGTACCCTGCTCGCACTGGGCCAATCGCATGTGGAACTTCCCGCGCACCCCTGAAATACACGTACCCTGCTCGCACTGGGACAAGCGCGTGTGGAACTTCCCGCGCACCCCTGAAATACACGTACCCTGCTCGCACTGGGACTATCGCGTGTGGAACTTCCCGCGCACCCCTGAAATACACGTACCCTGCTCGCACTGGGCCAATCGCGTGTGGAACTTCCCGCGCACCCCTGAAATACACGTACCCTGCTCGCACTGGGACAATCGCGTGTGGAACTTCCCGCGCACCCCTGAAATACACGTACCCTGCTCGCACTGGGAATATCGCGTGTGGAACTTCCCGCGCACCCCTGAAATACACGTACCCTGCTCGCACTGGGCCAATCGCGTGTGGAACTTCCCGCGCACCCCTGAAATACACGTACCCTGCTCGCACTGGGTCTATCGCGTGTGGAACTTCCCGTGCACCCCTGAAATACACGTACCCTGCTCGCACTGGGCCAATCGCGTGTGGAACTTCCCGCGCACCCCTGAAATACACGTACCCTGCTCGCACTGGGCCAATCGCATGTGGAACTTCCCGCGCACCCCCGAAATACACGTACCCTGTTCGCACTGGACCAATCGCGTGTGGAACTTCCCGCGCACCCCTGAAATACACGTACCCTGCTCGCACTGGGCCAATCGCGTGTGGAACTTCCCGCGCACCCCTGAAATACACGTACCCTGCTCGCACTGGGCCAATCGCGTGTGGAACTTCCCGCGCACCCCTGAAATACACGTACCCTGCTCGCACTGGGACTATCACGTGTGGAACTTCCCGCGCACCCCTGAAATACACGTACCCTGCTCGCACTGGGCCAATCGCATGTGGAACTTCCCGCGCACCCCTGAAATACACGTACCCTGCTCGCACTGGGACAATCGCGTGTGGAACTTCCCGCGCACCCCTGAAATACACGTACCCTGCTCGCACTGGGACTATCACGTGTGGAACTTCCCGCGCACCCCTGAAATACACGTACACTGCTCGCACTGGGCCAATCGCGTGTGGAACTTCCCGCGCACCCCTGAAATACACATACCCTGCTCGCACTGGGCCAATCGCGTGTGGAACTTCCCGCGCACCCCTGAAATACACGTACCCTGCTCGCACTGGGCCAATCGCGTGTGGAACTTCCCGCGCACCCCTGAAATACACGTACCCTGATGAAATCGCGTGTGGAACTTCCCGCGCACCCATGGAATACACGTACCCTGCTCGCACTGGCCCGTTCGCGTGTGTAACTTCCCGCGCACCCCTGAAATACACGTACCCTGATGGAATCGCGTGTGGAACTTCCCGCGCACCCATGTAATACACGTACCCTGCTTGCACTGGCCCATTCGCGTGTGGAACTTGCCGCGCACCCCTGAAATACACGTACCCTGCAGTAATCGCGTGTGGAACTTGCCGCGCACCCCTGAAATACACGTACCCTGCTGAAATCGCGTGTGCAACTTCCCGCGCACCCCTGAAATTCACGTACCCTGCTTGCACGGGGCCAGTCACGTGTGGAACTTCCTTCGCACCCCTGCAATACACGTTCCCCGCTTGGCGTTTGCTGTTTGCCAGCCCGGTGAACTGGTCCAGGGTTAGCGCAGCCCTTTGCGATGATTTAGCGATTTTGATGGCTTTTCCTTGCGCGAGGGCGTTCTTGGGGGCGATACTGGCGCTGCTGCAGGGTCGCTGTGATTCTCTGCGCCACGGCTGGTTTGGAAGCCTGAAATCCATGAATACGCTGTGCGCGGAAATCGGTTTTAGCGCACGTGCCTGGCGCAGTCAATCGCACGCGGACACTCTGCGCCAGCCGCTTGCGACACTTTTCTGCGAAATTCTATGAATTACCCTGTAAATTGTACCTTAAATGCACTATGTCTCTTTAACAATCCGTCATCTATGGGCAAAACACGTTTTATTGACTTTAAAAAGCAGCTCACTACTGTTTTAAAAGAGAAGACCAAGATCTGCATATACCATTAAATCGGAATCATGTGACCTTTACCACAAATGGCAACATGGCATACAGGAATACCTCCTGTAGAGTTACGTCATAAGGGAGATATCTCTAATCGCAGGGGCTAGGTTTAATAAGTACACCACGGGCTGCTGTATCTGCATGTTCTAAGTGGGATGGTTCAAGTAGTTGTCCCCTTTGTGGGGCCCCAGTGAAGATTGACTCAGCTTGTATGCTTCTTTTTATGCATCGGCTAGGCGAATCCATTTGATCACGATTCTTAGTGAGCCAGGCCTTCGTCAATGCCGCCCAGCTTTTTGTTACTTACTCATGGCTGAGTCCCCTCGAATAGGATGGCCATTACTGTCTCATAAATGCAGTGGTCGAAGTGAGCGGGAGCGGTGCTCCTATACTTTTTTAAATTACCTTGTACAGCTCCTATACTTTTATTTTAAAAAGAAACCGTTCCGGAATGGTTTTCTTTTAAAATAAAAGTGTAGGAAGAAGTTGAAACCTTCACTTTCAGTGCACTGCACTGAAAGTTCCCTTAAACATCAGGTGCAAGTGTTTTGGTGGGTGTATTGTGTGTGGGAGGGGTTGTGGCAATGGGGTTTGTGGGGAGCAGGGGCCGGCCAGCAGGGAACATAGCTCCACTACTTCTATTCATACACTTCTACCACTGTATAAATGATTAGCATTATACCTTTCGAGTAACTTACTAAAATGATATCCAGATTAATTAATCACCTTGCGGTCACATGTAACCTGGCCTATTGAAACTGCTTGTCAAATTCTTGTAACAAGCGCCACGATGCCTCTGCGCTGTAGGTGTGCTATATAAATGAAATAAATAAATCAGTCTTCTCACACGAATCCAGCTGTGTAAAGGGACAGAAGATTTATAATGAAAACATCTATTTTTAAGTGTGTTCTTTAGCACTCATTTTATGGGACATATACGTATGTCAAAAGCCTTGTATTGTACGTGTATGTCTTCTATAATGAAATCTGCTGTATTTTTGATGTTTTTTGTGTAATATTCTTGTCAAACAGATGTGATATTGATTGGTAAGTACGGAAAAGTAAGTCCCAAAAATGTCAATAAAATGTCAAAATAAAAAGACAACATTTTTTTAATGTATTTTTCTTGCTTGAAGACAAAGGCAAACGCATCAAAATAATATTGGGCAGTAAAACCAAAATAATGTGAGGAGACACGAACACATCTCCTTACATCCCAATGCACGTACCAAAGTATTTGCCTGAGTAGAGTATGCAGCTAACCTTGCGGCATGGAGATGGCCGAAGCAAAAAGTCGCGAGATGGGAAACAGTTACCTGTCATTGTTGTTCGCTATGTTTCAATCACTCCTTGATGTCCAACTGCGATTTTATTCTATTCATTTTATTTGCTTTTGGAAAGTAAAAGCTTAATCTGCTAACAATGAAACGAGGACAGGCATGCACTAGATTTCTTGATATTGTAATTGTGTCACAGTTAGAAAGTACACTGGTGCGCTATTAGCGCCGTATCATGGGTTTGGCAGAAGTGTTATTGCCCATTCCCCATTGGACCCATTCGGGAATTCCTCATTCCCCATTAGGCCCAATGGGGAAAATTCGCGCTATTACCGCCGGCGAATATCCCGCCGGCGGTAATCGCGCCGAAAATCAGCAATTTTACACCGGATTTCCCCCCAGCTCTGAGCTGGGGAGAAATCTGCCAAAGCCATGATCTGGTGGACCCTTCAATGCGGCGGTAATAGCACTACCGCCGCATTTAAGGGTTACCACCGGACTCGTGATGAGGCCCAAAGACATGAGAAGCGCAGAAGAGAATCAACCCATCCCCAAACATCACAATGTGCTCTCAGAGTGGCATCTTCACACGCGGCTTTAAGCTGCTCCCGTGCCATCACCTTTAGCAGAATCTTCCAGTGGGCGGTTGTGTGCCAGCCAGCAGAGAATTTTCCCTCCATGGAGTGCCATGAACGCGATTGTTGATATTGTTAGCATGGATGCGCTCCTTCCTCAAACACACTGCACATGCTCAGATTTACAATGACCTCCCTGGGCACATTTAACCCCTTAACTGCTGAGATTTAATCAAGTGTATGCAAACAAGGACCTGCATACTCGTCCTTAGCACTTAAATGCAGCTCCCAACCAGTGCCTGAGTTCAAGGATGGAGTCAGGGAGGAAGAGGAGCGCAAACAGTGATCGAAGTGAGCGGGAACGGTCGGGAGCGGTGTTGCACTACTTTCGTTTTTTTCTGTTTACCATTCCTCTACTTTTAACAACCATATTCACCATTCTATACAAAGGGTGTGTTCATTCATGTCCTTGTGCAAGTGTAAAATTTTAATAGGAGCCTTAGTTACTAGTCACTTTGACTATTGCATTGCCCCGGCCGCAACACCTCGTCGCATGTTACACTAGGCTTCTGCCTCCCCTCTCTCCTGCCGAGACCACAGTTCTACACTTTGTTCGTTACACCTCTGCCACTGAGAGCAAGTAGATTCGATGAACATTACAAATGAAAAGGCCAACACTGCACCCTTTTTTCTGAAAGTCTCTTTATTAACATCAATTACCACTTTGTAACCAAGAGCTTTGTCGGTTTGTAGCTGACTGCATTGTGACATTTAAGGGCAGGTTGAAGCTCATGTAAGCTTCAGGCATAATCGTCCCAGCGCCTGTTCTGAAGTCATGCCTTATCGCATGGTTCTGTTTAACCCCAAACCAACTTAGGGACAGCGTGGTTTTAAGTCACAGTGCATTCACAAGTGTCAAACAACCTAACTGTGACATGTGTTTGGTATCTGTAGCACATTCAGAAATGCATACTTGATCTTAAAATACGTTTAGCATCATACGGCAGCCCTGATCAAATAGATCGTAACAATCATGCTTCACAATTCATAACTCCGCCCGCGCTAAATTGCCAATCAGTAGTGCGTGCTATTTTCTGCCAGAAAATGTGATCAAGGTAACGGCTCTTTAGTGATGCGATTTTTCAAACAGAGCAAACATGTTAGTTTAGAAGGCTGCATTTTGGGAAATGCATTGTCTGTTATTCAGTTGTTCACTACGGCACTGGTACATCATCCATTAGGCGTTTGCAATAATAAAACACTGCTATGAAATCATACACCTGGAGTAGGATTTTGAAAGGTGCTATTGTTTAAATGTTATCAATGTGTTCATGTAAAATTTGGAAAGTCTTTTATTTTTTCAAAATAATTTGCATACACTGGAAAATGAGAGTGCCTTTCAAACAATGTATTCTGTATGAGTGGATTACAGAAAATAGCTACACACGACAGTGACCCTTAGGAGATGTCAATTATCACAGCAACCTGGCTACCTTTCACAGTTTAATTGCCTTATTTTGCTGCCACGGGCTCCCGGTTCATTTTGTTGAGTTCAATTACAAGCGCGGACTTGTTTTTCTTCAGATGTTCAGATGCTCTCTTTGAGATTTGGCTTTAGAGGAGAACATCTCTCATTTAAATCGCATTTGGAGGTCAATTTGTTCCTCATCATGGTGCACTTTCTTCTTTGTCTACAGCAGAAGCAATGTCCTCTTAATGCTTGCCAGCGGAACACGTGACCTACACATCTAAAATGGCAGATACAGTTCTTTTGAACTCATCTAGTGTAGCCATGGCGTGGCCCACTTGGCAAGGCCTCCCAGCAGCAAAGGTTTTTGCTTGTGTAGACCCATTGTAAACACAATGCACACTCATGCCACACACATCTAATTTCACTCACACAATCCAACGTCCTAAGTCCAGATACGCTAAGCTAACAGATGGGGCAATAACTAATGGATTGTGTTGGAGTTATGACAGGAAGTGCAAGTTACAGCATAGCCTTGTAGTGAGGAGGATGGAAGAGAACAAGAAGTGGAAGAATTGTGAAAGGAAGAGAGTGAAAGAACCCGAGGTATGGAGGAGAGAGATGAGCAGAGGAGAAGGTAAAGTGGACACACAGATTAGCGACACACAGGGATGGGAGCAGAGTAGGTGTGTCCCAGAGAGAGAGGGTCAAGGGAGGATATGAAGAGAGAGAAAGCAGAAGAGAAGGTAAAGAGGACACACAGATTAGCCGAGGAGGAGCTGAAGAGGGAGAGAACGGGGGAGAAGGAGAGGAGAGAAAGAGGAGAAGATGAGGTGGCAAGAAGAGGCAGAGAGCAGAAGAAGCAACCATGGGAGAGAGAGGGGCGGAAGGGCTGGCGGGAAGAGAGATAGAAGAGCAAAATAGGTGAAAAGAGCAGGTAATGCAGAGCAGAAGAATGGGGTGAGGAATGGATGACTATTGAAGGGGAACAGGCTACAGTGTGGCGGAGAAACAAGGAGGCAGAGCGCTAGGAGAAAGGATTATGGTGAAGGAGAAGGACACATAATGATGAAAGGAAATGACAAAGGGAATGACGTTGATGTAGAAAGAACAATTAGGATGGCTGTGACGACGGTGAAGCACTAAGACAAATGACTAGGAAAAAGGGCTGGAAAAGGGCCTTTCCATGGCGGCCATCGGGAGCGGACGCGCTAGGAACACAAGTGTTCCCAGCGCGTCCGCTCCCGAATAAGGATAAAAAGAAGGTAAGTGGGGTTGGGAGGGCGGGAGTGGGACAGGGAAAAAAAAAAGTACCTGCATCCCCGGCGGGGGACGAGGGAAGCCTTCAGCCGTGTGGAGGCGCAGAGCGGGTATGGCCTTATCAGGTGGAGGTGGTTTACATCAGGTGGAGGTGGTTATCAGGAGGAGACAGTCATCTCAGTAAGTGGCAGTGGACATGAGGAGGAGGGGATGAAAACAAGTGGGGAAGGCTGTTTTCAGGAAGATTGTGTTGCATCATATGGCATGGGTGGTTTTTAAAAGAAAGTGGTTAAATCTAGTGGGCTGGTGGCTATGAAAAGGAGGTGGCAACAAACGGTTGTGAGATGGTTATCAGGTGTAGGTGGCAATTTCAGGTGGCAGAGGTGGTTATCAGTAGGCGGTGGTGAGGTCAGGTTAAAGTGGAGGTTAACAGAATGCAGATTTTTTTGTGGGGGGGGGGCGTAATGTGAATGAAAGGCATAAAAACCTTGAATAAAGCTTGAAAGACTTTCATTAACGTCACACCCCATCTGCAAGCATTTGTACAATGCTTTCCTTCATACAAATGCTCCATGAATGTATAGCCAAGGAGCTGGGGATTCTGAAGGAGCTGCAGAAAGATCTGGCTGATACGGAGGAGGAAATACGGGTTTTGCAGGAGGGGGCCCCCGTTCCGACTAAAACTCAACAGGATAACATTAAGCGGAAGCTGCAGGAGTTTCAAGCCCTTGCTCAGCGGGAGGTTAAATATATGTGGGATAAGATAGACCCTCGGAAATATGGAGAAGGGCAGGCCCCGGGGCGGTCGCTCGCGAGAGCTACTCGACTGGGCGGTCGGATAACAGGGTGACAGTGATTATGGATGGGAGGGCAGTTGATCATTATGAGGATAAGGGCATAGTCCATGAATTTGTGGAATTTTATGGCCATTTGTACTCGTCCCAGTTGGCCGTGGCGCAGGCGGATATAGAAGCTTTCCTCGATGATGTGGGGTTGTATTGGTGCTCAGAGGAGCAGAGGGAGGGGTTGAATAGGCCATTGACACTGGAAGAGGTGATGGAAGCTATTCAATCTCTGTCGTGCGGGAAGTCTCCGGGCCCTGACGGCTTTACAGCCGAATTCTATAAGTGTTAAGCTGAAAGGCTGGCACCATACTTACTGCGAATGTATCAGGAGGTGGTGTCCAAGGGGCAATTACAAGACTCTCTTAGGGAAGCCATAGTGGTCGTATTGCTGAAGCCGGGGAAGCCGGAAGGTGATTGCTCATCGTACCGCCCGATCTCGCTTAATAATCTTGATAAGATTTTGGCAAAAATCGTAGCGAGGCGGTTGGCGCCGCTGATGCCCACCTTGGTGAGGGCTGCTCAGGCGGGATTCATTCCGGGTCGGTCGACCTCGTTCAGGCTGCGGAGGATGTTTGGTCTGATGTCGGCGTTGCCAGCAGATGATCCGGTGGTGGCGGTCCTATTGGATGCCACCAAGGCATTTGATTCTGTTGAATGGTCGTTTTTTGTTCACTGTTTTGCGTAGGATGGGCTTGGGCAGGTTTTTTATCTGCTTGGTGTAACTTCTGTATACCAACCCGATAGCTAGGGTGAGGGTGAATGGGCAGACCACTGGGGTATTACCGCTTGAACGGGGGACGCGTCAGGGCTGTCCGTTATCCCCCTTGTTATTTGCCCTGGCGATAGAGCCCTGGGCTGAATGGGTTAGGGAGTTTCATCTACAATGGGGAGTTCAGTTGCATACTCATAAAGTGGTAATAACGTTATTTGCAGATGATATGGTCCTGTTCATCCGCCATCCTGAAATTAATCTAGACCCGATTATGTTGGATCTTTAACGCTTTGGTGAACTTACGTGGCTTCGAATAAATGCCAGTAAGTTGGTTATCTTCCCATTGACGGGTGGGGTATCTCAATTTCGGGATAGTTGTGGATTCCAGTGGGACCTACGAAGCACTCGATACCTGGGGGTCACCGTGGCGAGAGAGGAGGGGGAGGTGTATGCTGCGAATTATGTGGAGCCACTGGAATCGGCTAAACGGGCGATGTCGGGCTGGATCTCACTTCCACTTAACTTATACGGTAGGATCGCGGTGGTCAAAATGACTATTCTTCCCAAATTCTTGTATGTGTTTCTAAATGTGCCTATAAGGGTACCTCAAAAATATTTTCGGGACCTCCGTTCATCGATAACGCACTTCATATGGGCAGGTAAAAAAGCTCGGGTTTCTTGGGGGAAGCTTACAGTGCCGCTTCGGGAGGGAGTTTGGCACTGCCTGATTTTGAGCTGTACTATAGGGAGGTGCAGGCCAGTTACCTTAGGTACTGGTATGGGATGGCAGTGGAACAAAGACACGTGGAGATAGAGAGGTCAATTACATCTCCTGCGTAGCTAGGTCGGTCATTCTAACAGCCCCGAGCCGCTCTTGGGTTCCTCGTGACTTGGTGGGGCTTACTTGCTGGGCTTGGTCTATCCTGGAACGTGCTCCCAGTGGTGGTTTACTCTATTCACCGAAACGCCCTCCATTATTTATTACCGGTGTTCCCCTGACTAGCGAGGTGCATTATGTGGCTACTATCAAACGGTTGGGTATCACTAAATGGGGGGAGCTGTTCCCTGATGGGAAGTTTGTCTCCATCGATCAGCTGAGGGAGAGGGGAGCCCTGTCGGCATTAGATGTGTTTCTATATTATAGGCTGAGGGTGACGCAGCAGCGGCTGTTCCCTTTTTTTCCTGAGCCGCCCTCAGTGGCTGGGATGCTCGATAAGGTGGTTGGGGGGGACATAGGTAGGCAGTTACTTTCCGAATTGTATGGATTGGCTCTGAAGGGTAGGCAGGGTACTGAGATGTCCTCAAAGGAATTGTGGGAGAAGTTGTTGGGGGAGGAAATACCTATTGATGTCTGGGAGTACTGTTGTGAGATGACCAAGAGGGGGACGGTTAATTCGAATTTTAAGTTGGTTCACTTTAAGTTTTTGCATCAATGTTATTACTCTCCGGCCCAACTAAAAGATTATTTTCCTCAGAGGTCAGGGGCCTGTCTCAGATGAGGCCAGGAGATGGCAGGGTTTCTCCATGTGGCTTGGGAGTGTGTGGAGCTGGTGCAATTCTGGCAGCAGGTATTTGTGGTGATTGGAGATATCGCGGGGTAACAGCTTACACCGGATCCCGTACTGGCATTACTGGGTTGCACAGGGCAGATTCCCAAGGGGACTAGGAAATTGATAGATCTCCTCTTAATTCTGGCAAAGCGCTGTGTGGCTATGGGGTGGGAAAAAGGCGGAGTCCGACGATTGCCCAATGGTCAAGGGACATATTGTATTGCAATGGGCAGGACAAAGATTGATATGTTTAGGATATTTCTTCTCTGTGAAAGATAGTGAGCTAAAGACTCTGGGTAAGTCTCTCGTAACCAGGACTAATGCCTGGTAGAGAGACTCCCAGGACCCCCCTTGTCAATTTGCATATTCAAGTAACTTTGGGTCTCACCCTAACTTACTAGGGGAATCCAGACGTGGACCCCTTGCTCACTATTCTTTCCAACCAGATCGAAACACGTGTCTGGGGATGCTGTTGGTACTCTTGTTCAGAGGAGAATTGCCTAGCATTTTGGTGCTGGACTGCCCAGGGCAGGACAAAGACTGATATGTTTGGGATATTTCTTCTCTGTGAAAGATAGTGAGCTAAAGACTCTGGGTAAGTCTCTCGTAACCAGGACTAATGTCTGGCAGAGAGACTCCCAGGACCCCCCCTTGTCAATTTGCATATTTAAGTAACTCTGGGTCTCACCCTAAGTTACTAGGAGAATCCAGACGTGGACCCCTTGCTCACTATTCTTAGAGAGGCACAGCTCCTCCCTACTGATGAGGTCCAACCAGACCGAAACACGTGTCTGGGGATGCTGTTGGTACTCTTGTTCAGAGGAGAATTGCCTAGCATTTTGGTGTTGGACTGCCCAGGGCAGGACAAAGACTGATATGTTTGGGATATTTCTTCTCTGTGAAAGATAGTGAGCTAAAGACTCTGGGTAAGTCTCTCGTAACCAGGACTAATGTCTGGCAGAGAGACTCCCAGGACCCCCCTTGTCAATTTGCATATTTAAGTAACTCTGGGTTTCACCCTAAGTTACTAGGGGAATCCAGACGTGGACCCCTTGCTCACTATTCTTAGAGAGGCACAGGTTCTCCCTACTGATGAGGTCCAACCAGACCGAAACTCGTGTCTGGGGATGCTGTTGGTACTCTTGTTCAGAGGAGAAATGCCTAGCATTTCGGTGCAGGACTGCCCCAGGGCAGGACAAAGACTGATATGTTTGGGATATTTCTTCTCTGTGAAAGATAGTGAGCTAAAGACTCTGGGTAAGTCTCTCGTAACCAGGACTAATGTCTGGCAGAGAGACTCCCAGGACCCCCCTTTTCAAATTTGCATATTTAAGTAACTTTGGGTCTCACCCTAAGTTACTAGCGGAATCCCGACGTGGACCCCTTGCTCACTATTCTTAGAGAGGCACAGCTCCTCCCTACTGATGAGGTCCAACCAGACCGAAACACGTGTCTGGGGATGCTGTTGGTACTCTTGTTCAGAGGAGAATTGCCTAGCATTTCGGTGTTGGACTGCCCAGGGCAGGACAAAGACTGATATGTTTGGGATATTTCTTCTCTGTTAAAGATAGTGAGCTAAAGACTCTGGGTAAGTCTCTCGTAACCAGGACTAATGTCTGGCAGAGAAACTCCCAGGACCCCCCTTGTCAATTTGCATTTTTAAGTAACTTTGGGTCTCACCCTAAGTTACTAGGGGAATCCAGACGTGGACTCCTTGCTCACTATTCTTAGAGAGGCACAGCTCTTACCTACTGATGAGGTCCAACCAGACCGAAACACGTGTCTGGGGATGCTGTTGGTACTCTTGTTCAGAGGAAAATTGCCTAGCATTTCGATGCTGGACTGCCCCAGTGCAGGACAAAGACTGATATGTTTGGGATATTTCTTCTCTGTGAAAGATAGTGAGCTAAAGACTCTGGGTAAGTCTCTCATAACCAGGACTAATTTCTGGCAGAGAGACTCCCAGGACCCCCCTTGTCAATTTGCATATTTAAGTAACTTTGGGTCTCACCCTAAATTACTAGGGGAATCCAGACGTGGACTCCTTGCTCACTATTCTTAGAGAGGCACAGCTCCTACCTACTGATGAGGTCCAACCAGACCGAAACACGTGTCTGGGGATGCTGTTGGTACGCTTGTTCAGAGGAAAATTGCCTAGCATTTCGGTGCTGGACTGCCCCAGTGCAGGACAAAGACTGATATGTTTGGGATATTTCTTCTCTGTGAAAGATAGTGAGCTAAAGACTCTGGGTAAGTCTCTCATAACCAGGACTAATTTCTGGCAGAGAGACTCCCAGGACCCCCCTTGTCAATTTGCATATTTAAGTAACTTTGGGTCTCACCCTAAGTTACTAGGGGAATCCAGACGTGGACCCCTTGCTCACTATTCTTAGAGAGGCACAGCTCCTCTCTACTAATGAGGTCCAACCAGACCGAAACACGTGTCTGGGGATGCTGTTGGTACTCTTGTTCAGAGGAGAACTGCCTAGCATTTCGGTGCTGGACTGCCCCAGGGCAGGACAAAGACTGATATGTTTGGGATATTTCTTCTCTGTGAAAGATAGTGAGCTAAAGACTCTGGGTAAGTCTCTCGTAACCAGGACTAATGTCTGGCAGAGAGACTCCCAGGACCCCCTTGTCAATTTGCAATGATATGGAGACTTGATGGGGTGTGTTGAGGGGGAACTGTCGGGGTGACAGTCAGATGTGGTATGTGTATACACTGTATCTCATCGACCAGCCGGGGAGGGGGAATCATGTGTCCCCTACTACACAGGGATCCCCCGCTCAGCCTGGTCTCGGGGCGGGATCTCCGCTTACTCCCTGAAGCCCGGTTCCGAAGGCTAGACAATTTGGACATTACGATCCCGCCGGCATGGAGACTGGATTGGAAGGCAATCTGCAAGGCGCTGGTTTTGTTGCCCAGGCTGCCACTTGGTTTTCTAATACTAACTTTACGTGCGTACTGGGGGGGGATGGGGTGGGGGAGTTATTTGCTTGATTGTTTGTGTTGTTAAGTGAAAAGCCAATAAAGAAATTAAAAAAAATAAAATTAAAATTAAAATATAAAAAGAAATTAGTTCAAGAAGTAATAGCATAACAAACAAAGATAAACATATGTTAATTACGGTCATGCAGTGACATCTGATAGACTAGCTCCGGATCCCAATAGCAGAACTTTAATAACAGACCCAAAGTTAGTGAAGGTATAGAAGGTATACATAAGCATCCGGTCATTGCACTCCCCATCGGCTATCCAGAGTGCTGTACGTGTAGAGGCAAGGATTTTACATGTTGTAATCACATGCTTCCATGCAGGGACGTCATTTGGGGGTAGCCAGGGGTAGGGACAAAGACTCTGGACAAATAGGCAGTGCCAAGAGCAGATATCTGTGTTGGACTTGAAAAAGGTGGTTGTAAATGGTTGTAAATGCAGCTACACGTGCCACCGCTTTTTTCAACTGGAATCTTGATGCCGGCTGATAAAATACCAAGGATGCAGGAAAAATCAGGAAGCAACCATCACTAACAGTTTGGCAGTCCATTAGTGAAGAATGCCTGAAAGGTTGGGTTCAGAGGCGGGGCTGTATGTGCAGCTCATGCTTAGTACAGTAAGGGTCTAGCTAGTTTGAAATGGTTAAGAGCATCCTGCAGTACTTAGTGACAGCACAGCATGACTGCAAATCTCATCAGTGTTTCTCATCAGCGACTGGGCCTGTGATGAGAGGGTTGTGCCTCAGTTAGTTCTGCCACCAATCCTGCCTGGGCACTGTCTGACCTCACCCAGATGTGCCAGACCTGCATCACAGGCACATTGTAGATAGACGTCAGGTGAGATAATTAATTTACATGAAGTTGCCCTCTGTGTTTGAAGTAAACCATCTGTTCCTTTCTCATGCAACCAATATTTGAAATGATAGCTCAGGGGTAACACACTTGCTTTGGGAACAAGAGTATGCAGTGTAATGGGGGCTCATTTCCTGTTCCAGTGCTTAGAAGCTAGAGGAGGCTGGCATTAAGCAAGATATAAAGAACCAAAGAAAATAATAAAATCAGCTTTTCTAGTGGCGATGTCATGGACCTGTTGCTGCTGGTTACTTTTTAAAATAAAAAAAAACTGCAATCACTGTGACCTGCAACACTTCTTTCCCCTCTATCTCCCATCTAACAAAAAAACGGTGTGTTACTTACAAGATAAGCAAAGCCGAAAGGTGATGGCTGGAAGGTTTAAAATCATTCATAACCACTGGCATAGATATGAAAAACCCTCCAGAACATCGCTTTTCTGGTTGGACTTGTGCTGGTCAGTTGCTGTTTCCAGTTTGTGGCCAGACACTTGGCAGGCAGTGGATGTCTGTGCTTTGGGGTCTAGGCCGCTTCGAGATACTCCATCTGTTTACAGTTTAGCCCGAGTGATGTACAATAGTCCAAGTTTTTGTGTTGGACGTCTGCTTACATTCACAGTCATTTGGTAAAATGGGCCTATACACACTGATATTAACGCTACATATGGTGAAACATTTTGTTATTAAATGTATTACACGGCTACGGTAGTGGCTGTGTAGTTATGGTTAAGTTGCTAATCCCATAGGAAGAGCACTTTTTGGGCGGTTTATAACTTCGCACCCTCTGGACGAATCCTCACCAATCTTTGAAAAAGAAGTATATGGCCCACTCTGAATTCTTTTGCAAAGTTTGGTGAGGTTTGGTCCAGGGGGGGCAAAGTTATAAGAGGGGTCCCAAAATTCCTTTTTTTCCCATAGACTGAATGGGGAAAAAACTTTGCTCACGCCTATAGCCCAAACTGCTGGACAGATTTTCATCAAATTTGTGGCAGGAGCAGCGGCTTGGTCCCGAAAGCGTTCTTTTGTAAATTTGATGAAAATCCGTCCAGTCGTTTTTTAAAAAAAGACCAAAAGGTAGGTCACAAAAAAATAGTGACATATATATGTCCGCTCCGTGGACACATACCCTGTTCGCTCCGCAGACAAGACACTGATTGGCTAATCGGCTTGCGTCATGTCCGCGGACATGCAACATGTTAGCTGATTGGCTGGAATGAAGCATGAGGTGCGTCATATTGTTTAGATGCGTCCGTCATCTTGGATCCGCGGATATCCGCAGACAGCGCTGAACGGGGGAGAAATACACCTTTGGCAAGTATGTTGGTGTGTAAGAGTGCTTGGGGAGGGTGGGGGAGTAACAGATGGGTCAAATGCTGTATTTGTGTAGGTGGCAGGCACCCCTGATGTGTTTGTCATGTCCTCGGTCACTGCGGCTGTCCCCGGACATAAAAAAAATGCGCTTCTGGCTATTTTACTTTAGTATGATATTGGTTTTGGGTTGTTAGTACAGTGTTGATTGTAATTAATATCCTGTATAAGTAGCCCATATAGCACAGTTAAAATGTTTGATTCTATATAAGTAGCCCATATAGCAGAGTCTTGGGTGCATGGCCTAAGGCCATAGGCCATGCACCCAAGACTCTAGGCCCTGGCCACAACCACCGCAGCATATCACACCTATAGATCACACCCATAGAATCAAACATCTATCAAATATTTGCAAATCTACAGTTTGTGTTGTGTTTGATATGTATAGTTTGTATGTGATGCTTTGGCTATGTCATGTCATTAAGATTGTAGAGTTTGGTAACAAGCACTTCAGTATAACATATCCATGGAAGTAAACATTTTGTATTGTGGTGTATGGTTATATGTTTGCTTCAATGGTTGTGTATTGGAGCAGTATTTATGAGTTGTATTTATTATAATATACTTACTGTTTGATTTTTTGTGATTGGATATATTTTTCTCATGACGTGGGTAACTGGAGCAGATATTCTTTTTCAATTTCTGTGATAAAAGAAAAGATCATGTTAGTGTAGGTAGTTTATAAAGATTTATTACATTGCATAATAGACATTTCTGCTTTATTCCGACCCTCATATTTAGTAGTTTACAAACCAGTGTACTGTGCAATTTGCTCAGTTTCTGTGTTTGTTGCTTAAATCATTGGGTCTGTGGGGAAAAATAAATCCATGTTGGATTACAAAATATTTTTTGTTGTTGTTATGTTACAGTACATTTCTTTGTTTTTAGTTTTTAATTGTTGTTTCTGGCTAATGTTCCATCTGTTGGTTGTTGCAGATTGTTAGATACCTGATGTCGAATTGTAACTGATTATAGTTTTTTATTTATATTATTAACTTTGCTAATATACCTGTTGGGCTATTGCAGATTCTTGGGGCAGTTAGATACATGTTGGTGTATTCTAACTGTTTATTTCTTTTTATAATTTAGTGGTGTTGATTTACCTGTTTGGTTGTTGCAAAATATTGGGGCAGTTAGATACCTGTTGGTGTATTCTAACTGTTTATTTCTTCTTATAATTTAGTGGTGTTGATTTATCTGTTTGGTTGTTGCAGAATTTTGGGGCAGTTAAATACCTGTTGGTGTATTCTAACTGTTTATTTTTTGTTATATTTTAGTGGTATTGATGTATCTGTTTAGTTGTTGCAGAATTTTGAGGCAGTTAGATACCTGTTGGCGTATTGTAACTGTTTATAGTTTCCTAATTGAAGGTTTATTAATGTTTATGCACAGATTAGTTACTAAATTTTGGTTTTAAGAATATTAAATAAGCGTTTATAAGATATGCTCGTAATCTTTGCTTTAGAGCAATGGTATTATCATTACATTTGAACCATCCAAAATTCTTTTTTATATATGCAGTGTAGTGACCTGCATTGGTTGTGGCTCCAGCATGGTAGATTATATATATTGTTGTGAAGGTTTTCTTACCAAGTGATACTTGACCATGTGTGAATCCAGTCAGCTTGCAGTTGTTTTTGGTACCATCTGCATTGTAACGTAAAAGCATTAGTATTACGTATTTACTATGTGTTTGTATTTGTAAGATGGAGCGAATATCTGAATTGCAGGTAGTACATAATCTGCCATGGTTTGCATTTTGTACAAGTTGCTGAAATGGAATGGATTCACAGTTAGTTATTGATACACGAAGAGTTCATTAGGGATTTGTTCCGGTGCCACATTGTTGCAGAGAGTGCATGTATGTTTCCACATGTATGAAATCTGGAAGATTTCATTTATAGGTATATTTTTATTTTCCAGTACTTGTAGTAAGTACATTAGACATTATTGTGGATCTTCTTGTGAGTTTATAGTGAATTTCACCATTCCAGCACAGTAGTCTAATTCTTGTCTTATTCCACGAACACAGTAAGTGTTGTCAGATTTGTTGGTTGCATTTCTATGAAGGACTGACATTTGCAAACACAATTGGTCTGTATTGTGTAAGTAAATGTTGTCAATAATTGGTGGCAATTGAAATAGAATATTTATTGCTATATATGCGTAGCAATGTACATCAGTTACATTTGAAAATGTGAATGCACCAGATAGTTCTGTGTGCAAGTCATTTCTTTGGAGTGTGTGTTGCTTCTTTGAAGAAGTATCTGACTTACTTTGAGTAGTACCTTCTTTTTTGGTTGTAGTAATTGATGAAGTATTAGCTTCTTTTACTCTCTTTGGAGGATTTGCAGTGAGATCCTGTTGCATTTCTGTTTGAAGTAGTTTTCATTTATAACGTTTTGCTTTTTGTGGAACAGGGTAGGTTTTTAGATGGGGTGTAAAGTGAACGTAGTCTATTGTATTCTAAAATGCAAGGAATATCAGTGTTTACTTTACTTGCATCAAAGTTGATTAGAAATAGACCGTCAAGTGTATGTAAGCGTGATAGTGCTACGTAGCTCATGCCTCCTTTAAAGACTGTGTTCCCAATATCTATTCATGTTTTATCTAGGGTAAGACCTTGTGATTTGTAATTGGTGACTTCTTATGCTAGAGTTAGAGAAAATTGCTCTGTACGTACATACATGTCTTTGAAAAGAAGGAATTGAGCTGTTGAGCATCCTATTCTTTTTACTTCTGATAGTTTGTCAAAGAGAATATTGACAAACTGAATGTTGTTGTCACGTGGGTATGTTTGAAAGCCAACAACTGTACCAAGTGCTCCATTAACTAGTCCTTGCTCCATGTCAAGGTTACGTTTAAGCATTACTCTACAGTTTAAAGGTAATTTTAATATTTTCTCCAAACCAGCTGTGTTGGAGATAGAGTTTTCTACAGCATTAAATCTTATCGTGGCTTGTTGACACGTGGGTAGTGTCATACCATGTATGTCGCAATTTCAATTATTGGTTACATTTCTTTTTTCAACATTGTTTCATTGAACTTGGAACATCTTGCAAGATTTAGCATCAAGGACATACAAGTGACATTTGTGTGTGCTAATTGTTCCATGACATCAGTAGCACATGAGTTATGGCCATAAAGTGCATGGATGTGCCGGGTTTTTAATATTGCTTGTGCTTGTGCTTCTTGAGATAGTACACCAACTCCTTTTTAAAATGTTGGCGTAGGTGAGGTCTGCTGACTGGCGCATGTTTTCTGTTAATTCTCTGTATTGGAAATGTTGCCAATGGTTGACATTTCCTATGCTGCCAACAGTTTTACGGCAGAGTTTGTGTCCTAAGGTTTTAAAAATAGGTTCACCTTTCACTGGTGTCAATTGAAGAAGATCTCCGAAAACAATAATGGGGCCGATTCATGGAACAAACGTGCGCCGAAATACCATGCGCAAGCAGGCGCAAGGGAGCGCAAGCGCGAGAAACGCAGCACACACACATGTGTGCGATTCAAGGAAGATGCTGCGCGTGTTTCCCGCTGTGCGTGCGCCCAATCCAGCCATGGCGCACGCAGGCATACACGGCGTGCACTACGCGCACAGCAAAAGTGCACATAGCGGGGCGCACACAACCAAAGTGGGCGGAACAGTGGGCGTAACACGCGGAATGGGGAATAACGCGTGAAAAAGAAGGCATAACTGGGGAAGTACACAGAATGCCCACACGCACGCGAACAACCCGTATTCATGGATCCGAATACGGGAAACCCGCGCACGGCAAAAGACGCACACAGGCATCAACGCGTCCGACACACAAAGGCAGGCGGAAGCCTCCCCGTGCACAGTACAAAAGTGCGCGCAAACAACAAACATGCATATACAGCTACGATGAATGCCCCATTTGTCGCAGCACTGATCGTGGGACACCGCAGGAGGAGGAGAATAGCCAGAGCACGCATTTTCGCACCACGGACAAGCCTTTTTGGGATGCCTGATGACCAGGTCTATGGCAGGTATAGGTTACCACCCCACATCATCCTAGACCTGGTCAGGGAGTGGGAAGATGACCTTACATCCCCCACCCTTTCCTTGGAGTGTCAGGGGCAGACCTGGGGGGGCACGCAAAAAGCATGCAGCAAGGCATGCGGTGGCACCTGTAGTGAAGAAACTGGTGGGTGTCCTGCACTATGGGCCACGTGTAGTGAATGTGTGTGGTGTTCAGGTGGGATGGGGAAGGGTGCTGCCATACAGGAGACTGCTTTGTCCTCCCTGTAGGCTGCAGGCGTTGCAAGTGCATCGAGACTACACTTCCCAGCATGCCTCCCGCACAGACAGCCAATCAGGAAGCAGATCAGGCGTGGTACGCCCCAACGCGCATGCGCGAGAACACCGACACGGGGCTTGTGCTCGAGATCGCTGTGGAGGAGGACGTGAGACACCGAGCTCCGTAGGAAAACCCGTGCGAGGGGCCCCGCCCCGCCTGATTGAGAGTCTGGCCCCTCGCCGAAACTCAGATAAGTGTGGGACGCATATCCGGGGAACCCAAGCCACGCAATACTCTATCCTAAGAGAGCCCGTAGAGAGAGTTTTGGGGAGCGCAGGGGGCACAGTCTCCCAGTCCATAACGCTCGCCCCTGCGTCGGCATACGAGATAAGTACAGGCCCCGGGGACAAAAGTGTTTAGCAGCGCGAGTCATGCAGGAATGAGGAGCGCAACATTGGCACCATAAAAAGGAGAATACCCGCGCCCCAAGCCACGCGCGGCGAAGCTCGCGCTGACGCGTTTCTAACGACCTGTTAGGCGCCTGGGGAAGAAAGTATGAATGCGGCATGGAGTGAATGACCGTGCGTATGTGTGACCTGGAATAACACATACCTTTTCTTTGTAGCGGAAGACGTGACCAGTCCACACCGTTTTCGGAGACGCAGCACAGACTGACAGCTTCCCAAGGACCGAGCACTCGGACCGGACAATGAACCCAAGCTAAGTGTTGCATGCTAGTTTACCTGTGACAGTGGTTACCCACTGCCAATTGAACCGCTCAAAGGGGTCAAATGTTGCTTATGTGATTCACACTTCAGAAAGTGTACTGAGTGGTCTAGCCTGCAGACTCTGCAGGAATTATCATGTGGTGTGTTATGACAATGAAGGTGTGCAGCAGTTGAACCTCACCCAATTTCCCTCTACCTACCCATTACCTCGCCCTACTCCTTTTCCTGGTTTTCCCACAATCCCCCAACCTATCCAATCAACGAGACCCTAACCCTCTTTCCCTGCCCTGGTCGCGAAGGCCTGCGTAAGCTTCGTCTTGCAGGTATCAAGACCAGTGTGGGGGTAGTTGGTACATCCACTCCTGCGCCAGGTATCGGTGTGCAACCCTGACAGAAGCACAAGCCCACGAATAATCACGGCGCCTGAGTGGGTTTGCTACCCTCCCCTGTTTCTTGCAACATGGAGGAGATTGCTAAGGTCCTGCAGGACCTGCAGAACGAATTGGCAGCATCTCGACAGGAATACGCTGCCTTATCGGTCCAAGTCCGAAGTCTGGCAGCACAGACCTCGCCCTTACCTGGTTCAGCCCCGATCCCCATCCAAGTGCAAGTGTCACCAGAGCCCACCGTTCCTCTTGCACCCCCAGAGCGTTATGCTGGGGACCCCCAGAAGTTTACTACTTTCATCACTCAGTGCCGCCTCCAGTTTCTTACTAAACCCATGGCCTTCCGGTCCACCCAGTCTAGGACGGCCTTCGTCATTTCGTACCTCACCGGGGATGCTGCTGCATGGGCCAATCCTTTGGTGCATAAGGACGACCCACTACTCTATGACTGGGATGGGTTTCTGGGTGAGTTTGAAAAGATATTCAATCGTCGGGCAGCCACCCTGTATAAGGATAGAGAGCTTTTGACGCTCAGGCAGGGCAACAAGGAATTGGTAACTTACGTTACAAACTTCAACCGCTTAGTAGCGGAAGCGGAGTGGCCTGCCGAAAAGCGAATGTCTCTATTCTATCAAGGCCTGCGGGACGATCTGAAGGATCTAATTGCCCAGGTTGATCCACAGCCGGTGGAATGCTCCGACATGATCGATCTTGCCTTACGGTTGGATCATCGTCAGGCTGAGAGACGGGGCGATAAAAGAAAAGGTGAACCTCGCCCGATGGTCCGGTTAGATCAGTCTCGTGGACCTCGTGGGCAAGTGGAAAGGTCTGGTGGGGATGAACCCATGCAAATAGGTTCTGTCCGAGGACCCTTATCCATGGAAGAAAAGGAGCGACGGAGGAAAGAAGGTGTTTGCCTTTATTGTGGTTTAGCCGGGCATTTCGTGCGAGAGTGCCCCACAAAGCCTAAGAGTCAGGGAAACGCATCCGCTCGGCGGTAGTGGGGGTCACCCGACCGAGCTTACTGGAGGTTAGGGCCCCAGTCACGGACAATCCCAATTATGCTCCCCATATTAAGATATTGGGTCAATTGGGCTATTCAGGGCACCAGAGGATGGTATCCATGCTGGTGGACTCGGGTGCAACGGGAAATTTCATTGATACCAAGTGTGTGGTAGCATTAGGGATCTCCGTTTACCCGAAAGAAACACCAGAGCCGGTTCAGGCGGTTGATGGCTCCCCTCTCAGTTCAGGCCCTATTACTCATTGTACCCAAACATTAACCCTACAATGTGGGGAATCACATTGGGAAGAGATCATCTTTGACGTGATTGCCGCCCCACAGTTCGGGATTATTCTTGGATTACCTTGGTTACGTAAACATGATCCAGATATTCGTTGGCTTACTGGTCGGGTCGCATTGAACTCCACTTATTGCCAAACACATTGTAAACCAAAACCCCTCATAGTTCCGTGCATCGTTGGTACTGAAAAGGACCAGCCGGCCAAGACATGTTTCACAGACCTACCCGAAGAATACTCCGACTTTGCGGATGTGTTCAATAAAAAGGCTGCAGAGACTCTGCCTCAGCACAGATCGTTCGACTGCAGAATAGATCTTGAACCGGGAGCTGTTCTCCCGTGCAGTCGTATCTATGCACTGACAGAGGCTGAAAATGAGCATCTTCGCGAGTATATTGCTACAAACCTGCAGAGCGGTTTTATCCGTCATTCCAACTCGCCAGTCTCTTCCCCCTTATTCTTCGTTCCTAAGAAATCCGGGGAGCTCCGGACTTGTATCGATTACCGCGGGGTAAACCGGATTACCATCAAAAATCGTTACCCCCTTCCTCTCATACCAGTTCTGTTAGACCAGGTACGAGATGCGGTCATCTACACTAAGTTGGATCTTAGAGGCGCTTACCACCTAGTGCGGGTGCGTGAGGGGGACGAATGGAAAACCGCCTTCCGTACAAAATTCGGATTGTACGAATACCAGGTTATGCCATTCGGCCTCTGTAATGCACCCGCAGCCTTCCAACACTTCTTGGACGAAGTTCTCCGAGAGTTTCTAGACATCTGTGCAGTTGTC
The DNA here is from genome assembly GCF_040938575.1 of Ambystoma mexicanum. Taxonomy (NCBI): domain Eukaryota; kingdom Metazoa; phylum Chordata; class Amphibia; order Caudata; family Ambystomatidae; genus Ambystoma; species Ambystoma mexicanum. Next base: position 197,591,961 of record NC_090933.1, on the reverse strand, counting down.
TATATAGATGACATTCTGATTTACTCTCGTAGCCCTCAGGAACACGTCCAACACGTTCGCGCCATTATATCTAAATTGCGGGAACATCAACTCTATGCCAAGTTAGAAAAGTGCGAGTTTCATCGTACCACCGTTGAATTTTTGGGGTATTTCCTGACACCCACCGGGGTACAAATGGACCAGAAAAAGGTGCAAGCGATACTAAGTTGGCCATCCCCTGCTAACGTAAAAGAGGTACAATCCTTCTTGGGGTTTGCCAACTTCTATCGACGCTTCGTAAAAAACTTCTCGGAATTGGTAACACCAATCACCAAACTGCTACGTAAGGGATGCACCTTTGTGTGGGATCAAACCGCAGAACGAGGTTTTCGGCTACTTAAGAGCGCTTTTACTAACGCACCTGTCCTGAGACACCCCGACCTTGCTCAACCATTTATAGTGGAGACTGATGCCTCCAGCTATGCACTAGGGGCCATATTGTCTCAAAGGAATCCAGAAACAGGCCTACTCCATCCGGTGGCCTACTATTCGCGAAAACTGTTACCAGCTGAGGCAAATTACACCATTGCAGACCGTGAATTACTTGCCATCAAAGCCGCCTTTGATGAATGGCGACATTATCTGATGGGGGCTCGGCACACAGTGACTGTAATAACCGATCACCGGAATTTACAATTTATCCGGACTGCTAAAAACTTGAGCCCGCGGCAACTGCGTTGGGCCTTGTTCTTCGCGGAATTTGATTTTATAATTACATATAGGCCGGGGACTAATAACCGGAAGGCCGACATACTGTCACGGTACCCTGAACCTGTCAGTAAATCAGAAAATGTTCTACAGACTATAGTTCCACTAGCACGTATAGTGGGTGCTACGACTGGACTATTTGAGATGATTCAGCAAGAATTATCCATGCAGGATTTGCACAAGTGGTGTGCAGAAGACCCGCAACACCAGGTAATTGCTGGACTCCCGTATCACGGCCAGCAACTCTTCTTACCCGCTACCAAACTCCAAAAAAAGGCCATGTCTTGGTGCCACGATTCCCCTCTTGCGGGCCATCCAGGTAGAACCAAGACCCAAGAACTGGTATCACGGTATTTCTGGTGGCCTCAGTGGCGGCGAGACGTACAACAGTATGTGAGTAACTGCGATACGTGTGCACGCAATAAATCCGACCACGGTAAACCAGCAGGGTTGTTGTGCCCATTGCCAACACCCTCGGCACCCTGGCGCTCCATCACTATGGATCTCATAGTAGACTTACCAGCAGTACAGGGGTTTACCTCCATCATGGTGGTGGTTGATACGTTTTCTAAAATGGCACACTTTATCCCTTGTATGGGAGTACCAACCGCAGGTCAAGTCGCAGAGCTATTTCTTCAACATATAGTACGCCTCCATGGACTGCCCTCCCACATAACAACGGATAGGGGACCACAATTCACCTCCCGCTTCTGGCGTGAATTCTGCAAAATCATAGGAATGGATGTGAGCCTGACATCGGGCTATCATCCGGAAACAGACGGCCAAACGGAGAGGGTCAATCAGGGGCTAGAACAGTACCTACGCTGTTTTATTGCCAGTCGGGAAGCAACTTGGTTGCAACATGTATGGTTGGCAGAGTTAGCATACAACAACGCCAACCATACTTCCACAAAGCAATCACCCTTTTACTGCCTTTATGGCTACCACCCCAAGGTACTCCCTGTTGCATTGGCAGAATCCAAGCCAACCCTTCCAACCATAATAGGACGAAGGAAATGCATGGAACAGGTGTGGAAAGAGGTGCAGGATAATCTTGTACAATCCAAGACCATCTACAAGAAATATGCTGACAAGCATCGTCGAGCCTGCCCTCAATATCGAGTGGGAGACATGGTTTGGCTCTCCACCCGTAATATAACTTTACATGGACCACGTAAATTACAACCACGATATCTGTGCCCTTTCCCCATAGAACGAATCATCAATCCCGTAGCCGTGCGTTTAAAACTGCCCCCTCAAATGAGAATACATCCAACGTTCCATACAGCATTATTGAAGCCAGCCCCTAAGGCTACCACGACCCAAAAACCACCACCTGTCCTAGTCCAAGGAGAACCTGAGTATGAGGTCCAAGCAATCCTGAATTCTAAAAGGGATAGGGCAGGACGGGTTCTGTATCTGGTAGATTGGGTCGGGTATGGGCCTGAAGATCGCTCTTGGGAGCCCTCAGCTCATGTACATGCCCCAAGACTGCTGCGCACCTTCCATCGCAACTTCCCAGATAAACCCCGGCCTCCACCGGCCTTCCGTGGGGGGGGAGTGATGTCAGGGGCAGACCTGGGGGGGCACGCAAAAAGCATGCAGCAAGGCATGCGGTGGCACCTGTAGTGAAGAAACTGGTGGGTGTCCTGCACTATGGGCCACGTGTAGTGAATGTGTGTGGTGTTCAGGTGGGATGGGGAAGGGTGCTGCCATACAGGAGACTGCTTTGTCCTCCCTGTAGGCTGCAGGCGTTGCAAGTGCATCGAGACTACACTTCCCAGCATGCCTCCCGCACAGACAGCCAATCAGGAAGCAGATCGGGCGTGGTACGCCCCAACGCGCATGCGCGAGAACACCGACACGGGGCTTGTGCTCGAGATCGCTGTGGAGGAGGACGTGAGACACCGAGCTCCGTAGGAAAACCCGTGCGAGGGGCCCCGCCCCGCCTGATTGAGAGTCTGGCCCCTCGCCGAAACTCAGATAAGTGTGGGACGCATATCCGGGGAACCCAAGCCACGCAATACTCTATCCTAAGAGAGCCCGTAGAGAGAGTTTTGGGAAGCGCAGGGGGCACAGTCTCCCAGTCCATAACGCTCGCCCCTGCGTCGGCATACGAGATAAGTACAGGCCCCGGGGACAAAAGTGTTTAGCAGCGCGAGTCATGCAGGAATGAGGAGCGCAACATTGGTACCATAAAAAGGAGAATACCCGCGCCCCAAGCCACGCGCGGCGAAGCTCGCGCTGACGCGTTTCTAACGACCTGTTAGGCGCCTGGGGAAGAAAGTATGAATGCGGCATGGAGTGAATGACCGTGCGTATGTGTGACCTGGAATAACACATACCTTTTCTTTGTAGCATAAGACGTGACCAGTCCACACCGTTTTCGGAGACGCAGCACAGACTGACAGCTTCCCAAGGACCGAGCACTCGGACCGGACAATGAACCCAAGCTAAGTGTTGCATGCTAGTTTACCTGTGACAGTGGTTACCCACTGCCAATTGAACCGCTCAAAGGGGTCAAATGTTGCTTATGTGATTCACACTTCAGAAAGTGTACTGAGTGGTCTAGCCTGCAGACTCTGCAGGAATTATCATGTGGTGTGTTATGACAATGAAGGTGTGCAGCAGTTGAACCTCACCCAATTTCCCTCTACCTACCCATTACCTCGCCCTACTCCTTTTCCCGGTTTTCCCACAATCCCCCAACCTATCCAATCAACGAGACCCTAACCCTCTTTCCCTGCCCTGGTCGCGAAGGCCTGCGTAAGCTTCGTCTTGCAGGTATCAAGACCAGTGTGGGGGTAGTTGGTACATCCACTCCTGCGCCAGGTATCGGTGTGCAACCCTGACATGGAGAAGGTGCTCAATGTCCTGCATTTTGTGGCCACTGGGTCATTTCAGCAGACTACTGCCATAGTGGGGGGGTCTCACAGGCCACGCAGTCAGGCTGCCTACACCAGGTACTGGCAATCATGACAGCGCGCCCCTCAGTCCGCAGGCACATATACATGCCCAGAACACCCGCAGAAAGGCAGGCCGTTGTCCTGGATTTTTTCAGGGTGGCACACTTCCCCAAAGTGCTCGGTGCCATAGATTGCACCCATGTGGCCCTACATCCACCTAGGGCCACTGAGCACATCTACCGAAACCGCAAACACTGGCATTCCATCAATGTACAGGTGGTATGCGATGCAAAGGGAATCATCACCTCTGTCTATGCAAACTACCCTGGCTCCACCCATGACAGTTTCATATACAGAATGTCCGCCGTGAGCCGGGCCCTGGAAGCTGGGCAGCATGGCGACACCTGGCTCCTAGGTGAGTACAAATGCCCTTGCACATGCATGCAAGTCACACACAGACAAATACCCAAACCCTAATAATCTCAACTATCATCACCTCCCCAGGGGACAGTGCCTACCCTCTGAGCAACCACATGATGACGCCAATCCGGAACCCCACCACACCACCCCAGGTAAGATACAACGCCACCCATATTGCAACCAGGGCCATAGTGGAGCGCACATTCGGAGTGCTCAAGTCACGTTTCCGCTCCCTTGACCGCTCTGGCGGGCAGCTACTCTATACACCACCAGTAGTGTGCAGGATCATTGTGGCAGCATGTGTCCTGCACAATGTTGCAACACGGCAGGGCGTCCCGGTGGACATGGTGGTGCCCCCACATCCCCAACCACAGGCACAGGCGCTGCCCATGGGAGGGGACAGGGCACGTGGCGAGGAAGCCCGGACCCAGCTTGTGGCCACATTTTTCACCTAAACTCCCACCCCTGTGGAGTGCACACAGACCTGGCACATACCAGGTGACAATCGATGATGACAAAGAGCCAGTCAACTGTCACAACCCTACCACCCTGAGATAGTTGCCATGGAAGTGCCACATTGTCTGCATCCCTAGCTACTTAAACACAAGCTATCCTGTGTGACCAAAAGGCACACATATGATATATAACATGATATGGCCTATACACAAATATTTTAAGGGTGTGATGAGGCAGGGAGTGGGGAACAAGGGAAGACAGACAACGGTACTACTAGGCCAGGTGTCATTTAGATTGTGCAAGTGCAGGGGTAGGGGGAAGGGAAAAGTGCAAGGGGAGGGGAAGGGGGGGAGTGCAGTACAGGGGAAGTAGACCAAAAAACAAATACATAGGTCAGCTGGTGGCAACTGCAAAGGTAAGTGCCGACAAGTGCTGGGAAGGGGGGGCTGTAGGGATAGAGAGACAGTACTGCAGTGCAGGGGTTGCCAGGGAGGCAGTGCAAGTGGAGAGTGGCTGGGCCAGGGACCGAGATCGGTGAGAGTGGCCCAGTTGCAGATCCAGTGCAGTTCCAGTGAAGAATTCCGCAAGGGAGAGGCAGAGAGAAAGCAGAAGCAAAGAGGAAGGTCTTGAGGTGCTTCCCAAACCGGAGATGGTACCCTCAAGTTCAAGTGAGGCAGGAAGGCTGTTCCAGAGGTAGGGCCCTGCCGCAGAGAGAGATCTACCCCCAGCTAGTTGCTCTGAGAAGCGGATGACCCTGACATGCAAGGTGTGCATCACACACACCTGCAAAACAGGCCATGGCCATCACTGTTATGTCACTCAAACCTTCCCAAACCACAACATGGCATGGCAAGCAATACCCATACACCAACAAAGTAACAATAAGGTACACATTGCCATGTCCAAAATGTACAGTGGCATCAGACAATGATGCCTGACCTGGAATCAGATGAAATGACAGACCAACAACCTCCCACCCAAAATAAGTCATTTCCAAATGCATTACAAGAGTTGTAGACGTAACATAACAATGAATGCCTGTCTACATGCACATTGTGCATTGCAAAATCAACACTGCAGCTTCTGTGTGCTGTGTCCTACTCCTGCAACACACTGCTCAGCGCACAGCACAGTGAACAGCCATTGTGTGTGATGAACACCCTGAGCATTACATCTAAGCGACAGACCACATCAAAAAGCAAATTAGGCTTGTACAGGATCCATAATTGGTCACAGAACATGTGCTGCAGGGACACAGTGGGCACCATAAGGCAAACAGTGTACACGTGGATATGCAAGGGTGGGAGTACATGTAGTGCATCAGAGTGCAAGTGTGTGGGTCTGCAAGGACATGCACTCAACATATGCATGTGCATTCAAGTGACCATCAGTGTTCTCTACACATCACATGTGAACATTCACCATGTGTACACCCCAGCATGTCAAACCACAACTATCCCCTCGCACCTGAAAGGTAAACACAACACATGAACAGGCGTTGATCAGCAGAACACAACATGTACATAGGATACCACCATTACAATGTCAGAGTTCCCATCACACTGCAGGGCAAGGCAACTATCAACAACAACCCCCCCTCCCTCACAAATGACCATGACCCACTGAACAACTGCACCTGGGTCATGGAGCCTTCAACCCTCAATTCCACCTGGCCACAGGATCACCTTTACCCTTCGTCACCATCTCCCACCTTGTGTGTAAAAAGGTGCCTGCACCCTCAGAATCCACACTCATTTCCAAAATCACAAAATCCAAGGCATAAAAACAAACCACAACACCCTCCAGTAGATGACTTGACGTAGCAGTACCTCACAAAGGCCAAGTACTACCACAAAGATGCAACAACCAAGGTAGCACAGTAAAACAATGTCACAACAGGATGTGAACCATGTGTGGTACATAACATAGGATGATGCACCATCAACGGATGTGTACTGTCACAGGTCCCATGAACAGGCGCAGGAGTGTCACGAAACAACCACCCCCACTGTGTCCCGGGTGCCTGCAAGGTCAAACTCACACAGGCCCCTGAGACCCTGGTGGGGAAGGAGGGTCAGGGATATGCAGTCGGGACAGGTGTTGGCACACTGGATAACTGGAATGAGTGGCAGGAGAGGGGAGGAGGAATGACACATGAAAGTAGGGAATGCACGAAAATGTACTACCTGCATGAACACATACACAATCCAAACAAACTTGGATATCATTGTCATGGCCTTCTGTAGTCCAGGCTTAGGAGTGGTACGAACCAACCACCCCCTCTAAGGTTTTGGCACCTGCAAGTTCGGGGCTTACACAGCCATCCGCAACCCCAGCGGGGAAAGAGGGTTAGGGAACGTTGCTTGGATAGGTACGGGAAGCAGGAACACCGGGTAGAGGGTGCAGGGTTCAAAATTGCATAGGATTCTGGGTGATTAGGGGGAAAAACATACCAAATTGAATCACACAGACATCCATGCATTAGTGCACCCCCCAGCAAGCCTATGCAGAGCAGTTTGAAAGAAAAACAACAAGACACTTAGCTCTGGGTTTGAGTGCTGGCCTCCTGCCTGCGCACTCTCAGGTCCGGTTACAGGAGCACTGCAATGCTGCAAAGAGAGCCACAGTCAACAACCTGTACGTGCCAATTACACAAAAACACACCACCAAACATGCCCGATAGCAACAAACTACTCTACAAACAGACAATCTGGTGTAGATGCTTCGTACCCATATATAACATTACCCCTGTGACGGGTCATACACAGTCAATGCAGTAAGTCAGCTGCCGGTGGGTGCATGGCAAATGGAACACCAATGTGTCACAATTCACACAACATGCAATGTTCACTGGGTAAGCAGACAGACCCATATAGCAAGCCATGACTTCAGAGCAAGTTGCGTACCACCATGACCAAAACAAAGTTGGCAGTGCATTCATCATAAAATACATGGAAATGAAATGCACTGCACCCCAGTATGTCCCTTGCTGTATGTCCCTGTGAGCTGCCCCTTTCCATGTCTCGGAAGGCTACATGGTTGATACAAGTGCCTCGATGGACCTTGGTGTACCGGAGGGTATGTGCCACTGCCCCTGCAGGTGTCCCAGACAACCTTACAATCAACAGCCATCAGTCCACCAACACATCTGAGCTGCATTGTGTGCTTCAACACCAATATCCGTCCAAGCTCACCCTCAGTGCTGTGACTAAGCCTGCATGTGCAACTCGCCTGGTTCAAGCTTTGCTGTGTTGTGGCCCCCCTGTACTGCTCACCTTGCCTGGAGTTCCTTGGAACACGTCAGCAGTTCTAGGATGTAGGTCTGCAATCCTTGTGCCTCTGCTTGTGCACACATGTGCATGTGGGCACCAACAAACGTGTCCAGAATTCCGTCGTCCAATGGGCCATGTCTGCTGGCAAAGGTGCTCTGGATGCTCATCCCCCTGCAGAAAAGGCATGAAACACATGATTAATGCTTCAAAGTCATCTGTGTGTGTCTCTTCAGGCATCTCATTACGTGACCATGTCAGAGAGTCACAGCATAAATCACACCATCAGACCGTCTTTCACATCCAAAGTGTGGAACACTATCTAATGCATGAATTGCAACAAGCACGTGTACAGTAAAGATAAGAAACATACTACACAATGCATAGAAATTAATGTACACATTAATCATGAAACACCCCATCTAGCAAAAGCTTAACAGTGGACAATAACACCAAAATCATCCCCACTAGGGGTGTAAACACAAGTCACACAGCACCAGACATGCCACAGATATGACAGTCCAAAGCCCTTGTGTAAAAGTTTGTGACACTGAACCATCCTTGCAAGCCCATGGATAAGGGAGGCAGGAGTGGCATATGTGAGTCAAGGACCCTAAGCACCAAACACATACAAAAGACAAGCCTGAAGGGCCCAGCTGGAACAGACAGTGGATGCCTTCAAAAGCCACAAAGCACCGCACCGTCACATGAAAGCACAATAGACAAGCAATTTTAAACTATATTAACTAATTACACTAACTATGGAAAACCTACATTACCTAATTAAACTAACTATCAAACAGAAACTTAACTAACTAAGCTAAAAGAAAAATCAAAAATGGCCACATACGACCCGGGGGGGGCACCCAGGAGGGGGGAGGTACAGGGTGCTGCTCAACATCCACATGTGATCATGCTGAGCCAAAAAAAAAACCTCCATGGGCTCAACGCCTGCACAGCCCGACCTATGTGGGAGATAGATGGTCGTGCGAGACTGGCTCATCCTGGAAAGGAGGACGTGGCACAGTAGCCTGGCCACGCCTAGCCGCAGCTTGCCCCTCGTTGGCAGCAAGTCTGCCGGACGGGTGAGCCTGGTTCTGTGTGGCGATGTGACGTAGGTCTGCATGCAGAACCTCACGTGATACACGTGCTTCCTCTTGCAAGGTAGCACGTGTAACACGGAGTTCCTCCTGCAAGGCCTGGCTGGACGCTCAGGCTGTGCAAACCTCTCCTCTGCCTGCTGCCTCTGGGACATCATAAGGACACCCAGAGTGGATTTGAGGGAAGCATACTCCTCCCTCAGGGCATCCATGTGCGCCTCTGCGTGAGCAGCAATTGCTTGATGCAGAGACGACATTTCAGCCTGGCGTGCCCTGTCTGAGGCCGCCATGCCCAGCCTGAGCGAGCGGGCCGTGGACCGTGCCGCCTGCTGCTGGAGAAGCACCTGCCTAGCAGGGGGGAGCACAGATCGGGCCACAGGCTCCATGCTCTCAGCGATGTTCTCCATTGCTGCCCCCTGCCGTTCTGAATTGGCAGTCATGTCTTGCTCCCACTCAGTATACTGCGGTTGCACGCGGCGAAAGCGTTGCCGGGCTTGACCACTGCGGGACCCAAGGACCGGGGGTCCTCGCTGTGTTGGCACCGCCCATGGCTGCATGACTACATGCCCCCGTCGACGTGATGGCCCAAGCACACCAGTGACTGGTGTGGAGGGTGACCCTGCGTCCCGATCCACCACGGGTGGAGGAACCAAGACTGTCTGATCCCTCAGTGCAGGTGTCGCAGACAGAGGAGTGTCCACATCAGAATCACTCACCCCTGACACATGGACTTGATGCTCATCCAACTCAACATGGACGTCAGAGTCGTCATCAAGGCTGGACTCATAGGCAGCCAGAGACAAGATGGACTGTAGCACTTGGGGGTTTTTGTGGCCTACCACCACACGACCCCCACTAGTGCCGGGTTGATGTAGTGGTAACAACCCTGTGTCGCATGACAACACCATCCTCCGCCTCCATTGCGTCATCACCTGAAAAATAGAGAGAAAAAAGGTCACTACACATGTCAGAAGCCCACAACACACACACACACCGACAGCAAACACATCAGGCAGACATGTGACACACAACATATAACCTGGCATGCATGCTGGGTCAACTTTGAATTGCTTCTGTGATCAGACCTGTTGAAAGGTGGCAGTTCCCATGGAAGTGGGTCTATGCAGTGCAGAAAATGTTTACGCCACTCACTACCTACATGTGCAAGGACTCCATGGTGTGTGCCAGGAAATGTGAAGGCAGTGCAATGTCAAATTCAGACATCACGTGCATTGTGCATTCAATGTGTACCATATCTAGAAGCCAAGCACCCCTCCACCCCAGTACCAAAGCAGGGATGCCTAGCATGGTATCAAAAGGCTGACCATACACCTGTGTATTGACAGGCAGTGTTGACTGGCATCAACAGCTTAATGTGATTCAAGTGACAACACTGCAAATGATGCTGGGACAGTAAGCAGGACACAAGATGAAAACTCTGGATTCCGCCCATGTGTGAAGAAGACACAACAATAGTTGGACAGAGTCATTGGCCATTGAACAGGCTGAGGCCTGTGAGCCACACAGCTTGTCAGACCCTAAACATGTGTGCAACGCAGGACTGAGCCACAGTTGACATGGGAAGGCTGATGAGATGGCAGGCAATGGATGTAACCAAGGACTTGTATTACAGTGATCATCCAGTCAAGGACACATAGGGGCATGCGTGCAATGCACATGGAGCATGAATGGGCACTCATGTCCCTGCGGGACATCTGACCTATGCACAGTACAAGTGAGATACCCTGCATCAAGTACTAAGGCTGTACCACACGGCATATGTTTGGCAGATTCTACGCTGGAAGTGAGCATCTACACAGGACGCATTAACAAGAAAGTACACATTGGCAAGATTGAAGAACACCAGTGCAAAAGTGGAACTGGGGTGCAGAGTGGCAGAGGAGGGGTAAGGGAGCATGCCTACATGGAGTCCCCGCATGCAGGCAGAGGAGAAATGCATGACGGAAGCATTGCATTACTTACACATCAGAACCATGTACACGTCACATGTAGCGGCAATCATGCACAACACATCCCACAAGTGAAACACACATGTCCTCAACAAACACGCATCAACACTCACTGGACTGGGCATCAAAGTCCAGCATCTCTCCCACTCCTTCTACCAATTCAGGTGGTATGAACTCCACAACAAGTGCCTCATGCGGAGTGAGCTCTTCCTCCTCTGGTGCAGGCCCACCGCCAGTCACCAGAGTCAAGTTGTAATTAGAGGCACGCTTAGGCTTAGTGCTGCGTTTGATGTCATTCCAACGCTTTTTGCACTCTTGCGCCGTGCGCATCTCATGGCCGAATGAACTGACATGTTCCGCAACATGCTTCCAGTGGGTGTCACGTTGGGCAGCCGTAGTCTGACTATTGGCACCCACTAGCATGTCACGGCTGTGGCCCCGCACGTAGTCCACGAGGAAGTCCAGTTCCTGCTTACAGAAAGGCTTCTTCCTCGGCGTGCAGGAGGTTGTGGCTGTGTGTGGGGTCCCAGCCTGTGCTGCAGGTGCAACCTTCCTCCTCTTGGACTGTGGCACAGACCCTGGCTGGCTAATGCCGCCCTGACCAGTATGGCCAGTGGGTTCGGTGGATTGAGCCAAGGGAGTGGCAGGTGGAGGGATGACCAAAGGCCTGACTTGTGTCAGTGGCAGCTGGGTGCCCACTAATGGACCCTGTGCAGCAACATCAGCTGTGGCAGGGTCATTGACCGCAACGGTCCTGGTTGGCAGACTCACAACCGGGGTGCTGTTGGGTGCATCTGCCCCTGCACTTGCCAACACCTGGCTGTTCGGGGCAGCAGATGACATGACTGCCCCAGGGATACGTGTCTTGGTCTGAGCAGCCCGGCCTGCCCCTATGGTTTCCCCCCTGGCCTGTTGGAGATCTACCAAGGGCTCCTCAAGTGCCAACGCAGCCTGCGCTGGCAGACCCCGAGCCTGGGTGGCGGTGTCCACAGCTGCACCTGCAGCTACCACTACCCTTGGGCCCGTGGCAGTCGATGGAACGGACTGCCGGTCACACGGGCACCAGTGCCAGATGCAGAAGCTGCATCCCCCGGAACCACAGGGGGTGGTGGCATGACTGCTCCGACACATGGCACATCATTGTGCTCAAGTGGTGCACCCCTGCCTCTTCCCCCTCTGTGGCCGCCCTGGACACCCTGGAGTCCCCCTACTCCCTGGTCACCACAGCCACGTCCCCGACCACGACCGCCATGAGGAGTACGCCCAGCTGAGGCGCCCCTCACCTTTGGTGGCCTCCCAACCATGGCACAGATGTAGTAGTGCCGGCACAGATGGAGTGGTGCCAATGGGAGGTGTACACCACAATTGACCTGGGCAATTGGGGTGAAGGGGGTGGGAAGCAAGATGTTAACAGCCCCCCTGCACCTGCAAGGCTGTATGTGACCCCGGTGATGTAGTGTCGGGTCACGCAACGCTCAGGCACCCCAAAACTGCAGTAAAACCGTGCACGCAACCCTGCAGCCTACGTGCGTGGATTCAACCTCCCGCAGTACGCGGTGGCACCCAGTAACACGAATAACGCGTACGCGTGGGACACGCAGGCTACTATGACATCGAAAATGGGTGCGATACACAGGGGCACCCGCAGTGGGAAAAAGAGCGTGTGCGACTCACCGTCTGACTAGCGCGATGCAGAAAAACATGCGTAGCCAATACCCCCGGCAAAAGAAGAGATACGTCCTTGATAGCTGTGAAGTTGTGATGGCGTGCAAAACAACAGGAAGCAGCAACACACGTCGGTCTCCACGAAAGGCACGTACAGCGAACTGCTGGGCCCGCTCACCTTTAACCCGTGCTGAGGGAAACGCAGGCGCGCGTCATGCCACTTACGCGCATGGGCCCTTTCCTCGTATTACACGCGGACGTGCAGTTTTTCACGCGCGCTGAAATGCCCATGCACGCCTGTGCGCGTCACATCACAGGGGCGCTTGCGCTTGAGGTGCCTTCTGTCCAATGAAATTGTGTATGCGTGCAGACGCGCTTACGCGCTAAGGGCCTTTCTTCGAATTACACGCTGACGTGCCAAATCTTCAAGTGCCAAATCACTCCGTATCAAGCTGGCCACTCGTAAGCACACGGAAGACCACGCTCCTGCCCAGAAGGCCGAATTACTGCCCCCCAGAGCCCCAAGCACGCTCCCACCTGCCATCTGCTGCTGCCTGATTGCCTGCTGCCCACGTGCCCTGCCATTTGCTGCCTGCACATCAGCCACGGGTGCAGTTGCTGTGACCACCCCTGTTGGAACCGAAGACTCCTGACTGGGATTCCATCGCTCCACAGCCCAGCCCCAGGACCCAGTTGCCCACCCACTCCTGCCTCTGGGGTTGTCATGTCGGGGCAAACACCATCTGTGACCACTGACAACCCCCGGCCAGAGAGGCAGAGGGGCACCAGCTTCAGTGCCACCGAAGTTGGTGTCCTGGTGGAGCAAGTCCTGGGGCAGTATGATGCCCTCTTCGGAAGTTCCCACGCCGACAAGGAAGGACGGACTCGGATCTGGACTGACATCGTGACTGCCATCAACGCGGAGGGGGTGGCAGTCCGCGACTTCCAACATGTCAAGAAGCGCTGGGAGGACTTCAGGTCCAGGACCCTGAACAAGGCCCGGCGCCTCTTGAAGGCAGCGGATGCCAAGGGGCGCCGGGGCCACTTGTCGGAAGACCAGATGAGGGTCCTGGAACGCATATCCCCAGCGCTCCATGTCCAGGTCCTTGAGAGGCAGACCCGTCTGGAGTCGAGCGGTAAGTGTACATGCATCCTGATTTTGAGCTGTGCGTGTGGTGATGTTTCAGTAGTGTGCAGGTTGCACATCTGTTTGTATGGGGTCGAGTATGGGTGGGGGTGTACAGGCCCGTGAGGCTAACACATGCGAGGGCTGTAATGTGTGAGACATGGATGGTGCTTGTGTGTGTAGGCTTGCATGCCAATTGCAGTTGTGTGGGCACACATGTTTGGATGAATGTGTATGTAAGTAGACATGTTTGTGATGTCACGCATGCATGTTGTTTTCAGCTGCATATATCAGCACTGTGTACATGTGCATTTGTGTGGATTTGACAAGGGTGCAACAGTGATGCAACATGGATGCATATGACAGCGGGATGTGGAAGCCTGATTGGCAGATGTGACATGGATGCCCATCTGAACACTGCGACACTTGGCAGAGGTGTACACATGCATGCAAGTGTGGTGGTGTTTGTACATGTGTAATGCTCTTCCTGTGTTGCATGTGATGTCTGGCTCAGCTTTGCCTGCTCATGCGGTTGTATGTGTATGGATGGTGCTGGCAGTTGCGATATGGCTGTGGTATGGCTCATGTGTGCGAGTTGAAATGACATGTGTGTTGGGGATTGTGATGGCATGTCTGAGGTTTGCCAATGCCACTCATGTAAAACTGTCATGTGTGGATGTGTCCATTGTACAGTGCCCTGATGCCTGTGTTTTATTTCTCCGTCTGCAGCGTCAACTGATGAAGAGGGCGGAGAAGGTGCTGTGGAGCACAGCGGCGGGGATCCCACCGCCAGCCGGAGACGCAAGGCCCGGCTCCCCTCCCATGTTGTCATCTCGTCGGGGATTGAGGAGTCCGGTGCCGCATACCAGGCCGCAGCTGCCGGGGGGAGGTCCAAGAGGCGGAGGTTGGAGTTGGACTCCTCGGCAGCAGAAGGGGCAGCTGTGACCCCACAGGGCCCAACGGGGGAAGAGGGCACGGAGTCATCCAGATTGGTGCGGGTTTGGTGGAGGAGGAGGCCGTGCAAGCAACAGAGATGGGGTCTGGAGGTGGGGATCCCACTGGTGCTAGTGGTGCAGTGCAGGACCAGGGACAGGAGGCAGCACTGGCCGCCGTGGAGGTGCCTGTGTGCAATCCTGTCCCTGATCCTGTCCCTGCATCATCTTGCACCAGCAGGGGTGCCTACGTCCAGACCCCTTTTCAGCCAGGGGATGAGCGAACGACAACTGGCCTTCCTCTGCCTGCGGACGTGGCTATCCGGGTCCGGGTTGAGCCTGCCCTGAATGGTGTGGCGTTGCGTCAACGGGCCATGCGAGGTGACCTGCAGTCTTTTCATGAGGAGACTGCACGTCATATCGAATGGCTCATTGACCACGTCAGCCTACTGGGACAGGTCACCCAGGCCGGATTCCTCCGTTTGATGGGGCTTGCTACGACCCCCTCCTCAACTGAACCCCCTATGCGCCAGTCGTCCTCCGTGCCATCTTCCCACCCATCAGTCACCTGGGTGCCCTGTGGAGCTGCCTCTGATGGTGCGGCCAAGCTGGTGGAGGAGGCATCCCTGCCACAGTCGGGAGTCGATGTCCAGCAGGGGTGGCCGCCTCAACGACTGCACCCCAGCCGGGAGAGGATGTGCAGGCAGCAGGAGGCAGTACACGGGCAGAGGCACAGCAACAGCAGCAACGTGGTGGGAGCCATGAAGGCTCAGGGCCTTCAACATCGGAGGTGCAGGCATCGGTCGGAGGGCAGGAGGACCCAGGACAGAGAGTGTCTTCCGTGTGGCAGCGGTTGGGCCACGCCATAGATGCGGAGCGGCAGCGGGCGGAAGAAGCACGGCTCACAATGGTCAGGGCGGAGAACTCCATGCGGAGGGCCCTGTGGCAGGCCGAGTGCCTCGAGGCAATCCGCAGGGGGTTGGAGGTGGACACGTCGACGGCCCTGCGGACCCTCGGGGCCCTGGAGGAGGACCGCCTCCGGGACATTGAGCAGGAGTTCGATGATGCCCTGGCCCGGGACATCCAAAAGTGAACCGTCAGACTAGCCCGCTGCCCTTGTACATAGTTATGTAGTTAGCGTTAGGTTTCCTTTGTTTTTGAATTTATTTTGGACCTTTTGGACAATGTGCCACATTTTTGTATATAGTTCATTTTATTAGTTAGTGTTGTTAGATAGGTTTCATTTCTTTTGTTGGGATAATGAACCCTGGCTTGTTCGTCTGTACATAGTTCACTGTTGTATTTTCTTTTTCTTTCACAATTTACCCATGGAGCAATGGCTTTCAATTATTTTTTCCATTGGAATTTCTTTTGTGGACTGTGACTTTGGACACCATTCCTTTGGATTATGATTTTTGGTTTTGCTTTTTTTCACGGACATGCTTCTTTTCATTTTTGTACATTCCCATTTCTGTTTCTTTATTTTTGAATCTATTTATGTGTTTCCTTTAATACATATTTTTTGATCGAACTTCAATGTGCAGTATCATCTCATTGGTTTCATGCATATCATGATATGGGTTTTGAGATTCACTGACACCCATTGGGTGTATGTGAGGGACATGTGCTTGTTTTTTCGAAACTTGCAATTGGTGGTCTGTCATGTAATTGCCATTTCTGAGTGGGTGGATGCAATACTCGGGTGGGTATTTTGCATTTGGAGGCTGACCATAGGGACCAGGGATCTAGATTGTGATGGCATGTTGGCTGGGGAACATGAGTTGGACATGGGTGGGGGCCTGCTGGCAGGTGTCCCACAGTGCTGGGGGGTGGGGGTGGTGGGGAACATGAGTTGGACATGGGTAGGGGCCTTCTGGAGGCTGCCCCTGCACTGCTGGGGGGTGGGGGTGGTGGGAGACATGGGTGGGGGCCTGCTGGCAGGTGCCCCACAGTGCTGGGGTGTGGGGGTGGTGGGGAACATGAGTTGGACATGGGTGGGGGCCTGGTGGAGGCTGCCCCTGGTAGCTGGGGGTGCAGGGGGACATGCGTTGGTGGGCAGTAGTGCAAGTTGACATGTGGGTTGGCTGGGGGGCATGGCCATGGTGGATGGGGTGCCTGCAGGACATGTGCAGGGTAGGCCCCTGTGGTGTGAGCCACCTGCAGGGGCCGTGGAGGGTGTAGAGGGAACACCTGGGAGGACCCACACGTGCAATTCACGTGTGGTGCTCCCCGCGCACCCCTGGAATACACGTACCCTGATGGAATTGCGTGTGATACTTTCCGCGCACCCCTGAAATACACGTAGCCAGGACATTCGCGTGTGGAACTTCCCGCGCACCCCAGTAATACACGTACCCTGCTGATATCGCGTGTGAGACTTCCCGTGCACCCCGAAATACACGTAGCCAGGACATTCACGTGTGGAACTTCCCGCGCACCCCTGATATACATGTACCCTGCTGACTTTGCGTGTGAAACTTCCCGCGCACCCCGAAATACACGTAGCCAGGACATTCGCGTGTGTAACTTCCAGCGCACCCCTGATATACATGTACCCTGCTGACTTTGCGTGTGAAACTTCCCGCGCACCCCGAAATACACGTAGCCAGGACATTCGCGTGTGGAACTTCCCGCGCACCCCTTATATACATGTACCCTGCTGACTTTGCGTGTGAAACTTCCCGCGCACCCCGAAATACACGTAGCCAGGACATTCGCGTGTGTAACTTCCAGCGCACCCCTGATATACATGTACCCTGCTGACTTCGCGTGTGAAACTTCCCGCGCACCCCGAAATACACGTAGCCAGGACATTCGCGTGTGTAACTTCCCGCGCACCCCTGATATACATGTACCCTGCTGACTTTGCGTGTGAAACTTCCCGCGCACCCCAAGATACACGTAGCCAGGACTTTCGCGTGTGGAACTTCCTGCGCACCCCAGTAATACACGTACCCTGCTGATATCGCGTGTGAAACTTCCCGCGCACCCCGAAATACACGTAGCAAGGACATTCGCGTGTGGAACTTCCCGGGCACCCCTGATATACATGTACCCTGCTGACTTCGCGTGTGAAACTTCCCATGCACCCCAAGATACACGTAGCCAGGAGATTCGCATGTGAAATTTCCCGCGCACCCCGAAATACATGTAGCCAGGATATTCGCGTGTGTAACTTCCCGCGCACCCCGAAATACACGTAGCCAGGAGATTCACATGTGGAACTTCCCACGCACCCCGAAATACATGTAGCCAGGACATTCGCGTGTGGAACTTCCCGCGCACCCCTGATATACACGTACCCTGCTGAATTCACGTGTGAAAATTCCCGCGCACCCCTGATGTACACGTACCCTGATGGAATTGCGTGTGGAACTTCAAGCACACCCCTGAAATACACGTACCCAGCTGAAATTACGTGAGGTACTTCCCGCGCACCCCAGTGATACACGTAGCCCGCTTGCCGTGCTGGTACATGGTTGGCGCAGCCCTTTGCGCTGGATTGGGGATTTTGATGGCTGTTCCCTGCGCGAGAGGCGTTCTTGAGGGCGTAACTGGCGCTGCTGCAGGGTCGCTGCGCCACTGTGCGCCACGGCTGGTTTTGGTAGCTGGGATCCATGAATACGCTGTGCGCGGAAATGGATTTTAGCGCACGCGGTTGGCGCAGGGATTCGCACGCGCACACTGTGCGCCAGCCGCGTGCGCCACTTGTGCGCTGAATTCTATTAATTACCCCCAATGTGTTTTCCTCCAAAGAGCTCTTCGTAATTTGTTTTGAGTACTTCTTGAAATCTGAGATGAATCAAAGCAAACATTAGATTGGAGACCATGCTCACCTCATCCATTAGCAGCATTTTCATTTGTTTTAGCACTCTGCGTAATTCCATTGCAGCTTCTGAAGAAAGTTTATAATATTCTAATTTGTTTTGGTTTTCTACTGGAAGGAGTAGTAATCGGTGTAAAGTGACACCGCCTATGTTGTAGGCAGCTAAACCTGTGGGGGCAGTTACAACAGATGACAATTTGTTGTTTGTCAATTGTTGAAGTAACTTGCTGATGATTTAGATTAAGAACGTTTTGCCTGAACCAGCTTCACCACTGACATATAGTAGTATAGGATTGTAATTTTGGCAGGTACATTCTTTATTTTCATGTTGTACCCCATGTGCAATTTCTTTTGTTACTTCTTGAAACATTGTATGCTGCTCTTTGTTTAGTTTTGATTGTAGTACAGTTAAGTCTTCTGTATCTTTATCATAGTGACATTTGGTGTTTTCTACTTCTGGCAGAGTTAATTCTGCCTCATTTGCTATTAGTGGCTGTCCCAGTGGTTCTTGGCTTCCTGTTACAGAAGGTTGACTACTGTCGGGAGTGTCCTTATCTAGTTGAGCCTGGAGTTCTTCTTCATGTTGCTGTTCATTGTGCAACATTGTTTTGTTCTGGGTAAAGTTTACATCGGTTATAGGGCTTTTATTTGCTTTGAAAGCATCTTCATAAGAGTCATAGGGCCTCATTACACGGATGGCGGTAACCATGGCGCTATTAGCACCATGGTTGCCGACGGAGTCGGGCAAGGTGAATGGCGGAATTACCACCCCATTCCAAGGTTGGCGGGGGCGGTAATTCCCCATTCACCATGGTCCTTCCCATTCCCATTTGAGCCACCATAGGGCTCAATGGGAATGGGGAAGGAGAAAATAACGGTACCGCAATTAGCAGTGTCGTTATTTGCTCTGAAGTCCCTCAGCGGGTCCCGTCCTTAACGTGTGGTCTGACCACACGTTAAGGACGGGACCCGCTGAGGGACCTCGTGGTAGGGTGATAAGGGATTACCGGCACCAGTCCCTTACCGGTGCCGGTAATCCCTTACCGCCATCCGTGTAATGAGGCCCATAGAGACCTAGTATCTCTTCTTCTTTTCTCTAGGGTTTAAAAAGTTGTAGAAGGGACATGTAATATAGTTCTTTATGTTGAGGAGTTTCTAATGACAATTTGATATGATTAATTAAGCTTTGTTTGGTAAGTTTCACTAAGCTGCCTTCACAATTTGTCACTCTGTATCTACCTTTGTTTTCATCGGGTTTTATATTATTTTTGTATGTGATGTTTTTGGCTATGTAGTGTAGACACATGGTTTCCAAAGTGGTATTTCTGTTTGGGTAGTACATGTCTAGTACATTGTTTTTCAAAATGTCTTGCCTGTTGGGATCATTTTTGGCTATTGTTTCTATGTCATCATATGATTTGAGAACTCTTTTTCTAGATTTAGAAGGACCAGCCATACTATATTTTCAGATTTTCTATATAAAGCAGTACCGGTAAAACGATCTGCAGCTTCATAGCAGCCACATTCTCTTTGGGAGAGCATTTTTATGCATAAGCTGTACAATTTCTGAGACAGTGGGCCTCATTCCGAGTACGGCGCTAACCAATGGCGCTATTAACGCCTTGGTTGACACCGTACCCGGACCGGCAGCGCCTTGGTGGATGGCGGAATTACCGCCCCATTCCAAGGTTGGCGGGGCGGTAATTCCCCATTCACCAAGGCTCTTCCCCATTCCCAAATGAGCCCCCATAGGGCTCAATGGGAATGGGGAAGATGCAAATAACGGTGACCGTTCATTACGGTCACCGTTATTGGCTTGGAGGCCCCTTTGCGCCCTCGACTTTAACACCTGCTCAAAGCAGGCGTTAAGGGCGAGGGCGCAAAGGGAACCTCGGAGTATGGCGGTAAGGGATTACCGCCACCGGTCTCGTTAGCGGTGGCCGCTATCCCTTACCGCCATACTCGGAATGAGGCCCAGTGTTTTGTCCGATGATAGGTCATTCCAGAGGTCTTTCAGCTCTGTTTTTTCTGCTTTGGTTAAGTAGGCTGTAACATACCGTGCAAATGCAGTGGAATTGTCTGCAATGTACTGCACATCTATGTTTGCATTCCATAAGAGGGCAATGATTACATTGTAATCATTGATATATTTTGCTTCTTCTGTGTTTGTAGGGGTTTTACCTTTAACAAAATGTCTAACTGAAGAAATGAAGTTGTTCACTTCACCTGTTTCAGTAACTGGTTTAGGGAAACCAAAGCAGCATTTGGTGTAGTATTTCCCTTTGTTTTTGTATTTGCGACAACAAGATTTCCCACATTTGTGTCTTTGAAATTGTACAATTTGTGCATGAAGATCACTATTTGTTGCTTCTGATGGAATTTCAAAAGTGACATATTTTTCGATAAAATGTAAAACAGTGGAATCACTGTCTTGACCAAATTTAGGAGCATCTTTAATCCATAAAAGCATGTGGATATATGGTGCTCCTTTGGCTTGGTATTCTTTTCTCCAAAAGAAGTGTTGCACTTCTCCGAGGGGAGGAACAGTTTTATTACAAATAAAGTGTAGCATAGCAATGAAGCGATGATGGAAATATCTTGAAACATTAACAGGATCTAGACAGCAAAGTTCTCCAGGTGTTAGTATACCTATGTTTGTTTTGTTTTTGTTTGCTATGCATAGGAAATCATGTAAATCTTCCCATGCATATTCTGCACAACCTAATGTAACAAACCAAGTTGGCGGGCCAAAGTTTCTTATCATACAACGTACATCTCTGTGACGTCTGAACCAGTACTCATGTTTGCTAACAGATTTGTTATGCTTGATTGTAGAGCCTCATCTTTTTCTTGCACTTTTTGTAGTAGCTGACATATTTTGAATTGGGTACCTGATTTTAATGTGTGTGCAAGTCCGTAGCATAGAGCTACTAGTTCACTTTCAAAGAGTAGGTGGAATATGTATTCCACATTTTGTCTAAATCTGGGATCTTCAGAATACATTCGTAATGAGCGGTATGCTAATGCTGTTACCTGAATGGGTCTATCATCGTACCTTCCTCCTTTTCCAGTAGGAAAGAGTAGACGAAAAGCATGTGCTTCTATCCTTTTTTCCCATATTCTGATTGGTGATCCTTTGGTTTGTCGCATTTGGTACGTTTCTAGTGCAACATCTATGGTGTCACTAGAGTGTAATGGATGAATTGTATAATGGTCTAAAATATTGGATAGTGTAGCAGGTTCTAGAAGTACAAATTGACCAGTTTCTGGTGACTCTTGAATTATTTTAGTGGTTCCCTTCAGGTTTTCTTCAATATTAATTTTGTTGTAGTATTAATTATTGTATTTTAGATATTGCAAGGCTTGTCTAACTTTATGTAAGTCTACAAGTTGTTGCCAATTTTTTTGTCTTTTGTAGGTACACCATTTACTAAGACAATTAAAGATTGCTCCATTGGATGTTGTACTCCCAAAGTGTTCACATTTTCTTTCAGACCTAATGGTAAATAAACTACTTTGCCACAAATGCCTTTCACTAATTCAGAGGGAGGTCATTTTGCTGTTTTTGGTTGAAAGCGTATTATTGCTTGAAATGGGTGCACTGTTTGAATTATGATGCTCTCATATAAATTGAGTTGTTGCAGGGGTTTTAGTAGTGGGAATAATTCCAAGTTATTTGTGATAGCACGTGAAGGAGTTTGATTGTTGTCAAGTTTTGTAGTGCAGTAAGTGCAAAGTATTAAGGGGTCATTTATTTCATATTTGTTTTCTGTTATAAGGTACAGAGCTAATGCAAACCATTTGGAATCTTCATTGTCTTCTATTTTGTATATTACATCTACAGTTTTTGTGTTACGTTTATAAAAAGTTCTGCGGCAACACACACACACATGGTTTGGTGCTTCAGCGGATGTACTTTAAAATTTTAGTATTTCTTTTTTGTATGTGTGTAGTAGAAGGTTGCCATCTGTACAATTGTTGCTATTCTGTTGTAAAGGTATTGCATTTTGTAAGTGGCTTTCACTTCCAAAATATTTTCTCTGGATATGATCTATTTCTTCAAGTAGGTCTTTGGCTGTACCATGTGGAAGATTGTTATTTAAATTGGCTAGTACTAAAGCAAGACTTTTAGCATAGTATAGTTTACAGACTAGATTTCTTATAGTTGAATGATGCGTTGATATCATTTTGATATGATGGAAGGTGCTTTTGCAAATAGGTCCTGAAATGCAGGCTAATGAAGGTCCTTGTAGTCCTGTGTGTTTGCACACTGGACTGGTATCCATATTTTGTAGTAGTTTCATTTTGATTTTGTCTTTGCCTTTCACATACTGATTGAGGAACTGGTGTAAACATTTGAAAGATTTGTTGGCAATGTTACACATTGACGTGCATGGCGATTTGTATTGGTATGAAGTTTTTCATAGCCTCTTCCACTGCTATGTATGGCAATTATGTTTTTTTGCTTTTGTTTGTATGCTTCTTCATGGAAATATGGTTCTGTGCTGGTGGTGTGACTCCATTCACCTCCACAGATAGTTAAGAAGTTATTTTTGTTGACATTCCGTTTATTTCAAAGTCTTTTTTGTAATTTAGTAGTTAGATTTGTTAGTGGTTTCATTATGTTTAGCACTAAAATAAATAACTTCATTTTGAGAAGGATTACACTGTCTATCAAAGCTTCTAAAATTAATTTTCTACGGTAGGTTTTAAGGGTTGTGCATGATTTCTCTCCTGTTTTTATAAGATTTGAAGGATTCTGTGGCCGAACATTTTTTCTGATATACTTTTTTTTTTATGGTTACTTGCCACTACATCAAGATTTATAAGAGCAGTGTTAGCAGTAGTGGTAGCTGAATTGTTGTTAATCACCTTTTGTTTTGTTTTACATTTTGAAAGAGGAGGGAAAGGTTTTGTACTGGAAGCTTGTTTTGTTTCGCTTAATGACTCTATTAGTTCTTTTGTTTCATTTGCTATACTTCTGCGCTGCTTTCTAAGGACTTGGTTCTTGGTAGGCATTCTTTGGGGTCTGTTTAAAAAAAAGAAGGTATGGGTTGGGCTGTTCTGCAATGTATTTGTTCAGTGTTCATAAGTGTGTGAATATGATGGTAAGGATGTATGTGGTGGTGTGTGATTGTGTATTGGGAGCTACAAGTAGTTGGAAAGGCATTTCTTGTATTTGTGTGTTACTATACCCGGGTTCAGATGACAGTACAAAGTAAGCTAGTGGTGAGGAGAAGTCCTAATACTAAATCTAATGGTTTATAATTAAAACAGTTCTTTATTCTGTAATACTAACATTCTAGGGTCTGGTTATGTCATGTGTGCATCGGAAAACGGGGATTTGTGTGCTATTCTCCCTGTTAATTGCAGTTTAACAAATAGGTATTTGTGGGCAGAATTGTTTACAAATCTCTGTTTTTTGGCGCACAAATTCCATGTATCAACTGCACAGTGAGTTTGAGTAACAGTAAGAATATTATGGTAGTATTGTACTTACTTTTTTTGTTTGGAATGAGCCGGTTTCTTCTGAGTTTTTGTTTGTACTTCAGATGTTGCTGCTTTTTAGGAGAGTGGTCTTCACTGCAATTGTAAAAGGAAGAAGTTAGTAAGTTTGTGTGTTTATAGCACTGATGTTAATTTAGACATTTATTTTTATGTTTTTTGTAGTAGTATTCTTGTTTGATAAGTGAACATAGTGTGTGAATGCAGTTTCCTTTGACTATGTGCAGCTTTATATGTTACTTAAAATATGTTAGTTCAATATGCTTTGCAAATGAGTAGAATACTAGGTGTATGAAACTCACTTGGTTTTTTAAGGCTGTGTTTTTGAATGTTAGGAGATAGAAGAAATAATTATATACTTATTTTGCAATTTTTATAAGGTAAATGGCAGAAATTGTATAGAGAAACAAGCAATGTATGCATTTGTGAAGGTACTGATAATAAAGCAGAAGAATGTGATTTATAAGCAGTGGTGTTATTTCAGCTGGGAGCTTTTCAATGATACTGTATATCTGTGTGAGTGTATGAAGATGTATAATCTTATCCTGACTGTGTGTAATGTTATAATACACTACTAAGTGTTTTTCTAAAATTATACTGATATTTCTCCCATCTTTTAATATTATAATTTTTTAGCTAGCTGTGTGTGTAAAAATAAATTAGATAGCAGACATGTTTGGAAGTGAGAGTTGATTATAGCAGATGGGAAAATGACAGTAAGTTTTTTTTATAGGTTATACAGGTTAAGTGGCAGTTACTCTGTTTATATGCATTCATAAGAGTTGTTCATGAACTGTGCAGAAAATATGCATACCTGTAGTTTGTATTGTTGCATGTGGATATGCCTGTAGCTGTAAGTAGAAATCTTGGAGACTTGTACTGTAGTTTTGTAGTAGGTGCTTTCCAATGATATGAGACTTGTACTCAGAGTGATCAACAGTTCATTGGAAGTGCTGAACTCTGATGATGGAGTTAGATGTAGAGGTCTTGGATGTGATTGGTGGATGTTTATGTGACCGCTTAGCTGTATCCAATGTGGGAATGGCACAGAGAGTGAAGTGGAAAGGGTAGAAGGGATCTGTAAGAGTTATGCTGTCCGCGGACACCGCGGCTGTCCGTGGACAGGGCGTGCCACATCTGGGGTTTTCCTGCAAATCCAGCACGGAAAGGGGACTGTATGGATCAGCCAATCAGATGTTGAGGTTGTGGATTTGTGTTGAAAGAGACTGTGTAGTGAAGGTGGCAGAGGTGGAGAAAGTCACTGTGCCTGATTGCAATGTACAGGGAATTGTACACATTTGTGAAGATATGGGCATTATGAACAGTCTCCATGTGGTAGTTTTGCACTATGGTGCTTTCCATTTGGGCTATGTCAGTGCCCCTACTTTGTTGGCAGATTTGAAACACTTGGTTCAAGCAGTACTGAACATCCTTCCAAATGCCAAACTTATTTTTTCTGGATTAGTACCTAGGGCAATATGGGACAATAGTTCTGTTTTTTGTCCTCAGCAAAACTTTGCTAGGTGTGCAATCAACCGAGGCATTTGTGCTTTCATTCTTAGAGCTGGCATGTCCTTCTGTAATAATGATAATATTGATTCCAGTAATACTGTTTATTTTAAAGAAGATGGCATTTCTTTATCTTTTATGGGAAATGCCATGCTGTTCTGGAATGTAAGGGTTGCTTTGGAGAAGGTAATGTGAAGATTTTAGGAGTAAAGTAAGAGAAAAAAGAAACAAATACTGAATAACAGGTGTCTGTCAAGCATCTGCAATAAAAACCCCAAAAAGTCTCTTTTCAGAGCCAATCTCAAAGGGGAAATGGGGAACACTATTCAAATTTAAATACACCACGCTCATATTTTTGATATGTCCGCAAACATGCTGGTAGTCTGTGACATCACGTATTACATACAGGGATTTTGGGGTGGAGAGGCATGCAAATGAGAATGAGAAAGGCAAGGGATTGGTCAGTAAAGTTTACTGGGTGTGTTGTGTAAGTAGAGAGTTTGTCAGAAAGTCTTTTTTCTGAGAGAAGAACAGATAGCTATGGCTGTGTGTTGCAGAAAACACATTATATGGATTTTGGGAGATTCATGGATACATTGGTTGGAGGTGCATGCAGAATGTTATGGAGTAGCTTCAGATCTTGGATTCCCTCACGTGGAATTGCACTGGCATGGAGTGCGTGGAATGAAGTGGCTGCACTTGGTACCTCTCTGTGCTAGTTTGGAGACAGAGCATCATCCAGACATAATTATAATTCATTGTGGAGGGAACAGTTTAGGACATGTGTCTGGAATTTCTTTGCAATTTGCAATGAAAGAAGGACTTGGGAAGGTCATGGACATGTTTCCAAATTCCCAAATAATCTTTACTTGTATTGCGCAGAGAGAAATGTGGCTGCGTTTTTCTTCATTTGGTCCACAAATGGAGAAAGCGAGGCGCAATGTAAATAAGGCTGTTTGTGCCTTTCTAACAGATGTTGGCATGTCCTCTTTTACAATGAAAATATTATGTTTCGTAGCATATACATTTTTCGGAGAGATGGAGTTCATCTTACTTATGCTGGCAATCAGATTTTTCTGAGAAATGTACAAAATGCATTACAACCTTTTTTGGAATTACATGAAGTTTTTCAAACACAAACAAACACCACCAAATGGCTCTTTTCAGAGCCACCACTTCCTCCCAGAGAAAAGTGCAATGATTATGATAGGGCAGCACCCCACAATTTTAGATGTCCGTGAACTGTCCGCGGACTTCTAAAAAAATGCACAAGGCCCTGCACTTTTTATTTGTCACTTCTATTTTTGGACTGTGAAAGGCGGCTCTGAAAAGAGCCTTTTTATTTTTGGGGATTTTTGTTGTTTTATATATTTTTTTGTTTTTTATACACGACACACTAGGAGAGGAGGGGAAATGAGGGTAAGGGGGGGCACCAACTACGGGGATAAGAAAGGGCAGGTGGGGAGGGGAAGATGTAGGGTGGGCCTTATTTAGGTAGGGGCAGACCTTCTCATGCTCCTTGACCTTAGTCTCGAAAGCACTCTGAAGACTCTCCCCCTGCAGAGTACTGCGTCGCAGTAGATACACAATATTGTGACCCTCGAAAGGTAAGGGTCAACAGCATTGTGAATGGCCTGTGAGGCAGCAGGAGTGTCTCTTGTGGTGACTGGAGCGGAAACAGAGGATGTGGTAGCGGAACTCAACCTACTACGTTGATCACATGGTACAACCTTGCAAACGGTCCCACGGTGGAACAATCTTAGGTGTTGCTTCATAGATGTCGTACCAAAGTTGTCCGAACCAGGCCTCACACGACTCTGCACCATGTGGCACTGATTGCAAGTGACCTTGTTCGCACGCGCTTTTGGCACTCCACCCTGAATGGTAAACATCCACCACACCCAAGACTCACAGCGAGTGCTGGTAGTAGGGACTTCCACTACCTCATCCTCTTCATCCTCCTCTACATCTTCATGCCTGTTCCCCTCTTCAGGCCCTTGGGGAGGTGGTGGTGGTGGAGGGGGTGCGGGTGGTGCTGAGGCAGATGTAGCACCAGGTGGAACAACAGCAGCCATGGATGCCATCAGGTTTCAGCAAAGGCAGCACAGCAAAATCAGGTAATCTTCAATAGTAGGAAGACAGAATAAAGATCAACTCTGGGGTGTGGCCTTTTATAGGGAGGCTGGTGCGCGCTCTGTGAACAGCTGTGCTGTCCACGGACAGATTAAACACCCGTAAAAGGCTCAAAAAGTTCCCAAAACTATGTAGAAAGTCAGGATCATTGTCTGGGATATGTGCAATGGTGAATATTTACTGTAAAATACTCTGGATTGCCCAAAAAAGTACTTTAAAAATGTTTGCAGTCCCAAACAGTGTCCGCACTCAGCGTGGGTGCGGTCATGTGATGACATTGCAAACACGTCCGCGAAGGGAACCGGTGTCCGCAGGACACCAATGCACATGAAAGGTTGTGCGCATGCGCACGGGTGTCTACGGACAGTTTTCGGGTCCTAAAACTAATTAAAAGTGTGACACAAGTAATACGGACAGTTACGGACAGGCGCGATGTTGGTAGGACTTATGGGTGTGGTGCGCATGTACGTAGATGTTTTACCGATAGTACAGACAGGCCTTAGAACACCTCCATTTTGGGTTAATTGCAAACATTTCAGACACCGAATGTGTTCTAAGAACAGTTCCATGTTGCTTGCAGACAATACGGACCGGTATTGTGTCCTGAGGACACCTCCATTTTGGTTAATTGCAGACATTCCGGAAACTGAAAGTGTTCTAAGAACAGTTCTATCTTGCTTGCGGACAGTGCAGACAGGTATAGGGTCCTGAGGACACCTCCATTTTGGTTAATTGTGGACATTCCGGACACCGAGTGTGTTCTAAGAACAGTTCCATTTTGATTGTGGACCGTGCGGACAGGTATAGTGTCCTCTGGACACCCCCATTTTGGTTAATTACAGACATTCCGGACACCCGCACTGTCCGCAGACACCTTAACTGCCTTTTAAAAATAAAATAAGACACAAAGGACTACATTAAAACACACATATTTTTTTTTTATTATATACAAATATAAAATTTATGAAAGAGACAGGGAAGCAGAAACTGACACAAACACAGGGGAATTAGGGGTTTGGAGAGGATGGATGGGAGGGGATGAAGGGATGGATGTCTCATCAAAACGTTTTACTTGGTGTTGAGGGTTTGGGGATAGTTGACTGGGACATGGAGAGGGGGAACAGGTGCATGTGGGACAATGATATTTATTTTTTTCTTTTATGTGGTCCTCCACAAATGTTTCAAAAGATTGAAATTTTCCATGAGCATGTCCATTTTTTGTTCCATGCGCTGCACAGTATTTTCTAATATCTCTTTTGGTATATTATTTTCAATGTTTGTATGGTCTGTTAAAAAAAATATATATGTTAAGTACACATAAAGTAATGGTTATTAATTTGCTTATAAAGAGAAGTGTATACCATTAGTATCACTATCTTCAGACATTTCCTCACATGGGAAATTTTCCTCAAGCCATTCCAAAGTACTGGACGTTTCTGTGTAAAAAAAAATATATTACTTTTAGTGTACCAAATACAGAAAGTTTAGAAATATATAAGAAAAATGAAGTTTACTTACTAGTTTCTGGTAAGTTGTGTTCTTACTGTTGTGTAAGTCTGCTGTTGCTCTTAGCTTTGCACTTTCTGTCAGGTAATTATGTTGGAGGCATATCTTTTTTGTTGTGGTATATTTCATTTTAGTACATATGGTATTTAAATGGATGGTTTATGTGTTACATATATAGGTTCCATTTCTTATGTATTATGACATATAATGTGTTTATGTGCTGCTTTTTGAACTTTTTCACTGTTTATAAAGCACGATAGAACAATCTAAAAACCCCCTGAATTTTTGGGTAGTGTTGATGTTGTCTGCGTCTGTCCACGGACATTCGCACAGTCCGTGGACATCTAAATCAGTAGCGAGGGGTTCAGCATGTTCTATGTTATATGTATGTAAAGTAAGGGAATCCTAGTAAACATCTATCAAATTCACACTATGTATATGTGTATTCAGGAGAAAAAAAAACTTTGATAAAGGGACGTTATGGTTAAGTTGCGTTACTAAAAACCTATGAAATTCAGTAAAAAAACTTTGTTAAAGGGACGTTATGGTTAAGTTGCGCTACTAACAAACTATGAAATTCAGTAAAAAACGTTGTTAAAGGACGTTATGGTTCCAAGTAAAACCGAAAACCCCCTGAAATTCACCAGTTGTGGTAAGCTATGCAACCATAACTCGCGCCACCATCGTGCATTGCTAAGACTAACACCCAGGACATAAAATATGCCATCACAAATGTCATTGATGAGATCAATGATGATATCACATGTGTATTTACTTTTTATAAGAACTCTGTACAAGGGATTCTTATTATAATGTTGACAGAAAAAGTGTTAAGGATCATTGGAATAGATATCTTGAGCTATGTACTGCATTAGACAATGCATTGATATATATAGCACACACACATATCAGTAAAGGAAAAAAGAGTGGGCCGTGTAATATATATATATATATATGGTAGTGGCTGTGTAGTTATGGTTAAGTTGCTGTTTCCATAGGAAGAGCACTTTTTGGGTGGCTTATAACTTTGCTCCCCCTGGACGAATCCTCACCAAACTTTGCAAAAAAAGTATATGGGCCACTCTGAATTCTTTTGCAAAGTTTGGTGAGGATTCGTCTAGGGGAGGGGGGAGTTATAGGGGGGCCCCAAAAAGTATTTTTTTCCCATAGACTGAATGGTGGAAAAAATTTGCGCATGCCTACAGCCCAAACCGCTGGAAGGATTTTCACCAAATTTGCGGCAGGAGAAGGAGCTTGGTTCCGAAAGCGTGATTTTGGAAATTTGGTGCCAATCCGTCCAGTAGTTTTCTTCAAAATGACCAAAAAGTAGGTCTAAAAAATATTGTGATATCTATGTCCGCTCCGTGGTCACACTTCCCTGTTCGCTCCGCGGACAAGATACCGATTGGCTAAGGGGCTGGCGTCAGGACCGCGGACACGCGACATCTCTGCCGATTGGTTGCAGCGAGCCGTGATGAGCATCAGAATGTGTGGATGCGCCCGACATCTTGGATCCGAAGACAGCGCGGTTGCCACCAGAGGCGAAATGATGTTTCGGAAACTGTTTTGCTCTCCTACAGTGCGTTGGGAAGGTTCAGTGCGTAAGAGATGGGTTAAATAATGTACTTGTTTAGGCGGCAGGTGTTAATGATGTAGTCTCCATGCAAAATGCTGTTAGGAAACTATTTTGATCTCCTACAGTGCTTGGGGAGGTTCAGAGAGTAAGAGATGGGTGAAATACTGTACTTGTTTGGGCGGCAGGTGTTAATGATGCATTCTCTATGCCCACCTTGTTCGGCATGTTTCTACGTGCAGAAAATGAGGGGTTTAATAATGGTAGTATTTCAGTCTGTGCTGTGAACAGGCACCTTGAAACTGTTCTAAGGACACGCGTGGTGTTAGCGACCATTGAAATTGAGTAGATGTCGTTATTACATTATTTTTACCTATGGGTGTGCTATTGAATAGTACGCTGCCATGGTTGTGACATGCTGCGGTGGTTGTGGCCAGGGCCTAGATTCTTAGATGCATGGCCGTAGGCCTTAGGCCGAAGGCCATACTTCCAAGAATGTAGGCCCTGGCCACAACCACCGCAGCATTTCACAGCAATTGATACACCTGTAGTATTGATTATCGATTAGATGGTTGTGGGGAGTGTGTACAGTCTTGGGTGCATGTCCGAAGGCCACGCACCCAAGAACAAAGTTTTAAGCACTGGAGATATAAACCACTGCACACCCACACATTATAATATCTATGGACATACAGCTAGGAGTCTAGCCTCTGGCCAGAACAAGAGAAGCATACCACACCTATCGATACAACTGTACTTCCGCACATCACTCAGGTGGTTGTGGGCAGGATGTAGAGTTTTGGGTGCATGGCTGCAGGCCGTAGGCCGTACGGCATACTCCTAAAACTCTAGGCCCTGGCCACAAAGTTTGCAGCATATTAGACTGGCACGTTAGTGGCTGTGTTGTTATAGTGAAGTTGCTGTTTCCCTAGGAAGAGCCCTTTTTGGGTGCCTTATAACTGCGCTCCCCTTGGAAGAATCCTCACCAAAGTTTGCAAAAAAAATATATCGGACACCCTGAATTTCTTTGGAAAGTTTGGTGATGTTTGGTGCGGGGATGGAATTATAAGTGGGGGTTCTCAAAACGTCTCTTTTCCCCTTAGACTGAATGGGGGAAAAAGTTTGTGCCCACGAACACGTGGTGCTTTCCCTGATTGGTTGTGGAACAGCATAAAGTACGTTAGCTTTCTTCGGTGCCCCTTCTATCTTTTATTCATGTTTTGCTGTACGCGGACATCTCCAGAAATGCATTCAAAACAAGACAACATTGCACGTGTCACACTTCTGTAATACTATTACAGAAGGTGACCTTTGAGGGGGGTAGGATGGGATGTGGGAGCACAAAATGAAAAAGTGGAGTTTTCTTGTCATTAAAGTCATACGTTTAAATGGAAGTTAGTGCTCGCTGTAGCACTACCAATTAGTGCGTGCGGGTTAAAATGTTTTTGGAATTATATTGCCGTCAGACTGGCATCCTAAGTTTTAAAAACTAAGGCCACCATCTGCACTCTTTGCTGGAAACAGCGATTCTGGAGGTGTATGGGAGTAGCGGTTCTCATAATTGGATTTCAACATGTTGTTGCAAAGTAAGAATGTATTTGGCTTCTGAGTGAAGGTCAGATGAGTTGCTTTTTTGGTTGGACGCTCAATACGCCCGCGTATCCGAGTGAATGTATAAGGGGCAATTGTTTTTTGACCTTGAGCGAAAGGGAAAGCTTTGAAGAAATTCACGGAATGAAAAGGTTCGAAAAAAATAGCAATTGATAAGGTTATGTTTTAAAAAGTTTGTAAG
Organism: Ambystoma mexicanum; assembly: GCF_040938575.1. Lineage (NCBI taxonomy): Eukaryota > Metazoa > Chordata > Amphibia > Caudata > Ambystomatidae > Ambystoma > Ambystoma mexicanum. Next base: position 197,559,526 of record NC_090933.1, on the reverse strand, counting down.
GGACATGCAATATCAGTCCACGAAGATTCTTCGATGACAACACATTGGTGTCTGAGTAGCAGAAAAAGAATGGAGGCAGTAAATATTATGTAAATTCACTTTTGCCCACTCTACAGTGAACCGCATTTAATTTTTACATTACCGAAAATCTAATTGTGCCAAGATAACTGACGTATTATCTTTCTGTGCTGTTACATTTTTCCTGTAATATTGCAGAGTGCACAGGTTCCGCTTTTGTAGGGTATGACTACACTCATACTTTTTTAGCATTAATATTTTTGTTTGAAACATTATGTTTGCCCACATAGCTTTGTGCATCAGTTTGCACGTTCTTTTGGTCTTGTTTGCAATCACGAGACATGATATTTTTTTAATTGTCCATTAATTTTGCTGTCATAACTGCTTTATCTTCTTCCTGTGTAGTTGGCATTTTTTTTTCTCTTACGGTGCATGCAGAATCTCAGCGTTTGTCACCTTTTACTATAAGTAGACATGGTCATTAGTAACATTTCAGTAAAATGTCATGTTTGAACAGTTACATTTGTGTATTACTTTGAACATTTTTTGTGTCTTTTTTGAAATTTTTTGGTAGAGGTTGTTTATTGACACGTATTTCCTGTAACGTTTCCCGCCCAGGTACATATTGCCGTACTGTCCGTGCCATGGTTTCCAGATGCCGAGTGAGGGCTTTTTCGGCTAGCAACTACAACTGCTCGTGAGCTGTTGTCTGTCCATAACAATTATGTGGGATGACACTCTAAGTCCGCTTTGTCCATACGCTGCACTCGCTATTCGGAGCAACTTCACATCATTTATGGTGCTGTAGGCTCAAGCTCATGGCGCCTTCTTGGAAATCCCTGTGTAAACAAAGCGGCTGCTTTAACCAAGAACCGAACATTTTTGTACGGGAAAAAAACAATGTGTTCCTCATCTTTAACATTTGCAATGTCGCTCTGAGAAACATTGTTAATTGCATTGAAAATGGAATGACTCCGATGGTCTCTGACAGTTTGTTATTAAATAAACCTACTTTACAAACTCTAAAATGTTCACGTTTTCTTTTACAGTCCAGTCTATTATTTCGAAATGTAAGTTATTAGGTTGTACTTCGTTGTATGTTTATTTACATGTTCTGCGTCACGTCACGTACTTGTGCTTTTTGCAGCCTACCATGGAAAGGGAAGAGGGACTATGTATGAAATAACCGCCTTCCCTTTCTATGGTGGCCATCTTGAAAAAGGATTGTATTTTGTAATCCGACCCGCCAAAGCCACCCTGGATTATAACAAGTAATCCTCCTTTTTAGTAGCACACGTTACTGCTTAGCAAATTTAGACCATTACTGGCAGAGATTATTGTGTCTATGTATTTTACTGAGAAATATGCAATAATTGGAGTGTATGCAATTTTTTTTTTAATGTTATTTACACTGTCAAAGATCGCTATTAGCGCATTATTAGTTTTGTTTACGGGTGGCTTTATTAAGGCAGGCAGGTTATAAGGCAATTTGCAAACAGCAATGAGCAGAGAGGCAACAAATGGTAATATGGGTCGGTAGATGTACGGTGACAACTTTTGTGCGTTTGTTGTTTGCAAGGTAGCAGCACTGTTTCTCATGCTTCTTCATCACAGCAATGCTGTTGTTTCTTAGGGAGGAAGGATGCCTTTAGCTGATGTGATTTTCAGATAAGTTCAACATTTGCTAAAGATTTATAATGTGTAGTGCATTGGTAATCGCTGCATACCAATACGTGTTGGCGTTGTGTAAGGGAAATGATGAAGGTGGACGTTCCTACATCAATATATAATCTATTTCCACAGAGTCCACGAGGCATACATCTTACAGTTAAGTGTGTACTGATTCTGGGACATCGCTGCGTACCAATACGTGTTGGCGTTCTGTAAGGGAAATCTTGAAGGTGGACGTTCCTACATCAATATAAAATCTATTTCCACACTGTCCACGAGGCATAGATCATACTGTTAAGTGTGTACTGAATTTGGGACATGTCACCGTGCTGTACGCCCGCATATTGTCATGTTGCATTCTTTGCAAGGTGTATACTGTTTAGGAAAAGACCCTTTCTAAATGGGCCGTTATGGTTACGTTGCCCTACTGAAAATCTGTGACATTCAGTACAATATTTTTTTATTAACAAGACATTATACTTAAATTGACCTACTAAAAACTCGTAAAATTCATTAAAAAAGAACGTTGTTCTTGATGACTTCACTGATGATATCACATGTGTAGACCCTTTGTTTTTGTTCACTGCCATATATATATATTTCAGTAAAAAAAACTTTGTAAAACGGATGTTATGGTTCAAAGTAAAACCGAACAACCCTTCACATTAGCTAGTTATGGTAAGCTAAGCAACCATAACTCATACCACCTACGTGCATTGCTAAGGCTAACACCCAGGACATCAAAGATAACATCACAAATGTCATTGATGACATCACTGATGACATCACATGTGCATATATTTTTCATAAAAAGTCTGCACAAGGGAGTTTTATTATAATGTTGATAAAATAACTGTGAAAGCTCATTGGAATAGATGACATGAGCTATGTGGTGCATTAAGGAATGCATTGACATAAATAGCGAATGTGAAGGGTTTTTCAGTTTTACTTTGAACCATAACGTCCCTTTTACAAAGTTTTTTTTACTGAAATATATATGTATGGCAATGAACAAAAACAAAGTGGCTACACATGTGATATCATCAGTGAAGTCATCAATGACATTTGTGATGCCATCTTTCAGGTCCTGGATGTAAGTGTTAGCAGTGCACAGTGGTGAGGCCAGGTATGGTTGATTAGCCTACCATAACTGGCGAATTTCATGGGTTTTTCGGTTTTACTTTGAACCACATTTGTAAAGTGTTTTTAGTGAATTGCATAGGTTTTTAGTAGTGGAACTTAACCACTTAACCATAACGTACCCTTAAAAAAGTTTTTTTTGAGTGATTATATATATATATATATCATATGGTTAAGTTGGTGTTTCCATAGGAAGAGCACTTTTTGGGCGGCTTATAACTTCGCTCTCCCTGGACGAATCCTCACCAAACTTTGCAAAAAAAGGTCACTCTGAATTTTTTTGCAAAGTTTGGTGAGGATTCGTCCAAGGGGGGCAAAGTTATAGGGGGGGTGCCAAAACTTTTTTTTTCCCATCGACTGAATGGGAAAAATGTTTTGCTCGCGTCTACAGCCCACACCGCTGGACGGATTTTCACCAAATTTGGACCAGGAGCAGCGGCTTGGTCCCAAAAGCGTGCTTTTGCAAATTTGGTGAAAATCCGTCCAGTAGTTTTTTTTAAAATGACCAAAAAGTAGGTAAAAAAAAATTAGTGATATCTGTGTTCGGTCCGCGGACACACTTCCCTGTTTGCTCCGCAGACAGTGTCCTGATTGGCCAATCGGCTTGCGTGATGTCCGCGGACATGCAACATGTTCGCTGATTGGACGGCGTGGAGCGTGAAGCGCGTCAGATTTTCGGTAGCGCCCGCCATCTTGGATTCGCGGACGTCTGCCGACAGCACAGTGAAACTTTGTTCAAAATTTGTATTTAGTAGAGTGTGTTGGTGTGTAGGAGTGTTTGGGGAGGGTGGGAGTGTATGAGATAGGATGAAAGTTGTGTTTTTCTATGTGTTAGACGTTCTTTTTGTGTTCAATTTGTCTGCAGACATCACAGGTGTTCTGGAGTGTTCTAAAAAAACTGTTCTGAGGACTCAATATGTGTCCGTTTTGTTCGCAAGCAAGCTGAAACTGTTCTAAGAACACTCACGGTGTCCTGAAATGTTCGCAAAAAAACAAAATGGGGGTGTCCTGAGGACGCTGTCCGTATTGTTCGTTGTCATGCTGAATGTGTTCTAAGAACACTTGCGGTGTCCTGAAATGTTTGCAAATACACAAAATGGGGGCGTTCTGAAGACGCTGTCCATATTCTTCTCTGTCAAGTTGAATGTGTTCTAAGAACACTCGTGGTGTCCTGAAATGTTCGCAAATAAACAAGATGGTGGTCTTCTGAAGACGCTTCTAAGAACACTTGCGGTGTCCAGGGATGTTCGTAGGGGGTGTCCTGAGGACGCTGTCCGTATTGTTCGTTGTCAAGTTGAATGTGTTCTAAGAACACTCGCGGTGTCCTGAAATGTTCACAAATACACAAAATGGGGGTGTTCTGAAGACGTTGTCGAACACTCGCTGTGTCCTGAAATGTTCGCAAATATGAATGGGGAGTTGTGGCTGGCAAATTGAATGTGTTCTAAGAACACTCGTGGTGTCCTGAAATGTTTGCAAATAAACAAAATGGGGGTGTCCTGAGGACGCTGTCCGTATTGTTCTCTGTCAAGTTGAATATGTTCTAAGAACACTCCCGGTGTCCTGAAATGTTCGCAAATAAACAAGATGGTGGTGTTCTGAAGACACTTCTAAGAACACTCGCGGTGTCCGGGGAATGTTCGTACGGGGTGTCCTGAGGATGCTGTCCGTATTGTTCTCTGTCAAGTTGAATGTGTTCTAAGAACACTCGCGGTGTCCTGAAATGTTCGCAAATACACAAAATGGGGGTGTTCTGAAGACGTTGTCGAAAACTCGCTGTGTCCTGAAATGTTCGCAAATATGAACGGGGTTGTGGCTGGCAAGTTGAATGTGTTCTAAGAACTCTCGCGGTGTCCTGAAATGTTCGCAAATAAACAAAATGGGGGTGTCCTGAGGACACTGTCCGTATTGTTCTCTGTCAAGTCAAGATGAATGTCTTCTAAGAACACTCGCGGTGTCCTGAAATGTTCACAAATAAACAAAATGGGGGTGTTCTGAAGACGTTTCTAAGAACACTCGCGGTGTCCTGGAATGTTCGTAGGGGGTGTCCTGAAGGCGTAGTCCGTATTGTTCGCTGGCAAGTTGAATGTGTTCTAAGAACACTCGCGGTGTCCTGAAATGTTCGCAAATAAACGAAATGGGGGTGTCCTGAGGACGCTGTCCGTATTGCTCTTTGTCAAGTCGAATGTGTTCTAAGAACTATCGCGTTGTTCTGAAATGTTCGTAGGGAGTGTCCATTTGGCCATGCATCCAAGACTCTATGCCCTGGCAACAACCACCACAGCATATCACATTCATATTTGCTTATAACTTTGGGTGAAAAACAAATGTATAAGGAGCAATGGTATTAGATACTAAGGATGTGATATGCTGCTATGGTTCTCCTTATTATTGTATACTTACTGTTTGGTCTAGTAACTGGAGTACATGTATTTCTTTTTTTTCGGACCCTCATATTTAGTAGATTAAAATCAGAGTACTGTGCAATTTGCTCAGTTTCTGTATTTGTTGCTAAAATCATTGGGTCTGTGGGAGAAAAAAAAAATCCATGTTGGATTAAAAAAAAAAACTTTTTCTGTTATGCTACAGTTTATTTGTTTGTTTGTTTTCAGTGTTCACTTGATGTTTCTGGCTAATGCTTTATACTTTGGCTTGTTGCATTTTTTTGGAGCAGTAACATATTATTTATTTGTTTGGCTATTATAAAATTTTGGAGCAGTTAGATACCAATTGGCGTATTCTAACTGTCTATTTTTTTTATATGTTTTAGTGGTATTGATTTATCTATTTGGACATTGTTAAATTTTGGGACAGTTAGATACCAATTGGCGTATTCTAACTGTGTATTTTTTGGTCTAATTTAGTGGTATTAATTTATCTTATTAGTTGTTGTAGAATCTTTGAGCAGTTAGATAGCTTTTGGAGTATTCTAACAGTTTATATTTTTTTAACACAAGTTTACTTAGGGTTTAAATACAGTTTAGTTATCAAATTTTGGTTTTAAGAACATCAAATAAGCGTTTTTAAGATTTGCTGGTAATCTCTGCTCTACATTCAAAGCATCCACATTTCTTTTTTATATATGCAGTGTAGTGCCCTGAATTGGTTGTGGCTCGTGCATGGTAGATTATACTACTGTTGTGAAGGTTTTCTTACGAAGTGATATTTGACCACGTGTGAATCCAGTCAGCTTGCAGTTGTTTTTGGTACCATCTGGTACCATCTGCATTGCAACGTAGAAGCATTAGTATTATGTATTTACTATGTGTTTGTATTACTAACGTGGAGCGATTATCTGAATTCTCAGGTAGAGCATATTCTACCATGGTTTGCATTTCGTACAAGTCGCTGAAATGGAATGGATTCACAATTTGGTATTGATATATATATATATATATGAAGCGTTCATTGGGGATTTCTTCTTGTGTCACATTGTTGCAGAGAGTGCATGTATGTTTCCGCATGTATGAAATCTAAAAGATTTCATTTATAGGTATGTTTTTGTTTTCCAGTACTTGTAGTAAGTACATTAGAAATTCTTGTGGATCTTCCTGTGAGTTTATAATGATTTTCACCATTCCATCACAGTAGTCCAATTGTTGTCTTATTCCATAAACACTATACATGTTGTCGGGATTGTTTGCTGCATTTCTGTGAAGTACTAATATTTGCAAACACAATGGGTCTGTACTGTGTAAGTAAAGGTCAACAATTGGTCGTAATTGAAATCGAATATTCATTGCTACATTTGCGTAGCAACTTACACCAACTATATTTGAGAATTTAAATGGTCCAGGTAGTTCTGTATCTAACTGCTTTTTTTGGAGTTTGTCTTCCTTCTTTAAAGAAGTACCTGGTTTACTTTCCCTAATTGATTCTTTTTTGCTTGTGGTACTTGATGAAGTATTAGTTTCTTTTACTCTCTTTGGAGGATTTGCAGTGACATCCTGTTACATTTCTGTTTGATTTATTTTTCTTTTATAACGTTTTACTTTTTGTTGAACAGAATATGTGTTTAGGCGGGGGTGTATAGTGAGCGAAGTCTATTGTATTCTAAAATGCAAGGAATATCAGCGTTTATTTTACTTGCATCAAAGTTGATTAGAAATAGACCGTCAAGTGTATGTAAGCTTGATAGTGCTACGTAGCTCATGCCTTCTTTAAAGACTGTGTTACCAATATTTATCATTGCTTTGTCTAGGCTAAGACCTTGTGATTTAGGAATCGTGACTGCGTATGCAAGAGTTATAGAAAATTGTTCTCTGCGTACATACATATCTTTGAAGAGAAGGAATCTAGCTGTTGAGCGTCCTATCCTTTTTACTTCTGAAAGTTTGTCAAAGAGTATATTGACAAACTGAATTTTGTTGTTGCGTGGGTATGTTTGAAACCCAACAACTGTACCCAGTGCTCCATTAACTAGTCAATGGTCCACATCAAGGTTACGTTTAAGCATTACTCTGCAATTTAAGGATCATTTTAATATCTTTTCTAAGCCTGCTGTGTTTGAGATTGATTTTTCTAAACTATTTAGTCTTGTTGTGGCTTGGTCACACATGGGTAGTGTCATACCATGTACATCTAGTTTGTCTGTGGCGCTAATTTCCATGATTGGTTGCATTTCTTTACTTAGCATGATTTCATTGAATTTGAAACAGCTTGCAAGAGTTGGCGTTAAGGCCATACAATTGACATTTTTGTGGGCTAATTGTTCCATAACATCTGTAGCACATGCATTATCGCCATAAAGTGCATTAATGTGCTGAGTTTTCAATATTGCTTCTGCTTCTTTAGAAAGTATACCAACTCTGATACTTTTTAAAATGTTGGCATAAGTGAGATCTGCAGATTGCTGCATGTTTTCTGTTAATTCTCTGTATTGGAAATGTTGCCAAAGGTTGACATTTCCAATGCTGCCAACAGTTTTACAGCAGAGTTTGTGTCCTAAGGTTTTAAAAATAGGCTCACCTTTTACTGGTGTTAATTGAAGCAGATCTCCAAAAACAATAATGTGTTTTCCTGCAAAGAGCTCTTCATAGTCTGTTTTGAGTACTTCTTGTAATCTGAGGTAAACTGAGACCATGCTCACTTCATCTATTAGTAGCATTTGTTTCAATACTCTGCGTAATTCCATTGCAGCTTCCGCAGAAAGTTTGTAATAGCCTAATTTCTTCTGGTGTTCGACTGGTAATAGTAGTAATCGGTGGAATGTAACACCACCTATGTTTTAGGCAGCTAAACCTGTGGGGGCAGTGACAACAGCTGACAGTTTGTTGTTTGTCAATTGTTGAAGGAACTTACTAATGATTTTGATCAGGAATGTTTTGCCAGAACCAGCTTCACCCCTGACATACAGTAGTATAGGTTTATAATTATGGCAGGAACATTCTTTATTTTCATGTTTTACACCATGTGCAATTTGTTTTGTTACTTCCTGAAAAATGCTACTTTGCTCATTGTTTAGTTTTGATTGTAGTATAGTCAAGTCTTCTTTATCTTCATACTGACACATGGTGTTTTCTACTTCTATCATAGCTAATTCTGCCTCATTTATTATTAGTGGTTCTCCCAGTGGTTCTTGGCTTCCTGTTACAGAAGGTTGACTACTGTCAGGAGTGTCCTTATCTAGTTGGGCTTGGAGTTCTTCTTCGTGTTGCTGTTAATTGTGCAACATTGTTTTGTACTGTGTAAAGTTTACATCAGTTATAGTGCTTTCATTTGCTTTGAAAGCATCCTCATATGAGTCATAGGTATCTAGTATTTGCTCTTCTTTTCTCCATGGTTTGAAGAGTTGTAGCAGGGACATGTATTATACTTCTTTATGTTGAGGTGTCATTAATGACAATTTGATATGATTAATTAAATTTGGTTTAGTGAGTTTAACTAAGCTGCCTTCACAGTTTGTCACTCTATATTTACCTTTTTTTTCATCAGGTTTCATATTATTTTTGTATGTGTAGATTTGGGCTATGTGGTATAGACACATGTTTTCCAAATTATTACTTCTGTTTGGGTAGTATGTGTCCAATAAATTGCTTTGTAAAATGTCTTGGCTCTTGGGATCATGTTTGGATATTGTTTCTATATCTTCATATGATTTTAGAACTCTTTTTCTAGATTTAGCTGGACCAAGACTTAGCCATACTATATTTTCAGATTTACCATAAAATCTAGTACCAGTTAAACGATCAGCTGCTTCATATGATCCACATTCTCTATGGGTGAGCATTTTTATGCCCAAGCTGTATAATTTCTGAGACACTGTTTTATCTGATGACAGGTCATTCCAGAGGTCTTGGGGCTCTGTTTTTTCTGCTTTAGTTAAGTATGCTGTGACATATCGTGCAACTGCAGTAGAATTGTCTGCAATGTTCTGCACATCCATGTTTGCATTCCATAAGTGGGCAATGATTGCATTATAATCATTGATATATTTTTCTTCTTCTTTTCTTTTTATGTAATACGTGCTTTTAGGTGACTTACCTTTAACACTATGTCTAACTGAAGACATGAGGTTGTTCACTTGACCTCTATTTGTAAATGGTCTAGGGAAACCAAATCGGCATTTGGTGTAGTATTTGCCTTTGTTTTTGTATTTGCGACGACAACATTTTCCACATTTGTGTCTTTGAAATTGTAAAATTTGTTCATGAAAATCACTATTTGTGGCTTCTGATGGAATTTCACAAGTGACATATTTTTCAATAAACTGTAAAACAGTGGCATCACTGTCTTGACCAAATTTAGGAGCATCTTTAATCCATAAACGCACGTGGATATGTGGTGCTCCTCTGGCTTGGTATTCTTTTCTCCAAAAGAAGTGTTGCCCTTCTCCAAGGGGAGGAACAGTTTTATTACAAATAAAATGTAGCATAGCAATGAAGCGATGGTGAAAATATCTTGAAACATTAACAGGATCCAAAGAACAAAGTTCTCCAGGTTTTAGTATATCTATTTTTGTTTTGTTTTTATTTGATATGCGTAGGAAATCATGTAAATCTTCCCATGCATATTCTGCACAACTTAATGTAACAAACCAAGTGGGTGGGCCAAGGTTTCTGATCATACAACGTACATCTGCATGATGTCGAAACCAGTACTCTTTAGCACCACGCATATTTGCTAATAGATTTGTAATATTTGATTGTAAAACCTCATCCTTTTGTTGCACTTTTTCTAATAATTGTGTAGCTGTCATATTTTGAAAGTGTGATCCTGATTCTAATATGTGTGCATCTCCATAACATAAAGTTGCTAGTTCACTTTCAAAGAGTGGTGGAATATATATTCCACATTTTGTCTAAAGCTGGGATCTTCAGAATACATCCGTAATGAGCGGTATTCTGAAGCTGATAATTGAATAGGTCTATCTTCATACCTTCCTCCTTTGCCAGTAGGAAAGAGTAGAGGAAAAGCACGTGCTTCTATACTTTTTTCGCATATGCTGATTGGCGATCCTTCTGTTTGACGCATTTGGTACGTTTCCAGTAAATCTTCTGCGGTGTCATTAGAGTGCAAAGGATGAATTGTATAATGGTCTAAAGTATTTGATATTGTAGCATGATCTAGTAGCTCAAATTGACCAACTTCTTGTGTTTCTTGAATTATTTCAGTTGTATCTTTCAAGTTTTCTTCAATATTAATTTCTTTGTAATGTTCATTATTCTCTTTAGATTTTGGAAGGCTTGTCTAACTTTATATAAATCTACCAGCTGTTGCCATATTTTTTTGTCTTTTTTAGGTACTCCATTTACTAAGATAATTAAAGATTGCTGCATTGGACGTTGCACTCCTAGAGTATGCACATTTTCTTTTAGATCTAATGGTAAATAAACTACTTTTCCACGAATGCCTTTTACCAATTCAGAGGGAGGTAATTTTGCTGTTTTTGGTTGAAGGCATATTATTGCTTGAAATGGGTGTACTGTTTGAATTATGATGCTCTCATATAAATTAAGTTGTTGTAGGGGTTTTCGTACTGGGTATAATTCCAAATTATTTGTGATAGAACGTGAAGGAGTTTGGTTGTTGTCAAGTTTTGTAGTGCAGTAACTGCAGAGTATTAAGGGCTCAGTTATTTTGTATTTGTTTTCTGCTACAAGGTAGAGAGCTAATTCAAACCATTTAGAATCTTCATTGTCTTCTATTTTGTATGATAGGTCTACAGTTTTTGTGTTACTTTTATAAAAAGTTCTACGGCAACATACACATACATGGTTTGGTACTTCAGCTGATGTACTTTTAAATTTTAGTATTTCTTTTTTGTATGTGTTTAGCAAAAGGTTTCCATGTGTAGAATTGTTGCTTAATTGGTTTAAAGCTATTTCATTCTGTAAATGGCTTTCACTTCCAAAACATTTTTTCTGGATATAGTGAATTTCTTCAAGTAGGTCTTTCGCTGTACCATGTAGAAGGATGTTATTTAACTTTGCTAGTGCTAAAGCAGGACTTTTGGCACAGTACAGTTTATAGACTAGATTTCCTATAGTTGAATGATGTGTTGATATCTTTTTGATATCATGGAAAGTGGTTTTACAAGTAGGTCCTGTAATGCAGGCCAATGAATGTCCTTGTAGTCCTGTGTACTTGCGCACTGGACAGGTATCCATATTTTGCAGTAATTTAATTTTGATTTTGTCTTTGCTTTTTACATATTTATTGAGGAATTGGCGTAAAGATTTGAAACATTGTTTGGGAATGTTACACATTGACGTGCATGGCCATTTGTACACCAGACGTTCTGATTCAGTTGAATGGAGGGGTAATTCTAAGTTTTCAGGGCATATTTTTGTAAGGAGTACTTCTGGTTCCATTATGGTATTATTCACTTTTTCATAACCTCGACCTCTGCTATGTATGGCAACCGTATTTGATTGCTTTTGTTTGTACGCTTCTTCATTAAAATATGGTTCTGTGCTCGTAGTGTGATTCCATTCACCTCTGCAGATACTTAAGAAGTTCTTTCTGTTGACATTTCGCTAATTGAGAAGTCTTTTTTGTAATTTAGTTATTAGTTTTGTTAGTGGTTTCATGTTGTTTAACAGTAAAATAAATAACTTTGTTTTGAGAAGAATTGCACTGTCCATCAACGCTTCTAAGATTAATTTCCTACGATAGGTTTTAAGCATTGAACCTGATTTCTCTCATGTTTTCATAAGATTTTGAAGGACTTTGTGACGGTACATTTTGACTAAAATACTTTTCTTGGTCTGCTTACTTTGCACTATATTAAAATTTAAAGAAGTAGTTTTATCTGTAGTGATAGCTGATTTTCTGTTAATTGTTTTTTGGTTTGTTTTACATTTTGATAGAGGAGGCAAAGTTTTTGTACTTGAAACTTCTTGTGTTTCACTAAATGACTGTATTAGCTGTTTTGTTTCAACTTTTTTTACAAATTCTGCTAGAGATGGATGCTTATGTTGGACACTTTTATTTTCATATGCTCTACTTTTGCGTTGCTTTCTACAGACTTGACTTTTGGTAGGCATTCTTTAGGGTCTGTTGAAAAAAATAAAGAAGGTATGGGTTGGGGTGTTCTGCAGTGTATGTGTGCTGTGTGCATGAGTGTTTGAGTAAGATGATAAAGATGTATGTAATGGTGTGTGATTGTGCATTGGGAACTACAACTAGTAGGCATAGGTATTCTTGAATGTATGTGTTACTAAACTGGGGTACAGATGACAAAAAAAAATTAAGCTAGTGGTGTGGAAAAGTACAAATAGGAAATCTAATGTATACAATTAAAACAGTTGTTTGTTCTATAATATGAAAATTGTAGCGGTGCAGTTGGGTAATTTGTGTGTCCAAAAATAGGAATTTGTGGTCCATTCTGGCTGTAAATCGCTGTTTAAGACGGAGATTTTTGGACAAAATGGTACACAATCTCTATTTTTAGGCACAGAAATAGCTTGTATTAACTTTATAATATGTTTGAGTAATAATACAAATATTATGGTGGTATTCTACTTACTTTTTTCTTAAATTAACAGGGAACTTCTTAGTTCTTCTTTGTTCTTTCAATTCGGCTGCTTCTTTTTAGGAGACTGGTCTTCACTGCAATTGTAAAAGCTTCAAATTAGTAACTTTGTTTGTATATAGCGCTGTTTTTAATTTAGATATTGATTTTTTAAATTGAAATCCTCAGTGCCTTCTTTAAACCCATTAAACTAATTTATTTACATGAGATACATTGCATCAGTTCAGTACATATGATATGTTCTTAATGAACAAATAGTATTGAATGACTAACTGTAGCAAGAAAATATCTTTACTATGTCTTGTGAAATTTATAATACACCAGTGAATACCACTTTTTCTGTAACTAAGCTGTTCTAGGTAATAGTGCCTCAATGTAACATAGATTGTGCTTGCATGCAATTTTGTTTGAATTCATATAGTCTATATATCTCATTTAAAAAATGTTAGTTTAACATGATTTGAGTGTGTGTGTATAAAGAAAGTAAATAGTATAAAGGTTTATAAGTGATAGTTGATTTTAGGAAATTGAAAAAAATACAGTAAATTCATTTTACAGATTACACAAGCTAAAAGTCTGTTTGAAAATGTGTTCATCTACTGTACAGAAAATATGCATACCTGAAGTTTGTGTTCATGCATATGGATTTGCATGGAGCTGCAAGTAGAAATCTTGGAGACTTGTACAGTATTTCTGGTAGATGGTGCTTGCCATTGATATGACACTTGTACTCAGAGAGATTCACAGTACATTTGCAGTGCTTATCTATGATGATGTAGTTAGATGTAGAGGTCTTGAATGTGATTGGTGCATGGTGATGTGACTTCTTCCAATGAGGGAATGGCAGAGAGGGTGAAGTGGAAATGGTAGAAGGGCTGTTCATGTTATGATTTGCCTGCGGACATGGCGGTAGTTTGCGGACATCGGGAGTTACATCCGGGTATTTTTGGGTTCAGAAGTCATGCAAATGAGAATGAGTACTAAAAGGGATTGGTCAAGAAGGTTTAGTGGGTGTGTTCTGCCAGAAGAGAGTTTCTCATATACTGTTTTTGCTGAGAGAACAACAGATAGCTATGTCTGTGTATTTTAGGAAAAAGATTGTATGGATTTTGGGAGATTCATGGATATATTGGTTTAAGGTGCATGCAGAAAGCTGTGGAGTAGCTGCAGCTCTTGGATTCCCACATGTGGAAGTACACTGGCATGGAGTACGTGGAATGAAGTGGTTGGACTTTCTACCTCTCTGTGCTGAGACAGAGCAACATCCAGACATAATTGTAATTCATTGTGGAGGGAACAGTTTAGGACATGTGAAAGGAATTTCTTTGCAATTTGCTATGAAAGAAGGACTTGGGAAGGTTATGGACATGTTTCCTAATTCTCAAGTGATATTTTCACGGATTGCGCAGAGACAAATTTGGCTTTGTTCTTCTTCATTTGGTCCACAAATGGAAAAAGCAAGGCGCAATGTTAATAAAGCTGTTTGTGCCTTTCTAAAAGATTTTGGCATGTCTTCTTTTCACAATGAAAATATTCTGTTTCGTAGTACAAACATTTTTTGCAAAGATGGAGTCCATCTTACTTATGGTGGCAATCAGATTTTTCAAAGAAATGTACAAAATGCACTGCGACCTTTTTTGGAATTACAACATCCATTTTGAAGTAGGTGTTAAGCATTTATAATTATTGACTTACAAACACCTCCCAAAGGCTCTTTTCAGAGCTACCACTTCCTCCCAGAGAAAATTGCAATGTTTGTGATCGGGTAGTAACCCAATTTTTTAAATGTTCGCGAACTGTCTGCGGGCTTCTAAAAAATACAAAGGGCCCTGCTTCATTTATTTTCACTTCTATTTTTTAACTGTGAAAGGCGGCTCTGAAAAGAGCCTTATTATTTTTTTGATTTTTGATATTTTGTATTTTTTTTGTTTTTTATACACGACACACTAGGTGAGGAGGGGAAAGGAAGGTAAAGGGGGCGGACACCAACCACAGGGATAAGAAAGGGCGAGCTGAAAGAGGAAGATGTAGTGTGGGTTTTATTTGGGTAGTGAGCAGATCTTCTCGTGCTCTGAGACGATAGTCTCAAAAGCACTACGAAGTCGCTCCCCCCTGCAGAGTACTGTGTCACAGTACATACATACAACTGTGACCCTCAAAAGTTAAGGGTCATCAGCATTCTGTATGGCCTGTGAGGCAGCTTGAGGAAGACGCTGCCCCACAGAGGTGGTCCTTGTGGTGACAGGATCAGAAACAGAGGATGAAGTAAAGGAAATCAACCTGCTATGTTCTTTGCAAGGTACAACCCTGCAAATAGCCCCAGAGAGAAATGACCTCAGGTGTCGCTTCATAGTAGTGGTCCCAAAACTGTACTTACCGTGGTTCCCACGACTGAGTATCATTTTGCACGGTTCGCACAAGCCTTAGGAACATTACCATGAATGGTAAATAACCGCCACACCCAAGACTCACGCCTATTGCGGGTAGTAGGGATTTCCTCTACCTCATTCTCATCATCCTCTTCTTCCTCCTCTGCATCCTCACTCCTGTTCCCCTCTTCAGGCCCTTGGGGAGGTGGTGGTGGTGGAGGGGGTGGGGGTAGTGTTGAAGCAGGTGCAGCACCAGGTGGCAGTTCAGCAGCCAGGGATGCCTTCTCGATAATGGTGTAATCTGCAGGTGGCAGCAAAAATCGCTGTGTTCTGAAGAATAGCCAGAAACACAATGAGAATAAACTCTAGGGCGTGGTCTTTTATAGGGGTGCTTGTGCGCGGTCTGCGGACATGCGCGCTGTCCGCGGACAGATCGAACACAAAAAAAAGTTTGAAAAGTTTCAAAAGGTATGTAGAAACTCAGGATTACTATGTGGGACTTGTGCCATGTTGAGATTTTATTGAAAAATATTATGGATTAATTGAAAATGTACTTTTAATTTGTTCAGGGACACGAACAGTGTCCGCATTCAGAACACGTGATCAGCGTGGGCGCGGTCATGTGATCCGTTCGCAAACAAGTCCGCGAAGGAAGCGCATGTCCGCAGGACACCAAATGCACGGAGATTGGCTAGCGCAAGCGTGTTGATGTTCTACGGACACTGTTCGGGTCCTGAACTAATTAAAATTGCATCACATGTGAAACAAACATTTTAGGACACTGCGTGTGTTCTTAGAACAGTTTAAACTTGCTAGCGAACAGTAAGGACAGATATAGTGTTCTTCAGGACACGTCCAATTTCGTTTGTGTACGAACATTTCAGGACACCAATTGTGTTCTTAGAACATTTTCACCTTGCTAGCGAACAGTACGGACAGGTATAGTGTTATTTAAGACACCTCCATTTTTGTTTAATTACGAACAATTCAGGACACCGTGTGTGTTCTTAGAACAGTTTGAACTTGCTAGCGAACACTACGAACAGGTATAGTGTTCTTCAGGAGACCGCCATTTTCGTTTACGTACGAACATTTCAGGACACCAATTGTGTTCTTAGAACAGTTTAAACTTGATAGCGAACACTACGGACAGATATAGAGTTCTTTAGGACACTTTAATTTTTTTTTTTACTAACATTTCAGGACACCGCGTGTGTTCTTAGAATGGTTTCATCTTGCTAGCGAACAGTACGAACAGGTATAGTGTTCTTCAGGACACCTCCATTTTCGTTTATTTATGAACATTTCAGACCACCTGCACTGTCCGCGGACACCTACATTGTTTAAAAAAAAAAAACGAAACTATTTACAACACAATATAAAAATAAAACTTTATTTAACATACATTAATAATTTATGACAGAGAAGGTGAGGCAGAAACAGAAACAAAAACAGGATAATTAGGGGTTTCAACATGATTGGTATTAGGTGAAGAAGGGATGGAAGTCTCATCAAAACGTTTTGGGTTATGGAGACGGTTTGGGGATAATTGACTGGGATATGGTGAGGAGGGACAAGTACATGTGGGGCAATGGTACGAGGTTTTTGGTTTGAAATGATCTTCCACAAAAGTTTTCTAATTATTAAAATGAGTCAACAATAAATCCATTTTTTCTTCTATACTGTGAAAAGTGTTATCCATAACAGGTTTTTCTGAAGTATTTTCTATTTTGGTATGCTCTGTACAAAAAAGAAAATATATCTGTTAAATGTATGCAAAATAATAATAATTAAATGTTTCATATTATAAAGTGTTTACCATTAGATTCACTATCTTGTGACATTTCTTCATGTGGAAAATGCTCCTCTAGCCATTCCAGTGTACTAGACATTTATGTGAGAGAAAAAAAAAGATAATATTTTTTTATCTAATACAGAAAGTTTATAAATATATGAATACAATTAAGTACACTTACTTGGAACCATAACGTCCCTTTAACAAAGTTTTTTCACTGAATTTGAAAGGTTTTTAGCAGTGCAACTTAACGATAACGTCCCTTTAACAAAGTTTTTTCACTGAATATATATATATATATATATATATATATATTTATATATATATAATCAGTAAAAAAACTTTGTTAAAGGGACGTTATGGTTCCAAGTAAAACCGAAAAAACCCTGAAATTTGCCACCACTGTGCATTGCTAAGACTAACACCCAGGACATCAAAGATGACATCACAAATGTCATTGATGACATCACTGATGACATCACATGTCTAACTTGCTGTTTTTTCTTTTAGTGATATATCTTAGTCAGTAATAGTTAGGAACAAAGAAATCAAAAAGTACTATTTCAAATGTGTCCTTACAATAATTCACTTAGGTTCCCCTCACAGCATATGAAATGTTTCATACATACATAAGAAAAATACACACTTAAAAGATAGCAATGCTTTCTATGAATGAAGATTATCAGTAAGGTTATCAACACGTTCTTATTGTTCTGTTTTTTTTTTATTACTGTACTTTCTCTGGATGCGTTCATATTTGTATTTGTACTACTTTTTTTAGGTTGCAGTCACATTATGTGATATTTGTACATAGGGAAGTACTAGGTTTGAAGCAGAGCAATCTTTTCTATGCATAAAGATAATCAGTTAGGTTGTGAACACTTTCTACTTCTACTGCTGCTTTTTTTGCGTACTTCACTTTCTCTATACATAGTTATATTTGTATGTGTTGTTGTGTCATTCTGTTTTGTATGTAGTAATGAAATTATGTAGTCAGTGGTTTTACTAGCTTCTTATTACATGTTGCACAGTACAGAAAACTCTAATAAGAAAGCATTTATTATTTCACTATTCAACATGGGAATATTGCACTTCCATCATGTATGCTGCACACAATCCTCATATTTATACATGAGTAGCTTAGTATATTCTTAAGAACTTCATAATAGAATGCTATTTATATCAATGCATTGTCTAATGCAGTACATAGCTCAAGATATCTATTCCAAATATCCTTAACACTTTTTCTGTCAACATTATAATAAGAATTCCTTGTACAGAGTTTTTATAAAAAGTAAATATACATGTGATTTCATCAGTGATGTCATCAATGACATGTGTGATGTCATCTTTGATGTCCTGGGTGTTAGTCTTAGCAATACACGGTGGTGGCGCGAGTTATGGTTGCATAGCTTACCATGACTGGTGAATTTCAGGGGGTTTTCGGTTTTACTTGGAACCATAACGTCCCTTTAAAAAAGTTTTTTTTACTGAATATTACATTACAGTGATGTTGTAACCATTTTTTTCTTAGTGTAGTGAGGAATAATGCTATGTGATGCCACTTCCTGTTTCTCAAGGGGTGAAAGGTTGTGTGCCATCACTTCCTGTGATGGCACTTGGGCGTGGGGTCAAATGACATCACTTCCTATGATGTCATCAGAGGTCAAGGGTCGTGTGATATCACTTTCCGCTACCCCTGGCATTTTGCTGGAATGACGTCCCTGCTTCCATGTTTCTAAATAGGGTATGCCACATAGTCTGCATTTCCATATTTTTTTGCATACTCTAGCTCAAGCCTCCATAACTTCTAATTACTCTGCAATGTTAAAATTGAATCTCATATATTAGTCGTGTTGTAAGATGGAAAATATGGAATGTAGTCGCTATTATGGAAGATTGTGGCGAGATCAACAAAAGTCCTCACTTATATTCTGCACAGTACGTTTGAATGTGATTTTAATTAAAGACAGGTGTGTGCCACTAGGCATTCGTTTGTTGTCCTCACATCACTTACATCCCTCTTTGTAGTAAGATATCATTGATGTGTTTACTGGTGTAATGACCCAATGTTTCATGAACTCTAATGACCAATTCCATCAATGTGTTAGGTTCTGAGTTAATCATCTTCCAATACGGACTTACTGGTTTGTTAATTACTTGCGATGGAATAGAGAAAATACCAAGTTCTATTTGCAGATAGTTAGCTGGTAAGCATTTTGGCATTTCATTAATGGCTCTTAAGGATAAGCACCTGGCAAAGGGGTGGAGGGGTGGCATCCTTGCAGCCAATGAGGAGGCTCTGAACGGCAGAATTACCACATGGTAATCCCCCTGCTGCGAGCCTCCTCACGCTGGAGGCTTCCATCTTCCCCCACCGGGGATTTAGGTAAGTGCTCCGCTCCCCTCCCCTTCTTTCCCCATGCCCCTCCACAAATGTTCTTTCCCTCACCTTCGCTCCACTTACCTGCTTTTTTGCTCCTCTTCAGGAGCACACATGCTGGAAACCTTTCTGTCTCCAGCATGTCCGCTCCCGATCTGCGACAGGCAGCCAAGGAAAGAAAGGCTGCCTTTCCACGCCGGTCATTTCTTTTGTTTACTTTTTTGCTATTTTTTGAATGGTCTCCATGAAAAGGGAGAAGGGACTTTGTGTAGTCTCTTCTCTCTTTCCATGGTGGCCATTTTGTTTTTTTACTTTTTTGTTGTTTTCAATGGCCGCCATGGAAAGAGAAAACAGACCTTTGTTTTCTTCCTTTCCTAAACGCCAGAGCATTTCTCAAAGGAAGACACACGCTTTTAGTACTCCGGTCCAACAGTGCATCGTTCTAATGGCAATATTCCTCTCGCCAGGGGTGCATTACGGAGTCAGGCAATGCCCTGGGGCCGCCCTTAAGGCCAATCGCGCAATGACCCCGGGGGCCTTACCTGACTCTGTAATGCTCCCTGGTTCGGGGATTATTGCTTAAATTGTTGTCAAGTTTCATTAGTTCCTTGATACAGCTATGCCCCCACACTTCAGCTTCATATACAATCATTGGAATTATTTTAACTTTGTAAATGGTAACTAATGATACAAGTGGCTATCCACAATTACAATAGGAGAAAGATTTACAGCTCGAATGTCACGATGTGTCGAGTTAGTGATATTTTCAAAATGTGATTTCCACCGAAGTTTAATATCATGAATGTTAGCATGTGAGACACTTAGATGGAATTCTTAACTCGAGCTTCCGTCACATCTAGACAGGATTATGAATGTTAGCATGTGCCACACTCAGATGGAATTCTTAACTTTAGCTTGCATTGCATCTTGATAGAAATATGAATGTTAGCATGTGCCACACTTAGATGCTATTCTTAACTCTAGCTTGCGTCGCATCTATATATTAATATGAATATTAGCATTTGCCACTTTTAGAAGAAATTCTTAACTTTTAGCTTGCGTCACATCTAGATAGAAATATGAATGTTAGCATGTGCCACACCTAGATGGAATTCTTAACTTTCAGCTTGCGTTGCATCTATATAGAAATATGATTGTTAGCATGTGCCACACTTGGATGGAATTCTTAACTCTAGCTTCCGTCAAATCTAGACATGATTGTGAATATTAGCATGTGCCACATTTAGATGGAATTATTAATTCTAGCTTCTGTCACATCTAGACAGGATTATGAATGTTAGCATGCACCACACTTAAATGAAACGGTGAATGATGACAAGTGCCACACTTGATAGAATCGTGATCACTAGCCTGCCTCACATCTAGACAGAACATTAAAGTTTAGCAAGTGCCACACTCGGATGGAATAGTGAATGATAGCAAGCATCACACCTAGACACAATTGCAAGGACAGCAATACCAAATAACTAATCCACTAACAATTTCATCCCTCTGCATACACCTCTCAAACTCTAACCAAACACAACCACAAACCTAAAACACAGCAATCTGCACAAACTTCACTACATTGCAACAACAAAACAAACCACACATAGACTTGCACAACAGCACATGACGACTACCGACCGGAAAAACACCCCAAGCCCAGCCAACGGACCCACCGGGCTGAGGCTGCCAACAGCACATCACTGCTCTCTTGCACTTTTCCAGCTTATTCCCACTAACTCACCCCCTCCTCTCCCTTTTTCAAAGCCGTCAGAACGCCAGGGGACCACTCCGGTGGTGATAGTGTGCGGTACAAATATCCTTTAACATTAACGTTAACATTAACATTAACATCCAAAAATATACCCAGATACTTATAGTGGTCCACACACTCTACAGGAGCGTCATTGATCTTCCAAATAAAGCTACTTCTCCTATTTCTGTTCTTATATAGAAGCACATAATCTCATTCTTATTCATATTAATCACAGGGTTATTCTCGAATGAGTATTTAACAAGGAAGACCAGATCGTCAGCAGATCCTCTCCATTGCAGGCGCTTAATGCTTATTGCTGCAGTATACGCATTGTCACAAGTCAATGCTGCCATTAGGTCCACTAAATTTACATTAAATAAAGTTGGGGCAAAGATACGGCCTTGTTTAAGGTCTTTATAAGTAGGGACGGAATTTACACATTCTCCTTTTGAGTTGATTCTGACCTTAACAGTAGTCTGAGAATGTGGCTCAATTATCATATTGTATTTATATTATAATCAGTGATGTTTCTTTCCTCACTTACAAGTCCTATGAAAGGCAACTCAGTTCCTTACATGAGCCACTTGTGCATACACGTGTTCAGAATCAAATATAGGATTGGCCTGCAAAAATGTTAGCATGCAAATCATTGCTGATCTGAAAAATAAGCTATGCATGCAAATGGGTTTTGAAATATATAAAGGGTTTACCCACGGTTATGTTATTATTTTCCAAAATTTAAATATAGAATAAAAACGAATTAACGAGGTGAAAAAAATATCAATTTTTTTCTCATGGTTCACAGCAACATATTAAATATATCTGCCATTTTTTTCTAGACATGAGTGAAACTGCAAATGTCCAACCGACTGTGGGATGAAAAAAAAATAGTTTGAGGTCTTAAGTTCCATACTGCCATCATATGATGTGTCCAGAGTAGTGGAAGAAAAATAGTTTCACTATATTGTTTCCTTCAGCATTATTTACATCTCGCTGTATTCTGCGAATGTCACCTTGTGTGTTGACATTCTCTGCAAAGTGTTTCCAAATGCTTCTTCGCAGCTGCCGGATGTTTTTGAAATTAGCCACTTTTCGCTCTAATGTTGAGTGGGTTCGATGGTTTGAGGTGTTCCTTCACTGGATGTGCTGCTTCATCTCATCACTGATCCAGCTGTTACAATTCCATTCTAGGATCTTCACGACTCACTCAAGGACCCATGCGTACCTGAACCTAGGAGGACTTACACTTCACATTGGATGTAAGGTTCCTTCCAGATTAGGCAAAGCAATGTTCCTGTCCCCAAACCTTCTTGGATTGCACACTTAAGGTTGACAGGCTAATTAAAAGGAACTCTTTCACCTGTCCACTCCTATGTCATCCTTTCTGTTTCTCTCCTCAGTAGGGACATGTGTAGATGAGTTCCACTGTCCATCAGAGTTCATTCTAGTGTAAGCATGCCATAAGGCGCAACAACAAAACGTGTGTTATTGTCAGGGCAGCAGCCATTGCGGAAACACTTAATGTCTACCGACAAGGTGTTGGTTGGAATGAGGACACCAGTGTACATTTTGTAGTTGACAGATGAGTGGGAAAAGATGATGAATTCCAGGGTGGTGTGGCGTCAGCAAAGAGGTTGTTGAACCAGTGGAACTGTGGGTCATCCCAGCGTTGAAGGTTGTCATCCTCAGGTGTCATACATACCCCATCAGAAACTCATCAATGGTTCCCACGTCAGCTGGGAGTAGCAGCAGCAACATTTACTCTCACAATTTAGCTACTGCCTTGGCTTCGATGAGTTTTCAAAAACATTTGAAAATGCTTTTTCTACACTGACCTTGACTATGATCACACACACAATTAATATAGCTACTGCTGGCAGGGTAGCAGTAGAGAAAACACACCAAAGTCTGTGAAATAATCACGACGTGGCTAAAAGTGGCAATGGTCATGGGGGAAATGATTTGCAGTGAGAGAAAAAAAGAAATTCAAAAGTTAGGAAAGTTAAGCTCCTCTTTCACTGCTGCATTGTGTATTCGTGCATTGCGTACACTGTTCATTGCTGAAATAATATAGTTGTAAGCAAACGTGGACAGTCTTATGTGAATTTCTTTGTGAATATGATCCGTTACACTTGTAATCTAAGACATGTGTGTGACGTCCCGAGTGTGCACTGGGCATGCGCAAGCCTCGTTTGGGCCCGCGCATGCGCAATGGAATAAAGTAAGTCTGTGCGCCAGTTGCCGCCGGGTGATGCAACCGGCAACATCGTGTCTGACTCCTCTGTGCATGCGTTTGTGTGTGCACGTGTGTTTGGCCACCCACACTCCGCTGGGCCACACAACAATGTGTATGCTCCATATATGTTGGACCAGTACTTTTGAATAATACTGTGTACAGTTGTAGGTTACGAAATTCTGCATAGAAACGAAACTTTAAGATGCAGAAGTTGTTCAGCATCGCTGCACAATTCCTTAGTGGCTCACAAATGTTGTTTGAATTTGTCATGACAAGCCCTTCTCTTTAGAACATGCCAAGGACAAAATTCCTGTGTCTCCGGAGGAGGGAGTCCAAGCTCTCTTAAAACCTGCAAGGCAGCAGCGGTGCTGTTACGATGCACCACTGGCTTGAAGTGAGCCTTTGCTTCTGCAATAAAACAGCGTACAATCAAGGGTCAGATAACACTTAGCAGTGCTTGACTGACCCCAGAAGGTTTCCCGTATGAATTAGTGAAATGAGCGCTTGAGCTTTAAAAGATAAAATACTTGACAAAAGAAATCAGAGGTGTGAATCACATAGGTTATGGTATGTCTCTCATAAACTGTGGGGGCGCGGGGGAGGGGGATTCTCACCAAAGCCTCGGGAAAGCTAGAGACTGAATTTTAACAACGCTATAGTAAACCAATAGCGGGCATTGCTTGACAAAACTCCCATGTCCAGGCATGTTCCATAGTATCCCTCAGGCCGGCACAATAACAGTCTCTTATCATATCATCCTCATTACGAGTTTGGAGGTAGCCATGTCACTATTTGCGGCATGGCTGTCTCCAAACTCGGGTCCGGGTTCCTTGAATGAGGAATTACCGGGCCATTCCAACCTTGGAGGACCCGGTAATTCCTCATTCAATTTACCCAGCCCCGCTCCCATTTGAGCCCCCATAGGGCTCAATGGGAATGGGGAGGGAGCTAACAATGGGCCCGTTAATAATGGGCCCATTGTTGTCTCCCTGGTCCCCTCGCGGGACCTGGAAAGGGTGTCTGGTCTGACCAGGCGTCCTTTCCATGTTCCGCGAGGGAACCTCGTAATAGGGCAGAGAGGGTTTAACGGCACTAGCACCATTACCGGTGGCGTTAAACCCATTCCGCCCACCTCATAATGAGGCCCATTGTGTCTATTCTAAGCATTGCTCTTGTGATGTGGGGTTGCAGTAGAGAACTCATTCAGTGATGAATGGTGTGTGTGGGAGGGGTCCTAGTCTCTGACAAGTTGATGATTTGGTTAAGTGTTAGTGTGTGGTCATTAGAGCTGTGATGGCACATATGCATTTCAAAGCAACCATTTTTCATGTGAATTTGTGTTTTAGTCAAAGTAAATTGATTCACAAAGTAAACATTTTGTTGTACGTTGGAAAGCTTATTATTCCTTGTTAAACACACAGAAATGTGTTCAATTTGAGTGGCTCTGGATGTTTAATTAGCATCATGGTTAGAAGCAACCTGCAAGACTGCAGGAAACATTAATTAAAAGCAGGTAACCTCATCACACATGCTCTTTTTAGCTGTTCATATACATTCGAACATTGAAATAGCCCTTGGAGCAGTTTATACCAATTTGAAAGTAACTCACATCGGATGAGAAATGTTAAGTACAATTTAGATTGAATACTTGTATTTTGTAACCAAATGAGATTGACTTAGAAACTGTAAAACATATATTTCTCTTCTGTCCGGCTATGCCTAAGGTCCGATCTTTGTATCTTGAGAAATGTGCTGTGGACACACATTTCATTGCCACTGACTTCATTTGGGCAAGATGTTTATAGGGTCATCAACTTAGCCTCATATTGGCTATAGCTCGTTTTTGG
Organism: Ambystoma mexicanum; assembly: GCF_040938575.1. Classification (NCBI taxonomy): domain Eukaryota; kingdom Metazoa; phylum Chordata; class Amphibia; order Caudata; family Ambystomatidae; genus Ambystoma; species Ambystoma mexicanum. Next base: position 197,534,329 of record NC_090933.1, on the reverse strand, counting down.
ACATATATTTTCTCTAGGCTTAATCAAGTACTAATATACATTTTAGGTAGGAGCATGGTAACATGTGTGGGTACATCTGTTAATTTATTTATGTAATGTATGTGTTGAAGCTGATTTATTCTATTGCTATGGTATTTTTCATGCTGATTTTGTAAAGTTGCTAAGGTTTAATGTTAGCCATATGGCACTGTTAATAAACACAACCAAACGAACCATTGCTTTAGCCATTGCTTTAGCCACTTACACCTTCAATGTGAAGTTGTGCATGTATTATGTACAGTAGTGGTTAAGACCACTACTGTATTTTGTTAAGCAGAAAAGGTAGATACATTCTGACCCTTTTGTGCATTATGTGGATAAGGTGTTGACAATGGACCATTGGAGATACAACAATAATTGCATAACAACTTTATCACCAAGTCAATAGATAGGAATTACAATGTATGGAGTTCAAACAGGGGTGCAAAGCTTCTGTGGGTGTTCCCAGAGTAGTTAGACGATTTGTGTCATTATGTTCTGCTCGTATTAGTTGTTTGTGTAAGTTGCTCCTTATTTTTTTAAGAAAAGATTGGAGCACTTAAGAACAGGTGATGCAGGGATCCATCATTGGAGATGATAGGGCAATGTTTCTTAAATCACTTCTGTAGTAGCCAACTTGGTTTGGAATAGATGGTGACATAGATTAGATCAGGAGTAGTTTGGAAACGTGTCTTTGTGAGAGCAGACTATCTTTAGAAAGTACTTTGTTTTTGGCTTCAGAAATTCTGGTTGTATCATATCTTCACTCTAGGAATCTGTTGGTCATGATGGCCAGTTTCTTTACTAAAACAAGAGAGTTGTGGGGGTGGGGCCCAAAACAGGAGAGCGCACACCTGAAAGTCAAGAAGTAATTAGCACAGTTATTGGTTTAGCTGCGGTCTTGTGGATGGTAAGGTGATCTCCCACTATCACCTGGACTAAATTGAATTTGAATGTGTAACCATCAGCACAGGCTGCGCTTGTAACCTGGTGTAAACTCACTGGGTGTGATATTTTATAAATGGGATGGGTGGGGAATATTCACAAAAAGGCACAACCAATTTGTAATTGAACAAATTTAAATGGTGCATTCACATAGATGATAGTGCATAATAAAACAATGTTTCAGAAAAACCAATAGAACCATCTTGGTACATGCGGATACATATTACATGTGAGGACCTTGATACTGAACAATACAACGAAAAGTAGAAAATATCATCCAAATGCCAAGAAATTCAGAAAATGCCTACATATTACATGTGAGGACCTTGATACTGAACAATACAACGAAAAGTAGAAAATAACATCCAAATGCCAAGAAATTCAGAAAATGCCAACACGTGTTTCAACCTATGAGGTCGTCATCAGGGCATATGGGTACATATGAAGCATTAAAATTGGATGCTGATGCTGAACCTAGACTGAATTCAAACTGGAAATCGTATTGAAATATTTCTCAAAAGGCTCATGGTCAAGCTATTGGAAAATTGTGGTAGCGGATGATTCCCTTATTCATATAACTGATAGTTTCTGTATGCTTCAAACAGGACAAGTTGTGATGTATTTTGCTTTGCAGCGGTACCGTAGCTGTGGCAATGGTGCGATGCAAGAGGGCGTGTTTGATTATTTTAACCGGATATCTAGCCGCAATCGGCTTGGTGATATAGCGCGCTCAGTGGCAGACTGTTTCTCACTGAGAAGCTACGGTACCGCTGCAAAGCAAAATACATCACAACTTGTCCTGTTTGAAGCATACAGAAACTATCAGTTATATGAATAAGGGAATCATCCGCTACCACAATTTTCCAATAGCTTGACCATGAGCCTTTTGAGAAATATTTCAATACGATTTCCAGTTTGAATTCAGTCTAGGTTCAGCATCAGCATCCAATTTTAATGCTTCATATGTACCCATATGCCCTGATGACGACCTCATAGGTTGAAACACGTGTTGGCATTTTCTGAATTTCTTGGCATTTGGATGTTATTTTCTACTTTTCGTTGTATTGTTCAGTATCAAGGTCCTCACATGTAATATGTAGGCATTTTCTGAATTTCTTGGCATTTGGATGATATTTTCTACTTTTCGTTGTATTGTTCAGTATCAAGGTCCTCACATGTAATATGTATCCGCATGTACCAAGATGGTTCTATTGGTTTTTCTGAAACATTGTTTTATTATGCACTATCATCTATGTGAATGCACCATTTAAATTTGTTCAATTACAAATTGGTTGTGCCTTTTTGTGAATATTCCCCACCCATCCCATTTATAAAATATCACACCCAGTGAGTTTACACCAGGTTACAAGCGCAGCCTGTGCTGATGGTTACACATTCAAATTCAGTTTCTTTACTAGTTCATCTTCCTCGGAAACAATCAGTCTGAGAAACCTACTGCATGATTAGTGTTCATTGATATGTTCAAGGTGGAAGCTGTTAGCTCTCATTATGCAGTTTCTGTAGGTAGGCTTCTAGCAAATGTTTGCTACAAAGCTCTCAGTTGCATAAGAGTAGGTTGCATCCACGTCTAAAAATGTATGTTAGTATTATCTATTTTAATAGTACATTGTATTCGGGGGGAGCACTATTAAGATATTAAAAGCATTCTTTGAGCTTGTCTTCTGATCCTTGCCATATACCAAAAATATCATCAATGTACTCATACCACGTGATGATGTACGATTCTCAGTTGCCATTCTGTAGTACATATGTAGTTTCAAAACAATTCATGTATATATTGGCATATGGAGAACTCCCTACCCCATCAAAATACCTGCGATTTGCAAAAAATATATATTTGTTTTTAAATCCAAAGAAATTGTTGTACAAAATGATCTTTCGCAATTCAAGTATGAAGACTTCCTCTGCTTCTATCAAGTCATGCTTTAGGAGTAACTATTGAGTAACCATTCTACTACATATAATCCTTCGTGGGGGGTAGATTTGTAAACAGTGACTACATCTATTGTGAATAATATAACACTGACTTCATCTATTGTGAATAATATACAATTGTGCCCAAGTTTGCCAGTAGATTCCAATATCCAGAGGAAATGTCCAGTTTCTTTTAAAACGTGTTGTGAAGGGAGCAAGCCCGTCCCACCATGCTAGGCGCTTTAAGAAGATGCAAGAGCCAATGAAATAACTATAATAAACCAGGGGGCAGAGGGGCGTCCCAAAAGTCCCCACACAATCATAATATTGAATGCAGTTTATAGACATTTAGATATAGTGCACGGATATAAGCAAAAACCATTTATGTAGATATTAGTAGTCATAGTCGAAGCACATTGCCTGCATGGCCATGTAGTATTTAGTGTGTTAGACACCAGCCACAAGCCTCTAGTGGAAATCTGGATAGGCCCAAGTGCTGATGAGAGAGGCTCATGCCACCGACTTTCACAGAAACCCTACTTTGTTTTAAGGTTGTTGCCAATATGTTTGTTCTAAATAGAATGTCCCCTGCAAGCCCACGAGACAGAACTTGGTGCCTTGGTGTATGTGTTATCACAAACAGGCTGAAACAGACCTCCGACCCCCACCCAGCTAACCATGAGTTATAGCCCCTACAACTGCTCTAGCCCCGAAAACTCTGAATTCCAAGATACCAGTTGACCCCAGACCACCGACCAAAAACCAACCAACCATAAAGATCTGAGAGTATGGTCATCTCACCTTTAGTTTATAATGACATGGTTTGTAGTGCGAGGTACAGGGAGGGCGAAATTGTAATTTGAAAGCAAGGGTGGGAGCCTTATGAGCTGATGACACAATTGGGAATGAGTGAAGTATGTGTTGGTGTTTAATCTTGAGACTCCCCCTGCACCAGTCCTTGAGCCTGAAAGGCTCACAGTATAATGGTAGAGTAGCATTGGTAACCCATGTAGTTAATTGCTTCTTCTGCCTTGTTTCCTTGGAGACGTCGACCCCAGCAGACCCCACGTGATGGAAGACGGACAGACTGGGTTGGCACCAATGACCTGGCATCGTATATGGAGCAGGCCAACCATGTATGGTGCTGCACCAATCAGCCATGCAGGTTTTCACTGTATACTATGACATCACCTATGATGCTGTGTCTCCTCATAAGATTCTGCTTGTACACTTTTTGGCTGAACGTTCGGTGGCAGTAGAGTTCTTTGCTGATGCACCTATTTTTGTAGAAATAAATACTTGTTTAGAGCATATTGGGCTTTTTCCATACCTGTTGTATTTGTCCTGATGTGAGAGTTTAGGGGAGTGCCGTCAAAAGTATCTGTGGTTTGTAGCAATGGCTGTAAGATAGTGTTTGAATGTGTTTAAGCAGATTTATTGTATTGCTATGGTATTTCTTCCGATACCGTTGACATAACGTGTCTAGGGTTTAATTTTAACAATATGACACTGTTAATAAAGAAAAATGATATTTTATACACCTTTTGAACCACTTGCACCGTCAACATGAAGGTGAACATTTATAATGTACACTAGAGGCTCAGAATAATATATGGATAAGGTGTTGAGATTGGGCCAATAGAGATACCCCCACATTTACGCCCTTGCAATATGCCTTTTCAAAAATCTTGTTCATTGTAGTGAAGGGCATCCCCTAAGGAAACTGGCGCCAATATGGAATGTTTACTTCCACCTCTGAGGTGGTGTTAAAATAGCCAGACATTTGGCAGAAAGTACTCCAAAAATACCTCTGGCAGTATTTCCAGAGAATACCACTGGCAGTATTTGTCCAAATCCAGAATTGTCCATATTTGCCACATATCACTGACTTTATCCCTACTGCCCATCTCTGAATGAACCCCTATGTTTGTTATTTGCAACATCTGGTTTTTCCAATGCTTAGAAGCATAAACACTGCAGCCACGAGCAGTACGCAAAGCAAGATTGTATTGTTATGGAAGAGAATAGCAAAACGAAATGAAGGAATTGCATAAGAGGTGAAAGTGGTGGACAGGGTTGGGAGGAGAAGGTGTTAGAGAGGTAATTGGATAATGTGACAGATACCCGATTTCAAAATGGATGATGGGGTGGAAACCTGATGATATGTCTATACCTGGGCCCCACAAAGCTCTCCAACATCCTGATTTCTCTGGCAATTTCAGGAAATTCACAAAGGACCAGTTGTAAATCTCTTCCCATTTCAATGTGATTGGACACAAAAAGTCTCCCATACTGAAGTGTGGATGGGGTTTAGGAAACAAGCCGCATATCTGCCTTGCTGACACCAAATGTGAATCGGGCACTGACACTTGAGTCGGTAACTGGAACTGGGTAGAGATTTTGTGATACCAACACCTACCAGGCAATGGGCACCCTGTGGGTTATTTGGACACAGGTGAGATGGCCAAAAAGGACAGATGTCTCTAGAGGCCTTTTAAATAGGGTACATTCTTGTGTATATGCATGACAAGCTTGTAAAGGGACTGGTTGTGCTGTCCCTGTTGTGGAGGGGTGGTTGCTAGTATCTCTCTGTGATATTCTGAATGAGTGATGAATAATTGTACTGATACTACTTGTGCTGTTCCTGCTCTGAGGGATGCAAGGTTACACTGCTGCTGTGAACATTGTGCCTACGATGGGGAAAGTTGCTTGACTGCTGCTTTCTGTGATGGACATGCTTTTTTAGTGAAGCTTGTATTCCTGTGACCTATGCTGCCAAAGTCATGCCAGTGCATTTACTGCATTGCTGATGCCCATAGTGGACCTGCTGCCTGTTGAACAACAGCACTGGTTCTTTCTGTGGTGTAGAGCTATGAGGAAGGGAAGCTTGAACAATGATACCGGTTTTGTACATGCTCTGTGGAATTGATGCTTATCGAGTTCTGCTTTGCCAAATTTGTGGACGAAAAGCTGACAGTACTGTGGGAGGGAGACGTGTGTCGTTGCTACCTTTGCTGTACCTGGTTTGTGGAGCTTACGTAGAGATAGCCTTGCACTGCAAATACATTTTCTGGACGTTGTGTTTGCGGGCATCTGCCACTGTATCATATATGCTTTAGGTGTAGTGGGAGAGGGCATCTTACACTGCTACCTGCTATGAAATGCCCTTTCTCTGAAAGAGGGATGAGTTTGTGATGTATATATTGCTGCTGCCGGCATGATTTCTAGCAGAGCAATGTGGAGAATAGCATGCAAATATCTGGGGTCGATGTAGAAAGTGGCATATCGATGTATGCTTATCTGGGCATGTGAGGATGAACCCGGGGGAAAATAAATGCTGAAATACAAGTTTGTCATGGCATATGTGACCAAGCTTCTCATTTGAGACTGTTCTTGCTATTTGGGGTGAGATAAAATATATGTAATACTGACCCGTGGTGGGTAAAGCTGTTCTGTGATATGACAGTGAAATATGGGCATATGAGGAAAGACATTGTTATGTAATGGCTAAATCTAGGGTATAGTGCTGAGCATGGCCATGTGATGCTGAATCTGAGCGTAAAGAGGTGTTTCGGGCATATGTTAGTGCTACATGCTTCTGGCGACTCCATGGTATTGCTTGTCCCTTGAGGTTGGCAGAACCTTGGTCGACCTGGTCCCAGCCTCTGGAGCCAACCTCCCAGAAATTAAAATCTAGTCATTAAATACTGCTTTTCTTTTGCTCCCTGAAAACCTACCAATGTTTGCAATGATTGTGTCTGCCTTTTCTGTCTGGTATTCCTCTCCCTCGGTTTAGGTGGAGGATGCCGTTCATTGACAGTAAGTACACTTTACAAATACCCTACCCATGGCCTTATATGGATATGCACTACTAAGTAAGTTAAGCTGTTCCTTGCATATTATTTTACAGTGGGTAACCCCCACTGCCCCTCAAACTGACTGCATACGAGATAGACCCCAACCCCTCAAACCGAATGTAGGTAACTTGTCGGGTTGATTAATCACTCTAATACTGCGAAAATCAGAAATGTAGTGCCTTTCAGAAAAGCGCTTGAAAGGCGATCTATTTTGTGGGGTCATAATCTCTTGCACAGTGGAAAATGTCAGGAATTTCATATTTATTATAAATTATCAAATAATCTAGATTCAAAACTGAGTAGGGATTGAGCTATAAAAAAAAAAAGGTTGATCAGACATTTTGTTATTTGGTCAGCCATTGTTGATAAAACAAGTCAGGCAACTCTAAAATGGATGCTTGGGCATACAAAATGGTTGAATTTTACTAATCATGATGATGTCAGTGGACAATTTTTTTCATAAAAGTTCATGAAGAGTCCACTGGTGTAAAATGAGCTACGTGAAACCTTAGCCTAGTTTTGAGCGGCAGTTAAGGCAACCAACCAGGGATTGGAAAAGGGGTTGTCTTCAAGCACCAAAGCCAATCAGGATGTTTTATATTGATCATTGCATTACATCACTGTTTTAAATAATATAAAAGGAGCTGAAAACTGAGGGGAATTAGGAGTTGCAGAGTTTTCTTAGGTGTGCTGTATGCTGTGTCCTGGTCTGCTGAAAATAATAAACTGATGTCTCTTGAAAACCAGCCTGCGTGTCCTGATGTGCTTCAGAGTACCTTTCTTGACCCAGGGGTGCCAAGGCCCAGTGAGGTGGTCATGGGACCTTCTCTTTATTATGGCTCTACATTGGAACGTAATGCTGAACTTTGGCAATGAAGAGGTTCCTGACACATATGTTGAATGGGCATGTCATGGTATCCCAAGAATATCCAGAGGTACATTGGAATGTAGGGCATTAATAAATGTTATGTTAAAGTTTTATTTATACCACACACAGTCGCCACCTGCATGTTCCCTTGACGCTCTGGGGGATATCTAAAGCCAGAGGGTATGGTGGGGGCATGTAAGTTAGTAGGACTGAACGGGAAAATATAGCATGAGAGTTGTGATGTGTTTAATTTCGTTTTACACCATTCGCTGAAGGTACGTGTGAATTTCTGGGTCGGTGGCCGTCATTTGCTATTGTGTGAGGCTATGTGTGGTTTGTTTCATTATTACAGTGTAGTGAAGTGTGTTCGGTTCGTTGTGCTGTGGAGGTATGGTTGTGTTTAGTTCAGAGTTAGAGAGGTGTATGCAGAGGGATAAGTTATTTTTAGTGGGGATAGTTAGTGGTGATACCTCATCTTACCCCCTCAGTTTTGGCCACCTGTGGCACTTATCCCTTCCATGTCATCCACTGTGGTGTGCTACAATTCCCACTTCTATTTTCTGTGCAGAAGTTGTGGGTCATTAAAAGGGCTACTTGTTGGTGGTGCCCTTTCCACCCCTCATGTTCAGACTAATGTCCACATCATTCTACCCCCTGGCACATCTTGGTGTGCAGCAACCATCACCTTCACAGGCCCTTTGAAGAGAGAGCATCTCGTCCCTGTGCCTTTCAGCTCATTGTGCCCCACGGTCCATCTGTTCCGAGTGTGGGTTGCCACTCTCTCCTCTTTAATCCTAATGTCCTCTATCTTTGGTTCATTTAGGTCAGTCCCATGTCTCTCCTTTGATTCCAGTAAGGCCCTTTATGGGTACACCTGGGTCTCCCTCCCATTCAGAGGCCTCTCTACTTCTCTACACTTTGCTGTGGTCTGGCCTAGTCCCCGACATTCCAGTTGTGTGTTCATTCCATGGGGCATGGGTATTGTTCCTTTGTTTTCATCTTCGTCTTGTTCTGAGTTGACGAACCAGGTTTTTAGAAGTTTTCTGAATTTTAGATGGCCCTTCATGGATCATATTTCTCTGAGGAGGGAGTTGTTCCAAAGTTTAACGGCTACGCAAGAGAAAGCTGATCCACAAAGTCACCAAGTGTTTTCCTAATGTACGGTTTAGTTTCTGATTGGCTGGAAAATGGTGATTTTCTTTTTTATGAATTATGCTCTTAAAACGTGCGAGCCATGGAGTAAAACAGTGGCAGTATTTACTTAAGAAGTCATTGGGGAAAGAATAAAAACTGTGGCCTGAAATTGAGTTGTCGGCTGTTAGAGGAGAAGAATAAAAAGAAAGACGATGCTAGAAAAAATGAGGAAGCTAAGTTAATCCCGAAAAAATTGTCAAAATACGCCATAGAAGGAGTGGTATTTTCCAAGCGGAGAAGGGCTTGAAGTGCCGCAAACAGTGGACTCATTGCAGGCGAATAATCAGCACACAATGAATAAGTAAGGAAGTGGGTTTATACCACGAGGTAGAGGCATAGGTTACAGAGGAAGGGGTGGATTTCAAAACACTCAAAGTGGGTTTCAGAATGAGCAGAATGTGCAAGCAGGATTTAACCAAGGAGGGCTAATTAGACAAGACTTTCCTATATGTTGGACATGTGTAATGACAGGACACATTGCGCACACATGTGGGAGGCAAGGGTATCTACAAAATGGTCAATACTTAAGAGGGGGGACAGCTCATCCTCCAGCATATAGCTCACAGGCTAGGGAAGGGTTAGCCCAGGATCAGACAGTGTATCCGGCACAAGCACCACAAGTGCAACAGGTATAGCAGTTGCAGCAAACATCATTGAATCCACCACAAGAACAGTCGCAGCATGTCCCCATGCAGATACAGCAGAATGTTAACACAGGGCGGTTATTGACACCTAGAATAGAGGGTGTCACAATGGTAGGGGGGGATTCCTTTTACAGGTACAGGAGTATGTATGTATCCACAATAGGACAGCTCACAGAGCAACCTGATGTGTTCAGTACTATCCATGATACCAGAGCCCCAAGTGGAACCAAGAGTTGATGTGACGATAGGAGGCAAATCCTTTTAATTTTTAGTTGACACTGGGGCTACTCATTCGTGTATACGAGAGGGAACATACCCAATGTTGGGAAATGCCATTTATGCTCAGGGATTCTCTTGAGCTACAAGTTGAGTTCCTTTTACTGTTGAATTACCAGTCTATATAGGAGAATGTGATATGTCTATCCCATTGTTGTGTTCATGGCAGACACTAGTTAATATTCTGGGAAGAGACTTAATGACAAAACTTAATATGACAATGGGCCTCATTACGGGTCGGACGGTTCCGAATTAACAGTGGCGGTAAACCCTCTGCCACTGTTAATTCCGGACCACCCGATCCCGACCCCTGCAGGCGGAAGGTGATCTTCCCGCCAGGTCTGACCTGGCGGGTTGAACACCCCCCGCCTGCAGGCGGACGTGGAAACACCAGCACCATCACAAGATGGCGCCAGTGTTTCCACTTCCCCATTCCCAGTGGGAATGGGGATTAACACCATTCCGCCTCCTTGACTCCCGGGACACCGGGGCTGTAATGCCCTGGTAATTCCGGGAGTCACGGAGGCGGAATGGTAATACGAGTTTGGCGGTAACCAGGCAGTTTTACCACCGCGGTTACCGCCGGACTCGTAATGAGGCCCAATGTCTTTTACTGATGAAGGTATAGTGTGCTCCACTCCTGGGATACTCTATATGAATTTGGGTGAGTTTATATTGGTATTTACAGAGGAAATGGCTCTGCAAGGGGTGCCGATGGAGCCAGACGTTTTCCTTCATGAGGTGAGCATTCTGTTAACATGGCTACCTGGCTTAGTGGGAAAGAATATGAGGATACCTACGGAATTTCTGTTTAGACCACAGGTACACACAAAGAGGGGTACAGACTATCCCCTTAGAATTAGATGCAGCCAAAGTACGAGGGGAAATGGTAATGCGCAAAGGCACAGATGATGAGGGTAGACCACGGAGAACAGTAATTGCCACTGGGGGGAGTGCAGATTGACTGACGTCACTGACGATGACATGTTTAGAGATGATCCATCAGACAATGAAGTGGTGTTCTTTATGAGCATTACGTATTGGATCTGAATAGAGAAAACAGAGATTCTACCACGCATGGCAATAATGCGACAGCCCCCAGCATTTTTTGATGAAGACTTGGAAAAAGTGCCAAGGGTTTTATGGACTATGGGCCCTTATGATGTAGGGCTATTAAAAGGAGTGGGAGAGGTTAAGATAATGCTGAAATCAGGAGCAATTTTACCTTAAGTAAGGCAATACCCAATGTCTCGAGTGGCAGATGATGGCATTTTTGAGACTATCTCAGCATTAATGGAGCAAGGTATTCTTGTACCATCAGAGTCATCGTGTAATACTGAGGTGTACCCTGTGAAGAAATTAAAGGGAGGGTCATGGAGATTCATATAAGACATGAGACTGAATCACCAGATTGTAGTGGCTGAGTTTCCTTTAGTTCCAAATCTGGCTACGATATATGTAGTATCCCAGTAGAAGCATGATATTTCATGGTAATTGACTTGAAAAATGCGTTTTTCTCAATTCCGTTGCACAAATACTCACAAGATTTAACTTCCTTTATGTTTGGCCAAATTCGAGTGAAGCATAGTCGTTTGCCTCAAGTGTACTGTGAATCTCTCTTAGTCTTTAATAGAGTCCTACAAATATACCTTGGCAATATTGATTTGAAAAGTACCATGATACAGTATGTACATGGTATTCTGAATTGTAGAATAACAGAAGACGAGTGTAGACAAGATTTGATTCAATTAACGACTATCCTTGCAGACACGGGATACAAGGTAGACAAAGACATTGGGGGTCATTATGACCCAGGCGTTAACCAATGGCGCCATTAGCGCCATGGTTGACGCCGGAATCTGCCATGGTGAATGGCAGAATTACCGCCCGATTCCAAGGTTGGCAGGGAGGTAATTCCCCATTCACCATCGGCCCTTCCCCATTCCCATTTTTGCCCCCATAGGGCTCAATGGAAATGGGGAAGGCGGTAGTTTCGGTACCGCAAATTGCGGTACCGTAATTACCTCCAAGGTCCCTTTGCGGGTCCAATCATTAACGACTGGTAAAACCAGCCGTTAAGGTAGGGACCCACAAAGGGACCTCGTAATTAGGCGGAAAGGGGTTAACGGCGCTGCCACCTTCCACGGCGCCGTTAACCCGTTACCGCCTGGGTCGCAATGAGGCCCATTGATATTGATATTGATATTTTATTTATATTGCGCTCGTACACAAGTGTTTCAGAGCACGACTAGGCAAGGGAGGGGAACACGGGAGAACAAAAACAACAATCTTACTAGGCCCAGTGACAACACGCATGTGCATGAGAGAGAGAGAGGGTTAAGTGCAAGGGAATGGAGGAGAGGTGGAAAGTGCTGAGCAAAAATAAAAATAAGTAAATAAAACATGAATAAATAATAAAAGGCAAACAACAGACAGTGGTAGTACAGCCAGCAAGTGGCAAGTTCTGGGAATAAGGGTGGGCTGTAGGGTTACAGATACAAAACCCAGTGCAAGGGATTGCACGCAGGCAGTGCAGGTGAGTGGCAGGGTGAGCAGGTACCTGGGCCCTAAAGACAGACGGAGACCAGGTGCATGATGCTGATACAGAACAGATAAACAAGGGAGAGGGTGAGAGAAGGCAGAAGCAAAGAGGAAGGTCTTGAGGTGCTTCCCGAACCAGAGATGATTCTCCACAAGTTTTATGGTGGCAGGGAGGCTGTTCCAGAGGGAGGCCCCAGCCGAAGACAGAGATCTACCCCCGGCTAATTTCTTAGAAAAGCGGCTAACCCTGAGGGAGTTAGAGGAGGAGGAGCAAAGGGCTGGAGAGGGACGGTATTTACAGAGGGACAGCTGAAGGTATTTTGGACCCAGGCCCTACAAAGTCTTGTGGACAATGCAGAGGGTCTTGAATTTAATCATTACAGCCACTGGAAGCCAGTGAAGAGATTTCAGGGCTGGGTAGATATGATCCCAGGGCTTGAGGCCAAGGAGAAGTCTCCCAGTCCTGTTCTGGATAAGTTGCAAAGGGTGGAGAGTAGAGGCAGGTAGATTTAGAAAAAGGTTTTCGCAATAGTCCAACCTTGAGAGAACCAGGGCTTGAGAGACAGTGAGCTTCTGGGGGAAGGAGAGGAAAGGCAGAATACCTCTGAGGAGGTTCAGTAGGAAGTTTGACTTTTTTGAGACATCAGAGATGTGGGCAGAGAAGGAAAGCGTGGAGTCAAAGATAACCCCGAGGTTCTTGGCCTCGCAGGTGGGGGGAGGAGGAGGACCAAGGGAGGCCGGCCAGAGAGTGACTGTAAAGGAGGGTGAAGGTGTGTTGATGAGGAGGATCTCAGTCTTGCTGGCATTCAGGCAGAGATCATTGGTGGCACACCAATCCTGAATGGCAGATAGGGAGTCGGAGATGAGAGAAGGATAGGAGGTGGGCGAGGTAAGCCTGAAAATGAGTTCAGTGTCATCAGCATAGCACTGGAAATTTGAGAAGAAAATGGTAATGTGGTGGGCGAGAGTTGCCCGGTATTGGTTAAAGAGCCTGGGTGAGAAGTTAGACCCCTGTGGAAAACCGCAGGTAGCAAGGGAGATAGAGGAAAAGAAAGACCCAAGTTGGACCTGGGGTGGTCGATCACAGAGGAAAGAGATCAGCCAGGCCAGAGCCTGATCCGTGATGCCCAGGTTGTCACAGAGATGGTTGAGCAGGATGGCATGGTTGACCATGTTGAAGGCAGAAGAGAGATTGAGTAGGATGAGGACAGAGGGAATGTTAGAGTCAAGGTTGAAAAACAAATCTTCACAGATGTTCAGGAGAGCAGTTTTGATGCTTCTGGCAGCTCTAAAGCCAGACCGATGGTCGTGGAGACAGCCAACAGAAACAGAGTGAAATTTAAGCTCAGAGATAGCCAGCTTTTCCAGGAATTTGCCCAGAAAAGGAGTAATGGAAATTGGGCGATAGTTAGTCCAGCAGGAAGGATCAGCAGTGGGTTTCTTGAGAAGAAGATGACAAGAGAATGCTTCTTTTGGGAGGGGAAGACTCCAGTGGCAAAGGAGAGATTGCAGAAAGGGCAGAAGCGAGGGTGGCAATGTGGTCCACTAAGCTTACTGGAGGCCCTGTCCAGATGGTTCCAATACTACCAGCTCTCATCCAGTGTGACAATATGACTGTAAGAATACCTGTCAGTGTTCAGAGTGAGGTGCCTGGGAAAGTTCTGTTGGGAAATGACTTAAAGACTATTGGAGTTGTATCAAGCAGCCCCAGGCCTCCCAGTAAAAGGAAGAAGTAACAAACTAGGAAGGCCAGAGAGCTCACTTTAGATGACTCTCAGTCGGTTGTTAGAGAGGAACCTATAACACCCTGTCCACATGAAGGACACACTTCTACTTCCAGGACCGAAGGGACAAAGGGGAAACCCAAGGTCTCAGGAAACAAGAAGAGTAGCACTCCTGTGCACAAAACCAGGACATCCCTGAGAGGACAGTCCCAAGTCACACTTGTGACTCCTCCACCAGCTGAGGCTGAGTGTGAGAAACCACCAGAAAATGGTGAATCAGCTGCTGATGACACAGAGCTGGAAGAAGACCTTCCCCCTGTTGGAGATCTGGATCCTAAAGACCATCCTGAGCTGCAGACTTTGCTTGCAGAACGTGGCCCCTGTAGGACAGACTTCAGAAGAGGTCAAAGAGAGTGTCCTACTCTTGAAGGACTTCGCCAACAGGCAGCTTCCCAGCTGGAAGGGCAAGAGCCAGGGAAGCACAGGTTGTAAAGGGAGGATGGCCTCCTCTACAGTGAACCTATTGAGTATACCCCAGGGGACTACAGAAGACTTGTACTGTCTCAGGAGGTAAGACCCTGCTTTCTACAGTTAGCCCATGAGATTCGTTTAGCTCGTCACTTAAATTTTAAGAAGACCAAGGACATGATTTCTCTGTATTTCTACTGGCCTAAAATGGGGACTGATGTAGATACATTCTGTAGAAGCTGTCACACTTGTCAGACATCTGGCAAGAGTGGAGCCAAGAATGTGGCACATTTGATGCCTCTCCCAGTGGTGGGAGTCCCTTTTGAGAGGGCTGGAATCAACATTGTTGATCCCTAAACCCTTCCACATCTTCAGGCAACAGATTTATATTGGTTGTGGTGGCCTATGCAACCAGATATCCTGAAGCCATACCTATGAGGACTGTTACTGCACAGGCAGTGGCTAAGGCCCTACTTGGGATATTTACCAGAGTAGGTTTTCCTAAGGAGATTATCCCAGACAGTGGGACCACTTGTATGTCCCAACATGCAAGCCATGTGGAAAAACTGTGGAGTGATCTACAAGTACTCAACAGCCTACCATCTCCAGACAAATGAGTTGGTAGAGAGATTTAACCGTACTATGAAGAGCATGATAGGTGCTTTAGAAGAACCCCTTAGAAGAAAGTGGGACCTTCTACAGCCATACCTTCTATTTGGGAAGTACGCCACTCCATAAAAATCCTGCACCACTGCTTGCCTTTCTGCAGGAGTTCTGGGCCTATAGATATGCTGGTGGACAGAAAGACGTGCAGTTATGATTGCCAACACCTGGTGTAAGCAGTGAGATTGTGTGCCTGGGAGCTGGCCCCTACTATGGCGGTGGTCGGCTGGAATGAGCCAGTGGCCAAAAAATGCAGAGCACTGATCACCTTTTACAAGGGGCTGAGTGCTTGGGAGCACATATTGGGTGATGTGAGGTCATCTTCTCACTCTGGGACCATGTCTGGAATGATATGGGGGGGACCTTTACTTGCCATAGACCTGGGAATCAGGCATCCCAAAAAGACTGGTCCTTAGGTGGAAGATCTGGGCCCTGGCTATCCTCCTCCTCCTGTGGTGCCTCTGGATGATTGCTGCAACAAATGCTGCATTCAGTGTGCTGTATCCATGCATTTGTTGAGCACACATGCTTTTTATGTATTTGTTAGTATGCACGTTGACGTTTATACATGCTATCGCGTGGCATAGTGGTTTCTGGATTTGCGAGTGCCTTTTCGTGGCCCAAAGTTCCCTGTTCAATTCCATGAATGCTTTTGTTTTGCACACGTATGGGCAGTGAGATAGTTTAACGGTGGAACGTCCCTCATAACGGCCACATTTTTGCTTTCTCATTTCACGTTTTCCACCCCCTTTTCATTCAAGGCGTTTTTCGGGTCGCAGTGACGTTGTGGACCGGCACGGATTCTTCACAAGTCCAGGTTAAGCCCCGCAAATTGTGTTCCATGAATCGATGAATGTGGACTCGCGCTCGATTTCGCGTGCAAGTACCCTATTTTCAGTGCAGATTATTCCATGAATCGGGCCCTAAGTCTTGGGGAATGGAACTCTGAAACATGGAACCTTTACTGACTTGAAGACAGACACTCAAGGTTCTTTTGTATTTATTTATGTTACTTGGAACTTGGGGAAGGGAACCCTAAGCATTGGTTTGTGCATCAACACCCCAACTAGACAGACTCCAGCTGGCTACACAAATCTCTGCCCCTAAATTTTACCCCGACATGGGGTGGAAGCCCATCTCTTTGAAAGAAAGCGTCTTTAACCGCTTTGGCCTCGTAGTTATTACTATTCTATTCAGGACTTTGGATGCAGGCTTCTTCTAACCACTATATTAAGCGTAGGAATTTGGGCGTATCCTCTCTTCTCGGGTGTGCTCACCTGTATCTCTCTATGCTCAGGTATCCTCCTGGTATCCTCCTCTATGCTCGGTCACCCTCGAGATCTTTTTCCTTCCCCATATATATATATATTCTACTCTACTTCTGACTGTATTTTTGTTTCCCGCCTCCCTCCATTACCTTCCCTTACTTGTTCCAAGGCATGCACTTTTTGCCAAAACATTCAGTCTTCTTCACTCACCATTTGCATGTTTCCTCTCTGGATGCTTGGGTCACCACCTTTACTGCCTGTGAACGGAACATAGGAATACCTGCAGTAGCAAGCCGAAGGGGAGGAACAAAGCAAAGCCCAGAGAAGAGGGTTGAACGAAACGGGCAGACGCTAACATGGTCACAGGCGACCGAGGGCCGCGGGTCATTGGAAGGCGGGATTAGAGAAGACCTGCATGGAAGCATCCCGGCCGTACCCGCTCCCCTCTACCCAAGGAATATAATGGCATGTAAGCGAGGTGACTTCAATCAGGACGTTAATATTTCCCAGCAGCCGCTAGAATACCTTCGAGCAGTTCCGTTCCCAGGACAGGGGAAAGACACAACAGGTATAAGCGTGGGGATATCGGGGTACGGAGATACCCGCCAACACTCACCTTCCATAGCTCGTTTCAGCAGCCCCACAGCTACGGCAATGCCGACCCACATGGAAACCGGCGTTCCTCTCCACTACCCGGGCTTGGCAGGCAGGCACGGAGGCAACCTTTGTTACGAAAGGAAGGGGGCGGGGCTTATGGGAACCTTTATAGACAATCTAAAGAAAACATCCCTGATTGGGTCACAACTTTCCAGCCCCTATATAAGGTGGACACAAATAACGGACTGGGTGTGTCTTCTCCATTCCCTTGCAGGTATCCAAGAGAGAAGAAGCAACAGAGGCGCTGTGGGCTTACGAGGACTAGCTATACGTGCAGAAAGCCTCACCCTTACTACAGAAGGAAGAAAGAATCCTTGTTTGAACTTTTTTTTTTGATGAAGCAGAAACCTTTTGTATCCTGAATAAAGGTATTTTTAGTTCAACCATCCTTGCTGCCAGGTCTCTCCTTACAAATTTGGTGGCAGCGGTGGGATCCAGGAGCACGCCATGGAGAACCTAATTAAAACCCTGGCTGAAGGACAACAGCAGCTTTAGCAAATTATCCAAGTACAGTCCCATCAGGCACAGACGGACCGCCAAACCATCCAACAAGCTCTCCAGTTGCAAGCAGTCAATCAGGATGCGCTGAAAAGGGTAACAGGGGCGGTGGTCACCAGCAGAGGCAATCCAATGGCTCCTACAGCTGTCTTGCAAAAGTTCCAGACGGGTGAGGATCGGTGCTATTTTTTCACCAATTTCGAGAGGGTCGCTCGCAACGCCCAATGGCACAATGAGAAGTGAGGCCACTTCATAGCCCCCTTGCTCACCGGCAGTATGCAAGGGGCTTATCAAGTGGCTAATCCAGCAGGGGACACTGCATATGCAGAAATCAAGAGGTCCATCCTTGAGCGCATGGGCATGGATAATGAGGCCTACCGGATCAGGCTCAGGGAGACAAAATTAAAACCTGGGGAAACGCCCTGCCAGTTGTATTATCGGATTCCAGATTCGACTGAAAAATGGCTAAAACCTGCCAGCAGTAGTAATCAGGACATGGTGGATAAAATCGAACTGGAGCAATTCACAGAAGCTCTACCACCGACGATGCAAAGATGGGTGAGGCAACACCACAGACCAACCCTGGCAGAAGCCATCGACATTGCCTCAGCCTTTGAAAAAGTGAGTTCAGTCCGAATAACCCTGACTGATCCCTTTTCTCGAAACACCACCTTGAAGAACTTGAAGACACCGGGAGCAGCAGAACCAAGGCTGATACGAGGAGAATCCAAGCCCTTGCCGCCATGGCCTACATTAAGCAGTGTTTTCACTGTGGTGAATGGGGCCATATAGCGAGGTCCTGTCCGAAAAAACCCAAGCCTGCTGAACCAATGCAAATAGGGTTTGTTCAAGGAAGAGAGTATCGGAGGAGCCGTGAGCCATACTTCCTGGATGTGCTTGTGGATGGAACAACTCGACAAGCTCTTCTAGACAGTGGAAGCGAACAAACTGCAATCAGCCCGGAAGTAAGTGGGGAGAAGATCGGGTGGGAGGTCCCAATCCCAATAAAATGTGTGCATGGAGACACTAAGGCATATCCCTCTAAAGAAGTCACCATGGAGGTAAAAGGAGTAGAGTCCAAAATGAAGGTTGCCTTTATGCCTAGTTTGCCAGCCCCGGTTCTTCTGGGACCGATCTCCCATCCTTCCGGGAGTGTGTAAAAGAAATTGAATGGTTACAGACAGCCCCTTTCTCTCGTATGGATCTAAGACCACCCATCCCAAGGTCTCCCAAGAAAAGCATAAGTGAAGTAAGAAGGGAGAAGGTAAAGTGGGCCGAAGGACAGAAAAACATGGGGGTCATAGACTGGATACCAGATGACAGACATCCTACTTTCCGAGGGGAGCTGATCACTGATCCTACGCTGAAAACTGCTTGGAACCAGGCCATTAGTCATCCAGAGAAGAGTACAAGCTACCCATGGTTTAAGTCCTCAAAAGGCCTGTTATATCGGGTAACCAAGGATAATAGCAACACAGAGGTAGAACAGTTACTGGTATCCCTGGGGTTCAGGACCACTGTCTTGAAGCTCGCCCACGATACAACAACAGGTGGACATTTGGCAAGGAGAAAAAACACAGGAGACGCTGTTAAAAATGTTCTATTGGCCAGGGGTATTCAGGGATGTGACCAAGTACTGTGAAGAATGTGTTGTTTGCCAGAAAACCAACCCAAGACTACCTCCCAAAGCCCCTTTATACCCCTTACACCTGATAAAGGAACCATTTTCCCGGATAGGGATGGACATTTTGGGACCCTTATAACCTAACAGCCACGGCTACCAATACATACTGGTGATTGTAGATTACACTACACGTTACCCAGAGGCGTTCCCAATGAAGGGAATCAGTGCGACACAGGTGTGTAACCTGCTGGTCCCTTTTTTTTGTAGAGTGGGATTACCAGCCGAGATACTTACAGACCAAGGAAGAAACTTCATGTCAGGGGTGATGCGGCGAGTGTGTCAACATCTGAACATCAGACATATACGCACCACTATCTACCACCCACAGCCAGATGGTCTGGTAGAATGATATTATAAGACTATCAAACAAATGTTAAACAAAGTAACTGAACCCATGGGCACTAATTGGGACAGAGCGCTGCCATGGGTACTGATGGTGTTAAGAGACACCCCGCAGTCCTCCACAGAATTCTCTCCTTTTGAACTGCTGTTCGGCCACAAACCTCGAACCGTGTTGGACGTGGTTCGCAGTGAGTGGGAAGATCAAGAGGAAGAAACCCAACTCACGACTATGTTATCAATCTACGGGATAACCTAACCAAAATAAGAGAACTGGCCAGGGAGAATCTGAACCGGTCTCGGTTAACTCAAGAGAAATATTATAACCGTAATACCAGAGTAAGAACGTTCCAAAAAGGAGACAAGGTTTTGGTGCTGTTACCCACTTCATACAATAAAATGTTGGCTCAGTGGAGGGGTCCTTATACCGTACTAAAAGTACTTGGCCCTGTGAATTACCTGATCGAGCAACCAGACAGAAAAGAACCAACCAAGAATTATCACGTTAACCTCGTGAAGGCCTGGAAGGAGTCAAACACAGATCCAAAAACGGTGCATCTGGTAAATCATGAGCTACAGAAAAGTGAAACGGAACTCTCCGCACTTCAGACTGTTCGTTGGGGTCACAACCTAACAGAAGAAGAAAAAAACAAACTCATGGAAGTCCTTAACCCTGTCAGAGAAGTTTTCTCCTTCTTCCCGGGCAGAACAACATTGGTAGAACATCAGATCAAGACCATACCAAACCAGTTCATCAGGATAAGACCCCATTGACTTCCTAAAACCAAAAGGGCGGTGGTACAGGCAGAAATAGAAGAGATGCTAAAACTGGGGGTTATTGAAAAATCAACAAGTCACTGGTCTTCCCTGATAGTCCTGGTGCCCAAACCGGACGGAACCACCAGGTTTTGTATGGACTATCGAAAACTTAATGAGATTTCCACCTACCAGGCTTACCCCATGCCTCGTATAGACGAGTTATTGGAACGGCGCGGCGCCGCTCGATATCTGAGCACGATAGACCTCACTAAGGGTTATTGGCAGATCCCCTTAAGGAAAGAGGACAAGATTAAAAAAGCCTTCTCTACTCCATCAGGATTGTATCAGTTTACGGTCCTACCTTTCGGACTTCACGGGGCTCCCGCCACGTTCAAGGCACTGATGAACCAAGTCCTGACCCCGCATAGCGACTACGCTTCGGCGTACTTGGATGACATCATAGTGTTCAGCAGTAGCTGGGAAGAACATCTGGAACATCTAAAGAAGGTCGTGAAGGAGCTGGGAGAAGCCGGTTTAAGGATAAACCCAAAAAAGACGACCATTGGGGCCCAACAGACAAAGTATCTGGGGTATCTAGTAGGCAGAGGAAAAACAACCGTAAACAAATCCGTGCTTTTTTGGGCTTTGTAGGGTATTATAGGAGGTTTATACCTCTGTTTTCCCCAATAGCAGCCCCGTTGCCAGAAGCACTTAAGAACACCTATAAGAAGGACATACACTTAGACCAAGAAGCCATAGGGGCATTCAACCACTTAAAAAATTCCATCTCAGCCCTACCATTCCTGTGTTGTCCAGACTTCAAAAAAGAGTTCTATCTACAAACCGACGCGTCTGGTTCCAGCTTAGGAGCAGTGCTTTCCCAAGGCGCTGAAGAGGATCTATACCCCATTGCCTTCATCAGCCGAAAACTCCTACCACATGAGGAATCATATTCTACTGTGGAAAAGGAATGTTTGGCTATAAAATGGGCTATTGAGGCTTTAAGATATTATCTCTTAGGCCGATCATTCACTGTGCTCACCGACCATGCGCCACTACAGTGGTTGGCCGTACAAAAGGACTCCAATCAGCGAGTGTTAAGGTGGTTCCTCACCCTACAAGAATATCACTTCAGAACGGTACATAAACCGGCGGCTTTCCAGGTGGTTCCGGACTACCTCTCCAGGAGTCTACCCGCTAACACTCACCTTCCATAGCTCGTTTCAGCGGCCCCACAGCTACGGCAATGCCGACCCACGTGGAGACCGGCGTTCCTCTCCGCTACCCGGGCTTGGCAGGCGAGCCACGGAGGCAACCTTTGTTACGAAAGGAAGGGGGTGGGGCTTATGGGAACCTTTATAGACAATCTAAAGAAAACATCCCTGATTGGTTCACAACTTTCCAGCCCCTATATAAGGTGGGCACAAATAACGGACTGGGTGTGTCTTCTCCATTCCCTATCCGAGAGAGAAGAAGCAACAGAGGCGCTGTGGGCTTACGAGGACTAGCTATATGTGCAGAAAGCCTCACCCTTACTACAGAAGGAAGAAAGAATCCTTGTTTGAACTTTTTTTTTGATGAAGCAGAAACCTTTTGTATCCTGAATAAAGGTATTTTTAGTTCAACCATCCTTGCTGCCAGGTCTCTCCTTACACTGCCGTTCACCCGATCAGCTGCTCGTAGAAGTGGGAAGGGGTTTGTGGGGGAAAGCACAGGTCCCTTAAGACCTTGACCTGCAGGCTTTATAATTTATTCTAACCACTGTCTACGGGGAGCTTCACATTCTGCTTAGCTGGAAAGCAAAGTACTTGTGATATTGCCGAAGACCTAGAGTTACTTTATGTCGATGGTCAATGGGTGTCTTATCTAATCGATAATAAATAAACCATCTTATCTCTGCTACCAAGTGTGCACCAGGACCCCAACCGGCCCATAAAGTTGGGGGTTGCCAATGGCCCTTTAAGATGGAATAGCAGCACCCGTGAGATGGATGGGGATGCAGATTAGTACTCTAGCATCAAATCAATAATGACAACTCAATGGTTTGGCATAGGGAGTCTGTTTAGTGACAATTACAAAAAATGGGGAGTTTCATGAATATCAGCAGTTGCTAGATCTTCCTTCTCGCTTCACAACTCCAACAAACTTCATAAAAAACACATAATTTACACCAAAAACTCATCATCACTGACGCGTAACGCTTAAAATGTTGCATGCAATTATATTGGTTCTAGGAAGGTAACTTTAATATAGGTACTATATCTGTA
The DNA here is from genome assembly GCF_040938575.1 of Ambystoma mexicanum. Taxonomy (NCBI): domain Eukaryota; kingdom Metazoa; phylum Chordata; class Amphibia; order Caudata; family Ambystomatidae; genus Ambystoma; species Ambystoma mexicanum. The sequence continues at coordinate 197,511,724 of NC_090933.1, read as the reverse complement.
TATGGTAACAGAGTGAGGGGATTGGGTAAACACTGCCAGGTGAGGCGTCTAAGCCCTACCTTAAAAATAGCTACTGTAGACGTCACTAAAAGTACAACGTCCCATTGGCTCTACTAACTATAGGACCCTAGATTACCTGGTCCACTATGATTGGGTTGGCACCAACCCCACTCATACCTTTCCACTCTGCCTAGCAGCACGCAGAACGGTCGGCCAGGTGCAGGGTGCTCGGCAGCTCCCTGTCCATCCTCCAATTATTGCTACAATCAATCATCGCTTCAGTGGTCATGTGTCAATGATTTCACTGTGGTTGCCCTCGAGACTGCATCTCTGTCTGGAAAAGTTCTGATATCTTTGCATGGCCCACCGCCATGCGTATGTGTGAAAGTCCCCCTTCTTCTCGCTCGGCTGGTCACGAGATTCAGACACTGTAAAATCGCCTCGTTCTTCATGTAATTCATGTATTTGATTTTCATTTTGTCCACCACCTGCCTTCTGCTTCTTATCTTGACCTTTCTGAGCAGGATATTCTGTTCCTTGCTTCATTAATTGTAGCTGCTGTTTGTCTATTTTAGCTGATACGACATTGGCCTGTTTGGCACGATTTGTCTCTGTCTGAGTTTTGCTTCTGTCTTTTATTCTTGATTTGTTAACTATGAAACTCTCCTCATGCGACCTCCAGTAACCTTTGGTTAATTCTGCCTTTGTGCATAGTGGAAGTATACTTATATAAAGTGCTTCTATTGAGGAAGATATGCATAGGTGGATATCTTACTACTAAACATAGCAAGCTGCACGCTTTTCTTAGCTTTCTTGCGGTTCCAAGCATATGTACACGTGTAAACTGTCTGAATATATACGCCGTGCTCATGGCATAAGCTTCTTATATTTGACATTGTCCTTTCACTTTAGATTCATGATGTCCCTTATCCGTGGCGTTTCGTCTCTTTTCGTCATTCGCAGGCCTTCAAATCTTCTATATGTGAGTCAATCCGGGTTCTTGTGACATCAGCATTCATCTTCTTCAGGGACTGTACTCAGACGATCTTCATTTTGTTTCATTTGTTGATATGGTTTTCTCAATGGATACCTTACTGTCCAGGTTTTCTTAGATGTAGGTACCTCAATGGGTGCAGTTCTTTGGATAGATACTGGACAGAGCCCCACTGCAGCTCTCTGCTGGTTTATTTGCTCATTCTATGTCACATACTTCGGCGTGAATGTTCCTGGTACTTCAAAATGGATGGTTGGAGTGCGGGCTGTACTCGGGACCTCCGCTACAGGTTAAAACTTTATCATCCTGAACTTAAGCAAAGTAATTTTTCGACTTTGTGTTGGAACTGTTTTATACTTGGGGAAGGGAGCTGAAAGGAAGCTGCGAGCTAGAAGAGGCTCAGAACGTTATGTTGGATACTGTTTCTTTTGGTTACCGACATCCCTGCACATTGTGTAGATTAGTTGTGAGGGCAAATATAGGTTTTGGACACAGACAGTGAACTCTTTGACTCAGACCTTCCTTAGTTTCATTCACGTAGGGAAATCCCAAATTAGCATAGGGCAAGTTAGGCATTTTTCCATCAAGACGTTTAAGTTAATAAAGTATTTGGTTTTGAATTCTGAATCTGTTGTCTGTGTCTTGCTTCATGATGCCTTCACAGCTTCCAAACGGTTCATAGTCATAATGTCGAAAACATAATACCGAAATACAAAAATGTCGAAAAAAAAATGTCGAAAACAAAAATGTCGAAAATATATAAATATAATAGGAAAAGTCAAATAGTCGAAACAAAAATGTCGAAAAAAAAGTCGAACGATAATACTAACATACCAATGTGAAGTAATGCTAATCGTCCATTTTTATGGGGGGGGTTACATCCTTCCAACCCCCCCTTACCTCTACGCCGAAACTCTCCCACCCTCCTCTCGACCACCATAGAATCAGGAGTCGTAAGGGTTAAGCCAATATGTGACACCCACAAGTAAAGAACCTTGCCTAAACACAAAAGGAACAGATGACGGTTGGGGACAACTGTCATTACCTGACAGGACCAGAGTCAGAGCGAACTAACGTGGATTCGATTCGGCTACGTCAGGCAAACAATCAGGTAATATAAAAAAAAAATATGTGACTAGATATTTAAATCGTAAAATATATTACTATTAGTGTATGGCAAACATAGTAAAACATTTTTTTCCGTTATTTTAGATTGAACATGACAGAAAGGGTTGAATGCATAACCTCACAAAAAGGCGGAAAACAGCTGGTTTTGAACGGATACATTTATAGTAAGGAATTGGAAAAAAATGAACGCTCGTACTGGAAGTGCATTGAATATGGGCGATCAAAATGTGCCGCACAAGTTATAGTTGAATGTTCCAATACAAAAATAAAGGGAGAACACAACCATCTACCGGACAAGACAAATATAGTAATAAAACAAACTCTCCACGAGCTAAAAAGAAAGACAATAGAACACCCCGGACAGGCAAGCGGTTTGGTAATATCAACGGTATGCGACACGTTACCTTCACACATATCTGCGCAGATGCCTAGTGAAAAACATATGCAACGAACAGTAAACCGCAAGAAACAGCAAAAGGAAAATCTACCACCAGCACCTACAACATACAATGACATCACCATACCAGAAGTGTTTAGAGTGACAGCTAATGGAGAAAATTTCCACCATTCTACGAGACGAAAAAATGTTGATATTTTCAACTGCTACCAATTTCAAGCATCTAAGTGAAAGTGCCCAGTGGCAAGGTGACGCAACTTTCAAAGCCTGCCTGAACCCCTTCCAACAATTTTATTCACTACATGGAACAATAAATAACAAACTAATTCCACTTGTTTATGTTTTAATGCCCAAAAAAAATGAAGAAACCTACAGAATCATGTTGAACAAAATCAAGGACACTGTACCAAATTCAAAACCCAAAAACATAATCATGGATTTTGAATTAGCACAGATTAAGGCATTTTCTTCAATATACACTGATTCTAGCATGCAAGGCTGCTTTTTCCATTTTACTCAGTCGATATGGAAAAAACTACAAAAACTTGGACTAAGTAGTAAATACACAGACGACAGCATATTTCAACATAACATAAAAAAACTATTCGGATTAGCATTTGTGAAAGAAGATCAGGTTATACATTACTATGAACATTTACTTGACACTGACTATTTTAAAAATCATGAGGAAGAAAATTCGGACATGTTAGATTACATGGAAAATACATGGATTGGACAATTAACAAGGAATGGCACCAGAAGAAGGCCAAAATACAATATAAACTTATGGAATTGCTACAAAGCAACCTTGGAAGGGCGACCTAGAACAAACAATTCACTTGAGGGATGGCACAGCCGTATTAATAAAACTTTCAACACAAGTAATCACAATTTGTGGCATTTTTTGAAAGAATTAAACAAAGAACAATCACATCAGGAATTTCGAGTCTCCCAAGCAATTTCACTCGCAAACACAGAGGTAAAAAAGAAAAAATACAGAGACTATGAACAACGCCTTGAGCAAATAGTACAAAATTTTAATGAAAATGACAAAGACAACTACCTAGATTCAATAGCGTGTAATTTAAAATGTTAAAAGTACTCACGTTTTTAAGAAATCACCAATCCACCATGACAAATCCAAGCTATACCCGTAAATAGCACCACGCAGCAAAATCCAAGGAACCCATAATCCAAAAGCTAGCCAGGGAAAATCACCATCCAAAAAGAAATCCACATGTGCGATCCATAACAGTGAAATCCGGAAAGGAAAAAAAGTTGAAGATTCAAGAAAGTCTGTGAAACAAAATCAACGATCCAACCCGAAAAAAAATCCATGGCTCGGAAAAACCAAAACATCCATCGAATCCAGTAAAAAAACGCGATGGAAACGCTGCACGAATGAACTTTAAAAATGGCGCCTACGTATACGTAGAGTAACGCAACCTTACGTAGCATGCAATTACCATATATAAACAAAATGGGCATTCTCATTTCTTACACAATAGCGCCATCTATTGGAAAAAAAATATATTAAATGTTCAACGTTATCAGTTTGCAATTTGTTATTTATTTATTTATAATTGAAGTTTACAATAAATATATATTTATTTAACTTATATATATATAATTAAGCAAAATATTACATGGAATATGCAATTGATGTTCAAGAATACTTAATAAAACATAGTAAATAATAGCAATGTTCAAAAATGCATAATAAAACATATTTAAACACTTACCTTGTATTAACATCAATTCGAAAAAAATCGAAAAAAATTCGACATTTTTGTAATTCGACATTTTTATTTTCAACATTTTTTTTTCGACATTTTGACTTTCGAAAATATTGCATTCGATATTATGACTGGACACCCTTCCAAACAACTCTGGGATGTTCTTATGCTCAATATGACACGAGATGACATGCATGTTTATGGCATGCAAGGTACATTGCAACACAAGGTGGCCTATCCTTTTTTCAATTGTGTACCTCCCCTCAAATAAACCCTCCTTTAATTTTCTACATCATCCTAAACTAAATCGTATTTTTTCAGCTTCTCCCACAACTAAATTCTATAATTATTTTCTAAATCTCGCCCAGCTAAAGCCTATTCCTCAACTCCTCCGCAAACTTCGCTATCTCTGTCTGCAAGGACTAGTTCCAGATTTCTTTGGCCAAAAAGAGCCACATTCTGGCGATCCGTTTGGCGTCCATAAATGGTCGCCCAGACTAGGCCACATTAATAATTGCATGGTGTAGCCGAATTTGGATCTCATCAGTGTGTCTCAATCTGCCTGGGAGATGGGCGAATAATATCAGAAACACATAACATTCGGATAAAAAATAAAACCATCTGCTCTTTGTATAATACGCATAAAAGATTATCTAGGGCCAGGGTACAAAAAAGTTGTTGTCATTCTTTGAAATAAGGCTGGGCTGGAGTGGGCACATATTTACCGATGAAGTCTCACGTTTCGCTTTCATCCTCCTTTTGAAGTTGGCTCCCTTTGAAAGGAACAGAAGGCTCTGAAAAGATTGTTGCTTGCATTTCATCTTTTTTTTTTGGTGACCATAAATGGGCTGCAGCTGACCTGCTTTACAGACACAGAGCCGGGCCTGAGCAACATTCTGGGACAACTACTGAAAGGGTTGTGGCAAGCCAAGTACATTTCGGAAATCATTCACTGTGCGGTGGGCATCAGTAATTTCCTCGTCGCTGTGATCTACTGTTCTAGACTGTCTTTCTGCCTTCGTGGTTTTAATTGCGTAGTAATTAGAGTATGAGCACTTTCGCTGCTCATTTTCATTCTATGTAGACTACTTGTTTTCTGTGAGTGCATTTTCGCAAAAGGCTTTTGTTCTAAATTATTTCCATTTCACTTTACAGAGAAGCTACCCTCTGCAATGCGCACGTCGTTATAGCCAACAAATATGACTATGGTTCCTACAAGGCAGCTGAGAAAATCCATTCTCTGTGCAGTTGAAGGTGGACGTGGCTGTAGAACATTTCCTGTAATCTTTGATAAGTAATGCACCATTCATGATTTCTTCTGCCCCTCCATCTTGGGCAAGTCCTATAATAGCAACAACTAATTACCGAATGCAAAAATCCCCCCCCGCCCCCACATTTTCCTAGGGGTAATGCTGCTGTTAGACCAAGCCCTAAGCTAGGATCACAAAAGTTGACTTTACCTCCCCATAACAGCAGGCGTACAATCACGGAAGAGGGAACAGAGTCGTACTGAAACTACACACCGGCCCAAACATCTACGAAAATCAAGTGTCCCTAGTTTTCTTAAATTTATTGGGTATTTATAATGCGCCTATACACAATGGGCCCGATTCATTGAGTGGGATGCGGAAATGGCTCAAGGTCCGCGGGGGGAGAGGAACCCGCGCGAGACGTGGCGCAGAAAAAATATTGTGCGTCACACGTATTCATGGATTTTGAGACACATTACTTGCCGTTGCGCGATTAATAGCAAGCTGCGCGAGGAATGCCCACAAAATGCCCCCAAGAACAGCAAAATGCAAGCAAAAGGATTAACATGGAACAAGCCACTGTCCCACCCCTGGCCCAGCATCCAGTACCCCTGTAAGAAGGCGAGCCTCACCTCGCAAGCCCATGCTGCACCCCAGTGAAAGTGAGCATCTCAACTCGCAAGCTCAGGATGCACCCCAGCTAAATTGTGCATCACACCTCGCAAGGCCAGGCTGCACACCAGCAAAATTGGGTGCCTCAACTCGCAAGCCCAGGCCGCACCCCAGAGAAAATGCGTGCCCTCCCTCGCAAGCCCAGGCCTCGCCCAGCGAAATTGCGTGCCTCACCTCGCAACACCAGGCCACACTCCAGAGAGAACAAGTGCCCTCCCTCGCAAGCCCAGGTCACACCACAGCGAAATCGCATACCTCACATTGCAAGACCAGGCCGCACCCCAGAGAAAACGCATGCCCTCCCTCGCAAGCCCAGGCTGCACCCCAGCGAAATCGCAGGCCCTCGCTCCCAACGCAAGGCTGCACCCCAACGATAAGGCGGGCCCTCCTCATAAGTGGAGGCTACACCCCTTACCAAAACATGGGCCCCCCTAAACCCTAGGCACCCATCCTGTTTGCACATCCCGCTACTGCACATCAATCACTGTAGGCCAGACACAACTTTCCAGTTCCCCACACATGTGAGACCCCCACAGGCTGCCCCCTCCAGACTGGACACCACCCACCAGGCCCCGTCACCTGTGACACCCCCCACAGGCAGCTCCCTCCAGACTGGACACCACCCCCAACCCCCTCCAGACTGGACCCCCCTCCAAGCAGCCCCCTCCAGGCTGGACACCACCTCCCGCCCCCCTCACATGTGACACCCTCCACAGTCAGCCCCTCCAGACTGGACACCACCGCCCAGCCCCACTCACCTATGGCACCCCCCAGGCAGCCCCCTACAGACTGGACACCACCACCAGCCCCCCACACCTGTGACCACACAGGAAGCCCCCTCCAGGCTGGACACCACCTCCAGCCGCCCTCACATGTGACACCCCCCACAGGCAGCCACCTCCAGACTAGACACCACCCCCCCTGGGCCCCTCACCCGTGACACCCCCCCAGGAAGCCCCTCCAGACAGGATGCCCCCCCATCCCCCTCACATGTAACACCCTCTGCAGGCAGCCCCCTTCAGACTGGACACCCCCCCAGCCCCACTCACCCATGACAACTCCCACAGGCAGCCCCCTCCAGACTGGACACCACCCCTGGGCCCCCACACCTGGGACACCCCCCAGGCAACCCCCTCCAAACTGGACACCATCCCCCTGCCCCCGCACATGTGACACCACCCACAGGCAACACCCTCCATACTGGACACCACCCTTAGCCATCCTCACCTGTCACACTCCCCCACAGCCAGCCCCCTCCAGACTGGACACAACCCCCCTAACCCCCCTCCTGACTGGACACCAATCATCAGCCCCTCTCACCTGTGACAATCTCCACAGGCAGCCCCCTCCATACTAGACACCACCTCCCACCCCCCTCCAGACTGTACACCACCCACCAGGCCCCTTCACCTGTGACACCCCCCATAGGCTGCACCCTCCAGACTGGACTCCACCCCCTCACCTGTGACCACCTCCACAGGTAGCCCCATCCAGACTGGACACCACCCCCAGACCCCCTCCAGACTGGACACCACCCCCAGCCCCCCACACCTGTGACCCCACAGGAAGCCCCCTCCTGACTGGACACCACCCCCCAAACCCCCTCCAGACCGACACCACCCCCAGCCCCCCACACCTGTGACCCCACAGGAAGCCCCCTCCAGACTGGACACCACCCCAAGCCCTCCACACCTGTGACCCCACAGGAAGCCCCCTCCAGACTGGACACCACCCCTAGCCCCCCTCACCTGTGACACCCCCCACAAGCCAGTTCCAGACTAGACACCACCCCCCAGGCCCCCTCACCTGTGACACCCCCCAGGTAGCCCCCTCCAGACTAGACACCACCCCCACCCCCTCACATGTGACACCCCCCACAGGCAGCCCCCTTCAGACTGAACACCACCCACAGCCCCATTCACCCGTGACACCCCCCCACATGAAGCCCCCTCCAGACTGCACACCACCCCCGGGCCCCCACACCTGGGACACCCCCTAACCCCCCTCACATGTGACACCACCCACAGGCAGCCCCCTCCAGACTGGACACCACCCAGCCCCTCTCATATGTGACCCTCACAGGCAGCCCCCTCCAGACTGGACAACACCCCTAGCCAACCTCATCTGTCACACTCCCCCACAGGCAGCCCCCTCTGTCGAAATCGAAATAATATTATACCTCCTATCGCATTGTTTGAATGTATGTTGGCCTACGCCAAGTTGTCTAAAAACATCGTGTAAATAGATTCCGCGGCAAGGTCTTGACCTTAATGTATTGTGTAAATCGCCATCTTGGATTTAGCCGCCATTTTAGGTTCTCTTGTAGTGTGGAAGTCACCCTGAACAACAAAATGGAGGCCGAATGACATTTCGAGTGGGATTCTGGCCGTTGTGACCTCCGCACACATGAATAAGTAATATGCCTGCAGGCCACTTGTTGGGGTCGCGAACTGAGACCTTGTCCTATCCCTGACCTATCTGTAAATGAACAACTGTATCAGCGGAACTGATCAAATGCATACATTATGGGATTGACCTGGCAACAAACTCTAGGCCTGGTTCCAAGAATGGTTAACCCGAGAGGGGGTTGGCCAGAGCTGGATAAAAAGTATAAAAACCCGAGTATCCCAATGTACGGTCTCTCACACTAACACGGCGAACTACCGTTGATAGTTTGTTCTGTTACTCTGAGGGCCGAATAGCTATCCGTTTGTCAATTGACTTTTGGTAATTGTTGTATCTTTGAATAAAGCGCTTTGTATGTTCTTTGTAACCTGTGTTGGTGTGTTCCCTTTGGGCTTCCCGGCCTCATATCAATGTTTTTGTTTCCACAGTTGGCGCCCGAACAGGGACCCTTAAGATTGATGCCGGATCATTGAAGGTTGACGCAGACTATCGAACCGGGATCGGACGGTGTGATTCTGCGGGCCCGACCGATCGAGACGCGATACCTCGGCAGCGCTGCACGATCCGATCCTTGGACGATAGTCGTGTGGTCTGACACGGCATCTTGACGAGGGTCCAATTTTGAGGCGGGCAGATTTGCCGAAACCACCAAACACAAGGTAAAATTCGTTAGGTAAGTTCTTTGGTAAACCGTACGGTCCTCCTTAGGTTTGGTCAGGTGCAGTCGTGACCCGGCTCTTAATTTAACCCTGACAATTTGAATTTGGCATATTGTATCTGCAGACACAATTATTGAACCAGGTAACACCAATTCTTTGTGAAATGCCTGGGAAATTGTCTAGCTGTTTTAGGGCTCTGTTCCGCAGCGATCGACAATCCTTGGAATTTAGCCGCCCGGCACCACAGGAGGGGTCGCCGGCGTGTACTATGTACTGTAAGTATGGCATTGGAAGTATAGTATTTAATGATATTTGGCACAGACAGACCAGACATGCCTCCGAATTTCAGTGGCCAATCAACGGTAGTTTCGAGATCCCCCGTATTGAATACTTAGAATCGATCTTGTTAAAGAAAAAGGCTAGACCAGCAGCCTTTGATGTGTTACAGAATTGGAAGAAAGAAGCATTACAGCAGCTTAAAAGTAGGGATAAACATGCACGTCGTCATAAAACAAACGCTGAGAAAGCATTATTATATGATAAAGAAAAGCGGTCAGAATCAGTTAAAAATATGGATAGAGCCTTTTCACTCGGGATCCAGAAAATGTACCCCTCTAAAGATTTCCATGTTTCTGAGGTATTTATTGAGAAATGATTAAATGAACGCAGGCCCGATGCCTCAGCGCCACCTCCGTATGCTCCTATTTTGGGCGCTCTGCCCATTCCTGCTGTTGCTCCTGTTGTTACTCCTGTTCCCCCTATACAACCTATTGTTCCTAGTCCTTTGGTTGTTGTTCCTCCGCCTATTGCACCGCCCCTTCCCCCTGCACCGATAGTTGCACCTTTGTTAAATTTACCTATACCTCCGTTCCCGAGTGGCCCCGTATTGACCGAAGTCGATTCAGGTGCAGGGTCAAAGATTGTGACTCGTAGTACTGTTTCTGCAGATAAGAAACAGGAATTGTTTGCATGGGCTAAGCATTGCATGGAGAAAGGTGATCAAGCTAATGTTTTTTCCACATTATCTAATTTGAATAGTTTTCCCGAGAAAAATGTTTTTATCGAAGGTTTGGGGACTCATTTCTGTGTGATGTGGGGTAGATTACAAAATTCGGATCTTCCACAAGGGGTGAGGGATCTGAATGCTTTGGCACTTTCGAGGGACACAGAGCAGAAAGTATATGGGCATGTTGAAAGATTGTTTGAGTTTAGGAAAGACTTTGAAAAATCACGAGATGAGGATGATAAAGATTATAGAATATATGTACAGACACGGTTCCTTCTGTGCCGTAGATCGGCACCTGAGGAAGTACGAATTTGTACTAAAGATGCGGTTCGATGGATCTCGGATTCATCGATACCGCCAGACGAAGTGTATGACACGTATAGTCAGTATACAGTAGAAATGCAAAGAAAGGTAATTCAGGTGATGGTACAGCACCTGCAGGAGGAATGTGTAAGGAAGAGGGTTAGTTGCCCCATAGAATTATTGGGGATTTGTAAAAGGGCTTTTTCCGCCCGACACTTCTACAGCTGCCTAAGCGCTCAACCTGGCTCTATTGCTTAGTAAGCGGCCGGAGGTACCTATATCTCAGTTGCCTATGAGAGAGGTTCCTCCGACCATTGTCCCAAAAGTTGAGATCCCCGCCAACGCTGGGACTGGTGCCCCCGCTGTGGATATCCCTGCACATTATGTATCGCAATTCGTTCATGTCCCGTTTTCACGACAGGAAGTGAACACAATTAGACAATCAGTTCCCGATATTAGGAAAAACCTGACAGTGTTTTACAAAGAGATAGAGTCCGTTTTACAGTCCTCTGTGTTCACCTTGAGTGACATTGACTTGTTATTCCCTGTACTCCTACCCGTAGATGTATGGAAACAGATTCGGACAATAGATGATGTGCAGGGGTTGGAAGATACGTGGGCAAATATGATTAGAATTGATGGAGAAAGACCAGCTGGTGAGAAACCACCACAGGTAATACTTACTTTACCTGATAGGATTGTCGCTAAACTAAAAACTATAATTCCAGAAAAAAGGATTATTTGGGACAAGCTTACGGCCCGTGTCCAAGGGAAAACTGAAGGCGCCCCCGAATTTTTTAATAGATTTGAGCAGGTATTTTCTGACTTCAGTGGACAGGATTTAGGTACAGAGTCGGGGAAGAGGTTGTTCGTGGACAAATTTGTACGTGGATTGTTACCTGACATCCAATCACAAATTATGTCCTCTGAGAGCGCTTGGCAGGCAAAATCTCAATCTGAGGTTTTGCACATGGCTTAGTATTATGAGAACCGTGTTAATAATGAGAAGGAAAAAATTGAAAAGAGAAAGGGAGATTTGAAAACCAAAGTGTTATTACAGAAAATTGTTAGAAACCCAGAGGAGGTACGACACAGACTAGAGGTCAGTACGTTCCAAAAGGAAATGCTCCTCTGAGTCCTGTAAATATTAATCAATGTGCTTATTGCCGCCAGGAAGGTCATTGGCGAGCACAGTGCCCTGTCCTTCGCCAGAGGTCAAGCAGTGTGTTTGGGGGTATGGGTAGACGACCTAGGGGCCGCCCTGGAGCAGGGGGCCCTGACAGAGGTCAGCTTTTACAAGATTCTCAGCAACCTTTTTCACGGGAAAATCAGACCTCGAGTATGGACTCAAGAAACATATTTGATCACCCTTCTGCTGCCTACCTTTCTGAAGAGCTTCCTTCTGATGAGGCTCTGTTTCATTAGGATTGCCCGAAGCAGGGTTTGGAACCTTCACCTATTCCCGTTAATCAGAAAGGCCCCTACGTTGAATTATTAGTGGGGAATAGGAAACACCAGTTTTTGATTGACACTGGAGCACAAAAGTGCTCCATTGATCATTCTCGGGTTCCAAACATCCCACTGTCAGGGCAAACAAATGTTTCCATAGGGTTCTCTGGGGTACCAACTGTCTGTCCGGTTTCTGCGCCGGTATCCGTTTCTTTGGGTCCCTTCACGGACCATTGTCCTTCCTTCTCACTTCGAACTGTGGAGAGAATTTGCTGGGGTTGAATTTGTTAAAGATATTTAACGCAGTAATTCATTGTTCTTCGGATGGAGTACGGCTAACGGTTTCACCACAGCAACTTCCTAATTCTCAGTTCTTGATTCAACCTTTACCTCCCGAGTTCAGCATTGTCCCGGAATGTTTGTGGGCGGTGGACGACAATGATGTTGGAGTGTTACAGATTGAGCCCGTTAAAATAGTTCTGAAACATGGGGTGAAACTGCCACGCATCCCGCAGTATAAAATATCAGTCGATGGTGAACATGCTTTGAAATGCATTGTCTCCGATTTTGTACATCGTGGGGTGATCGAGGAGATTACAGGTAGTTTGTGTAACAGTCCGATCTTGCCCGTATATAAGAAAGGCGACAATGCAATTCCATTCCGGTTCATAATTGATCTTCGTGCTATTAACCGAGTGGTCGCCCCACAATTTCCTATTGTGCCTGATGTGACGACAATATTAACAATGATCCCTGCTACGGCTACGCACTTCAGCTTTGTGGATTTAAAAAACGCTTTCTTTAGTATCCCTATACATAAAAAAAGCAGATATCTGTTTGCGTTCACCTTGGGGGGATGCTCATTTACATTTACAAGGGCGCCTCAAGGGTATACTGAAAGTCCTAGTATTTATAGTAGAGCCTTGAAAGAGCAGCTCGACACCCTTGAATTGCCACCTACTTGCACGCTGCTTCAATATGTTGACGATTTGCTTTTGGCTGCAGACTCTGAGAGTGCCTGTAAAGAAGGCACTGTACTGTTGCTTGCTCATCTAGCTAAAAATGGTCACAAAGCTTCGCTTAAAAAATTTCAATATTGTTGTCAGGAGGTTGCCTATCTAGGCTACCTCCTGTCAAAGGAGGGGAGACGATTGACACCTGAAAGAATAAAACACATTTCTGGCATGTCTGTTCCAAATACACAGAAGGAAGTCAGAGCCCTGATAGGGATGGCTTCTTACTGTAGGTTGTGGATCCCGAATTTTGCACTAGTGATAAAACCGATGTTGTCTTTGACGAAGAAGGGCATTTCTCTGCTACTGCCATGGGAAACGGAACATCAACGATCATTTGAGCTTCTCAAAACCGCGCTATGTTCGGCACCAGTTCTGGGTACTCCAAATTATGACAAGGCCTTTGTGTTGTTTGTGCATGAATGTGATGGATGTGCTTTGGCTGTGTTAACACAGGAACACGGAGGGAAGAATAGGCCGTGCGGCTACTACTCCTCCGCCCTTGATCCTGTCGCATGCGCTTTGCCAAGATGCTTGCGCGCTGTCGCTGCTGCTGCCGCGTCTGTAAAACAGAGTGAGGGAATGGTCCTAGGCCATGACTTGATTTTGATGGTACCTCACTCTGTTGATATTCTATTGAACAAAACCTAAACGCAACACCTCACCTCAGCACGGTTAACAAGGTATGAACTAATTCTGTTTGCCCCTCACATCCAAATTAAGAGGTGTTGTGTTCTTAATCCGGCTGAACTCTTACCTTTCCCGCAAAACACTGTTTGCGGTGACGAAGAATTACATGACTGCCTGTATACCACTGAACAAGAAACGAAGGGCAGGATAGATCTCATAGATACTCCTTTGGACAATGCAGAAGGGGAGCTGTTTTGTGATGGCTCCTGCTTCAAACCTTCGAATGGTACATCTACAGCTGATTATGCAGTTACTACACTGAGCAAAGTTGTCGAAACTAAGAGAATTTCGCATAACTCTGCGCAGGCCGCAGAGATTATAGCGTTGACCCGAGCTTGTGAACTTTCCCAAGGGCGAAGAGTAAATATATATACTGATAGTCAGTACGCATTTGGGGTGGCTCACAACTTTGGAAAGCTTTGGTCGGAAAGAGGGTTCCTGACCTCACACGGGACCAAGATCCAGCATGGCCCCTTGATAGTGCAATTACTTTCGGCACTCTCACTCCCTAAACAGTTAGCGATCATGAAATGTGCAGCACATCGCAAGGTCATAGATGATGTGGGCAAAGGGAACGCTTTTGCGGATCTGATAGCCAGACAAACGGCCACAGACCTTAGCACGGATATGTATGCTTCGAGGGAAATGAGAGATGCTTGTATAATGGATGAAGGTATTGGGTCTGTGCGAGATATTCAAACTGATGCCACAATGGAAGAATCTAAAAAGTGGGCTGAAGGAATGGGGAAACTGGATGACGAAGGGTGTTGGGTGGATACATCCGAAGGGAAATGGTTGCTTCCTGATTCTTATGTATTGGCAATGGTTACGATGGCACACGGTCCTACGCATGTGTGTGCCCAGCAGATCACGGAAATGTTAGAACAGGTTTGGGTAAATGACAAGATTCTGGACACTGCAAAGAGGCACGTCCAGAACTGTATGATCTGCCTGCAGCACAATGTGGGTAAGGGGACAGTGACTCCAAGGGGAAGTTTTGGGCCCTCTTCTGTCCCCTTTGAGGTCATTCACTTTGATTTTATTGAAATGGAGCGATGTAATAATCTAAAGTATGTTCTTGTAATTATTTGTGCCTTCAGTAAATGGGTCGAGGCTTTCCCCGTCAAAGATGCTACCGCCATGACCACTGCAAAGACTATGGTAAAAGAATTATTTCCTCGATTTGGGCTCCCGAGGATAATCTGGTTGGACAATGATCCTCACTTTATCGCAGCAGTAATTTTGCAAATATGTGCAGCCGTATGTATTGAGAAACAATTTCATTCAGCTAGACATCCTCAAAGTGCTGGGTTGGTAGAAAGACACAACGGTATTTTAAAGAATAAACTTGCAAAAACATGTGCTGATACCAAACTAAAATGGCCAGATGCTTTGCCTATTGTGTTAATAGCTATGCGTACCACACCTCAGACTAGAACTGGGCTTTCTCCATTTGAAGTAGTAATGGGGAGACCTGCTAACATTTGGGGTCTCCCGAAACCTAAAGCCCTGAGGGAGGTGGAAAATGTATTGCTTGTAGACTACTGTAACCAGTTAACTAAAAACCTGTATTTCATTTACCACCAGGTGCATGCTGCTTTACCTGTACGGTTCACGGGCCCAGGACACGATATACAGCCTGGAAGTTGGGTCCTCGTGAAGGCCTACGAGAGGTCTTCCTGTCTCGCACCTCGCTGGCGGGGACCCCATCAGGTGTTATTGGTCACCACGACAGCAGTGCGGGTGGCTGGAAAGAAGAACTGGATTCACGCGACGCACATCAAGAAACTTCCTCACCCGATGCCACACGTTACAGAAGAAGCAGAACCCCTCGCTGATGCTACAGTCTCTGATCTTGGAGTAGCAAACAGCGCTGTGAGTGTGTCGGAGAAATTCTCTGAGCCTGAGGAGCTTGGGGGACAGTCCATTTCGTCTCCGCACTCTTTTGAGAAATCACTTCCGGAAAACACTTTCGAGCTCTGCGACTTCCGTCGCCACCGACAAGTCGCTTCCCTCAGGAAGTGACGATACTTTGCTTCCGGACCAGACAATTTTGGGTACCATCAGGTACAACCTTCGACCAAGGAAATAGAACTACGGCACAAGTTTCGTGCATCTGGAAAAAAGGAAGTGATTGGAAAATTGTCTTGTTATGAAAAAAGTTTTGTTGAACAAAAAGGGATTCTGCTGGCTAGGGTTGGGAAGGACTAAGAAATCACGCGACCGTAGTGTCGCCAGCAACGAACATTGGGGCCGTCGATCGAGAAACTACGATGCCTGCCACCTTCACCGCTGCTCCAAGTACTGAACTTGTAAATAAGGGGGTGACCAAATCGAACAATGAACAATGTGCCTGGGCCCCGAAAACGTACTGTTGTGTTCTGATAATGATTATTGTTATTTTTGCAACTGCTGCTGTAGAACTTTGGTATTTCGAAGAAATCTATCCTTTGAAACCTTTATTACCGACCGAGATCGTACCAACTGTTTTGACTCCCTCTGTACACCTTCACACTCTGTCCCCTAGAGACTCCCAACATAGACAGAAGTATCATAATAACACCCTGATGATAGTAATGAATGCTACTCATGCCATTTTTAATAAGAGTAATTGTTGGATTTGTACTCATTTACCGCAACATGGGAACAAGGGACTGGGATGGTATATACATCCTCTACCTTTAACGCTTGCTATGCCTCTCTTAGAGCACTATTCTTTGGCTGATGCAATGATAGCATCTCAGGAAACTTTGATGGAACTAATCTGAATGATTTCGAGAAACATGAATTGACTCCCCTGGGATGCTCGCTTTTCACAAATAGGAGTAAACCTAACGTTGCTTCTATTAGGCCGTCTGACAAACTATCTCTTCCTTTTCAAACTCTAATTTCCTTTAAAATGGCTCCGATAGGCAATAAGGACGTTGTACCTCCTTCTTATTCTATAAATCACAGTCCTGACTCGGTTCCCTTCTCTGTACAGAGAAATGGCACTAGGCCGATGGGAGATTTTGAAGCTTGTAAAAACATTGTAAATTTGACTGGGGAAAACAGGCCTCTGTATGTAGGGGGGCCTGTTTATTTTGTTTGTGGTAGTTTAGCATTTCCCTGGTTGCCCAAGGATTGGCAGGGAACTTGTTATTTAGGAATATTGTTACCCGGGGTATTTGTAGCAAGTATATTAGAGATTTCTAAGGCTCGCCCGCGGCCCGCGGCGAGACGACAACGGAGATACCCCAGGGCAAATATTGGGGGACATAGCGAAATCAGTTGTGCCCTTTTGGGGACAAATAGCAAACTCAGAGAACAAACAAACTCAGAGAACATTAGGGGATTAGCAAGGGTACTGGAGAGAACGATCAACCGGACCACGGACATACTCTACAATATGACCTTAGAGCAAAAGGCAATAAGATTGGTAGCACTTCAAAATCGGATGGCATTAGATGTCATTTTGGCGGAACGAGGTGGAGTATGCAAATTATTGGGGTCCGCTTGTTGTGTTTTCGTTCCAGACTCCTCACCAACAATTTTTAAAGCAATTCAGAACTTACATACTCTCAGTTCTGAAGTCCATATCCCTGTCGGAGACTGGAACCTTAGTACTTGGTTATGGGATTCTTTGAGATCGTGGGGTTGGAAGGTGCTTTCCGTTATTATGGTTATTTTAGGGATTCTGTTATTTCTTTGTTGCTGTTTTTAATGCCTCCCAAGTATGTGTGGAATGATAGGGGGGTGTTGTGCTCAAGCAGTGAGCGCAATAGGGCATAAAATATATACCCCAGATACAGCATCTAAAGAATTCATGTTACAAGAGGTTTTTATGAACGACCTTATGGCTATAGACATTACAGACAATGATGCGGAATCTATGGATGATAACACATGGAGTTATTTTCAAAAGTATTAGGAATGATGTTTAGCACTTGGCATAGGCCAAAAGGAGGGTCTGTCGAAATCGAAATAATATTATACCTCCTATAGCATTGTTTGAATGTATGTTGGCCTATGCCAAGTTGTCCAAAAACATTGTGTAAATAGATTCCGCGGCAAGGTCTTGACCTTAATGTATTGTGTAAATCGCCATCTTGGATTTAGCCGCCATTTTAGGTTCTCTTGTAGTGTGGAAGTCATCTCACACTAACACGGCAAACTACCGTTGATAGTTTGTTCTGTTACTCTGAGGGCCGAATAGCTATCCGTTTGTCAATTGACTTTTGGTAATTGTTGTATCTTTGAATAAAGCGCTTTGTATGTTCTTTGTAACCTGTGTTGGTGTGTTCCCTTTGGGCTTCCCGGCTTCATATCAATGTTTTTGTTTCCACACCTCCAGACTGGACACTACCCCCAGACCCCCTCCTGACAGGACACCAATCATCAGCCCCCCCAAACCTGTACTAATCTCCACAGGCAGCCCCCTCTACACTAGACACCACCTCCCATCCCCCTCCAGACTGTATACCACCCACCAGACCCCCTCACCTGTGACACCTCCCATAGGCTGCCCCCTCCAGACTGGACTCCACCCCCACCCCATCACCTGTGACACCCTCCACAGGTATCCCCATCCAGACTGGACACCACCCCCCAGGCAGCCCCCTCAGACTGGACACCACCCCCATCTCACCACACCTGTGACCACACAGGAAGCCCCCTCCAGGCTGGACACCACCTCCAGCCGCCCTCACATGTGACACCCCCCACAGGCAGCCACCTCCAGACTAGACACCACCCCCCCTGGGCCCCTCACCCGTGACACCCCCCCAGGAAGCCCCTCCAGACAGGATGCCCCCCCATCCCCCTCACATGTAACACCCTCTGCAGGCAGCCCCCTTCAGACTGGACACCCCCCCAGCCCCACTCACCCATGACAACTCCCACAGGCAGCCCCCTCCAGACTGGACACCACCCCTGGGCCCCCACACCTGGGACACCCCCCAGGCAACCCCCTCCAAACTGGACACCATCCCCCTGCCCCCGCACATGTGACACCACCCACAGGCAACACCCTCCATACTGGACACCACCCTTAGCCATCCTCACCTGTCACACTCCCCCACAGCCAGCCCCCTCCAGACTGGACACAACCCCCCTAACCCCCCTCCTGACTGGACACCAATCATCAGCCCCTCTCACCTGTGACAATCTCCACAGGCAGCCCCCTCCATACTAGACACCACCTCCCACCCCCCTCCAGACTGTACACCACCCACCAGGCCCCTTCACCTGTGACACCCCCCATAGGCTGCACCCTCCAGACTGGACTCCACCCCCTCACCTGTGACCCCCTCCACAGGTAGCCCCATCCAGACTGGACACCACCCCCAGACCCCCTCCAGACTGGACACCACCCCCAGCCCCCCACACCTGTGACCCCACAGGAAGCCCCCTCCTGACTGGACACCACCCCCCAAACCCCCTCCAGACCGACACCACCCCCAGCCCCCCACACCTGTG
This sequence comes from Ambystoma mexicanum, assembly GCF_040938575.1. Lineage (NCBI taxonomy): Eukaryota > Metazoa > Chordata > Amphibia > Caudata > Ambystomatidae > Ambystoma > Ambystoma mexicanum. The sequence goes on along the minus strand of NC_090933.1, from coordinate 197,492,564 downwards.
ACCCCACAGGAAGCCCCCTCCAGACTGGACACCACCCCAAGCCCTCCACACCTGTGACCCCACAGGAAGCCCCCTCCAGACTGGACACCACCCCTAGCCCCCCTCACCTGTGACACCCCCCACAAGCCAGTTCCAGACTAGACACCACCCCCCAGGCCCCCTCACCTGTGACACCCCCCAGGTAGCCCCCTCCAGACTAGACACCACCCCCACCCCCTCACATGTGACACCCCCCACAGGCAGCCCCCTTCAGACTGAACACCACCCACAGCCCCATTCACCCGTGACACCCCCCCACATGAAGCCCCCTCCAGACTGCACACCACCCCCGGGCCCCCACACCTGGGACACCCCCTAACCCCCCTCACATGTGACACCACCCACAGGCAGCCCCCTCCAGACTGGACACCACCCAGCCCCTCTCATATGTGACCCTCACAGGCAGCCCCCTCCAGACTGGACAACACCCCTAGCCAACCTCATCTGTCACACTCCCCCACAGGCAGCCCCCTCTGTCGAAATCGAAATAATATTATACCTCCTATCGCATTGTTTGAATGTATGTTGGCCTACGCCAAGTTGTCTAAAAACATCGTGTAAATAGATTCCGCGGCAAGGTCTTGACCTTAATGTATTGTGTAAATCGCCATCTTGGATTTAGCCGCCATTTTAGGTTCTCTTGTAGTGTGGAAGTCATCCTGAACAACAAAATGGAGGCCGAATGACATTTCGAGTGGGATTCCGGCTGTTGTGACCTCCGCACACATGAATAAGTAATATGCCAGAAGGCCACTTGTTGGGGTCGCGAACTGAGACCTTGTCCGATCCCTGACCTATGTGTAAATGAACAACTGTGTCAGCGGAACTGATCAAATGCATATGTTATGGGATTGACCTGGCAACGAACTCTAGGCCTGGTTCCAAGAATGGTTAACCCGCGAGGGGGTTGGCGAGAGCTGGATAAAAAGTATAAAAACCAGAGTATCCCAATGTACGGTCTCTCACACTAACACGGCAAACTACCGTTGATAGTTTGTTCTGTTACTCTGAGGGCCGAATAGCTATCCGTTTGTCAATTGACTTTTGGTAATTGTTGTATCTTTGAATAAAGCGCTTTGTATGTTCTTTGTAACCTGTGTTGGTGTGTTCACTTTGGGCTTCCCGGCTTCATATCAATGTTTTTGTTTCCACACCTCCAGACTGGACACTACCCCCAGACCCCCTCCTGACAGGACACCAATCATCAGCCCCCCCAAACCTGTACTAATCTCCACAGGCAGCCCCCTCTACACTAGACACCACCTCCCATCCCCCTCCAGACTGTATACCACCCACCAGACCCCCTCACCTGTGACACCTCCCATAGGCTGCCCCCTCCAGACTGGACTCCACCCCCACCCCATCACCTGTGACACCCTCCACAGGTATCCCCATCCAGACTGGACACCACCCCCCAGGCCCCCTCAGACTGGACACCACCCCCATCTCACCACACCTGTGAGACCCCCACAGGCTTCCCCTCTAGACTGGACATCATCCCCCTGCCCCCCTCACCTGCAACACCCCCCACAGGCAGCCCGCTCCAGCCTGGACACCACCCCCAGCACCCCCACCTGTGACACCCCCCACAGGCAGCTCCTTCCAGACTGGATTCCACCCCCAACTCCCTCCAGACTGGACATCACCCCCTCAGCACCCAACACCTGTGACCCCCCCCACGGCAGCCCCCTCCAGACTGGACACCACCTCCAGCCCCCTCACTTGTTGTGACACCCTCCACCCCCAACTCCCTCCAGACTGGACATCACCCCCTCAGCACCCAACACCTGTGACCCCCCTGGCAGCCCCCTCCAGACTGGACACCACCTCCAGCCCCCTCCCTTGTTGTGACACCCCCCCAGCCCCCCTCCTGAATGGACACCAATCATCAGCCGCCCTCACCTGTGATAATCTCCACCGGCAGCCCCCTCCACACTAGACACCACCTCCCATCCCCCTCCAGACTGTACACCACCCACCAGACCCCCTCACCTGTGACACCTCCCATAGGCCACCCCCTCCAGACTGGACTCCACCCCCACCACATCACCTGTGACACCCTCCACAGGTATCCCCCTCCAGACTGGACACCACCCCATCCCACCACACCTGTGAGACCCCCACAGGCTGTCCCCTCTAGACTGGACATTACCCCCTGCCCCCCTCACCTGCTACACCCCTTACAGGCAGCCCCCTCCAGCCTGGACACCACCCCCAGCCCACCCACCTGTGACACCCACCATAGGCAGCTCCTACGATACCAGTGCAGTGCATGTCTGCAGCTCACCTGAACTTCTGACAGCACCATGAAGTGCAACACTAACATGTAGTCCACAAATACAACCAACAGTAATCACCGGAGGACCATCCATGAGTCGAGTATCTGCTCACAAACCCTTCCAGGCCCCCACCATACACATGTGACCAGTGAATGCAAATACATGTGCACGTTGCTCATGGCACATTGCCAAGGCATCAAAGCACAGTGACTGAATGTGTGCCCACGACAGAAGCAAACCTTCCCAAAGTTGTTGCAAGATCTACAAACAATGGCCAGGTATGCCACTGCTTGATCATGAGTGACATGGGTGGAAAAATACCTGTCAGGGAACAATCACATGACAGGGCCATGCATGGGTGATGGTAGGGCAGTCAGAGAGAGCATGACTCACAGAGACTGGAAAATTGAGCTGCCACTCCGGAAGAGAAAAGATGTGCCACTACTGAATTCCAGTGGTAGAGGTCGAGCAACACATTAGAGAAAGCATTGTGTGACTGCACATGCCGGTGAACGTGTCTGCATGACATGGGTTTCACACAGCAATAACAAACTAATGTGCTATGAACATGTTCATGGAACAATCCCACAGCGAGCCCACCTCCCTCCACCACAACCACACTGATGCCAAGCACACAGTGATGGTGCACAGGTAAATTAAAACATACAGTGCAGACCCAGTATTCTGATAGACCCACCCCCACATTTCAGGCACATGTGCATCCTGCTATCCACAACCAACAACAACAACACACAAGCATGCACGCCACAAGACACATGACTTGCAATGGAGAGATGCACTGGCTGAAAATAGAACTTTTAAAGAGGCTAACACACAAATGAACTGCATGACCCATGGAATGTAATAAACAGAATGATATATTTGACATAAATATGTACAAAAATAAACATGGAATGAAGCTCAAAGTAGTCCAAGGGAAATATGTAATGAAACAAATATGCCTAAACAACTATATACAATTAGACTGGGGAAGGAATGTCTGAAAAGTATGGGAAAGATAATAAATAAAAAAAAAGAAAACCCACACCTAAAGAACTATCTACACAGGCTGTGGGCTAGTCCAACTCCTCCTCTCCAATCTCACTGTGCCTTTCCACCAGGGCTGTGTCCAGCACCACATCCTCACCCCTCATGAGGGCCTCGGTTCTTGCAAGGAGGGCTTGCAGGGTCTCCAGCATTTGTGTCTCTATCACATCAGCCTCCCTGCAAGTGACCTCCAGAATGGCAGCCTGCCTCCTCGCCCACCGCAGCACAATCTCAGCCCTGGCTACCACAACCCTTGCTTCCCTGGCCCACTGCCCTTCTGTCTCTATCTGTTCTCCATATCCTTTGAACACAGAAGACATCCTGTCCCTCAGGCCCACGAGTGCCACCTGCCTCACACCGCGTACCTGACTCCTTTGGATTGTCTGCCCTGAAAAAGATAGCCTCCTCCTTGTTACCACCTGGTGCCACAGTGTCCGGTGCCTGCTATGTGTGTATGCCCTCCGAGCTGATGATGCTAACGGGGGCGCATGGCACATGCACTGCTTCTGGGTGCCTGCTGTCCCTCCATTGCCGGTGACCCTGTAGGTGCCAGGGTAGGCACAGTGACCACCTCAACTGATGTGCCTTGGATACCCAACTCGGGAAGGGATGTTGACTCCACCAGACTGGGAAATGTGGGTGGGGCTTGTCCACGGGGGTCCCTGCTTGTATCTGGGCCGAAGGCACCCTGGAGGATGACTGGCACACAGAGGTGTAAGAAAAAGAGGGGGTCGCATCAGTGAACATCCCATGGAGCACAACACGGAACAGGCATGTTGCAAACCAGCCGATGAGGCGGGATAGCTCACTGTGATGATGTAAAAGCAGACTACAAGTAGGCTGCACATCATTACGAAAGACAGCTGTCCACCTCACAAAACCCGGCCTGCAGGGGCAGCACATAATCCTGGAAAGCAACACCAGATGGTAAGGGGTGTCAGTCTGGGGGGACTCATCAGCCGACACCGGGTGGTGGGTCTGGGTGGAGGCATCCCAGCAGGCGCATACTGCTGCACCCGATGGCCCAGGAACTAGATTTTGCACAGGCAACTCCAGTGTGGCCTGCACAGCCTCATGCCCTTGGGGCAGGACTACAGTGGGCACACCCACCTCAACACCCCCACCTGACCCCCTGGGTTGAGATGCATCAGCGCCTCCTCCCCCTCCATCAATCTGGATGACTCCAGGGCATCTTCCACAATGGATGGCCCCTGTGTGGCATCTCCTGTCCCCACCGTTGCTGAGGAGTCCCCTCCCATCTTCACCTTCTTAGATTTATCCCCAGCAGCCATGCCCGATGTCACCGGTGCTGCCAGAGCCACATCGCACCCCGAAGATGAGCTTTCATGGGGGCGATGCTGTGCCCTGTGCCTCTGCCTGGTGGAGGCATCCCTGCTGCCATGCTCCACAGCCCTGGTTCTGCCCTCTTCATCAGATGCAACTGTGGAAAAGGAGAAACAGAACAGAAACATTAGTGTACTGCACCAATTTGTGTGTGGCAACACCAACATTCACATGAACATGATTAGTCAAGGGAACAACCATCACCTCCACACCCAAACACATGGACATGCAATCCACATCCATGCAGACACCTGCCTGGCCATTACTCCACACATTTATTTATTTATTCAGATTTGTAAAGCGCGCATCATCCCAGTGGCATTGTGGCGCTTGTTACATACATAGCTTAGTTACATATACATTTTTGTACATACGGTTACAGGCAAGTGACAAAGTACATATTTACATATTTGCATATTTACAGGAATGATTCAGAGATAGTTACTTTTTTTACTGTGCAAGGAGTGAGATCTTGAGTTTCCTGCGAAAAGCAGGGAGTGAGATTTCTGCTCTGATGTCAGTGGGTATTGCGTTCCAAGATTTGGCAGCAATATAAGGGAAGCCTAAGCCACCGGCTTTAGCTCTATTAATACGTGGGATGTGGTGTTGGTTTGTGTATTGTGTCCTGGTGGGGCGTGTGTAGGAAGATTTGGAGATAGTTTCAGATAGGTATGAGGGTACAGAGAGAGTGAGGCATTTGTGTGTGAGGGTGAGGATTTTGAAAGTGATGCGCTCTTTGACCAGGAGCCAGTGAGCTGATTGTCAGGCCTGGGAGAGGTGTTCCCTTCTTGGGATGCTGAGTGCGGCACAGAGAGCATTATTCTGAGTGACTTGTAGCCTGTTTAGATTTTTTGCATATGTGCCTGCCAGGAGGGCATTGCAATAGTCTAGTTTGGCTCCAATGGTGTGATATGATAGTTTATTTATATAGCGCCTATACACAATGTTTTTCAAAGCGCTTCAAGGCAAGGGAGGGAACAAGGGAATATACAACCACATTCTTACAGGCCATGAAGAGTAAGGATGTGAAATTAACTATCGTACTCGGCCTGACGACATTTCAGATATTGCAAAAGCTAAGACATAGATAAGGAAGGGAGGGGGAGAGTGGGAAGGAAATGGAAACAGACAGGCGACTACCGTACTAGGCCTGACGACATTTCTGGTAGAGCCAGAGAAAAACAAAAGGTGAGGGAGAGGGGTGCAGAAAGGGAGGGGAGAAACAAAACAAGCGACTATCATACTAGGCCTGACGACATTTCAGATCGTGCGGGAGGGGTGGTGGGGAGGAAAAAAACGGTAATGGGAGGGTGGAGGAAACAGACGAGGTTGCTATCATATTAAGTCCAGGGACAATTCTGATAGAGTAAGTGCATAGAAGAAAGTAAGGGGAGGAGATAGGAAATGGGAGAAGGGAAAGGAGGAGATAACAGAGAGTAAGCAGTCAAAAAGAGTGGAGAAGCAAGAGTGGAGAGCGAATACAATTGCAGAAGTGAGTAGTAACACATAATTTTGCAAGCCAGGATACAAAATGAAGATGGGAATAGCATGATTCAGGGCCACCATGAGTACAAGATGCAAAGGAAGTCCAGCATGAGAGTTGAGAAAGAGTGACGCACCGTGAATGAATGAAGTCCATAAAAGTCAAATCCAGCATTGGCCACAAGACGGTGATGGTGAAGGAACGCACCAGGTGGGCGTGGCTTGCTAAGTGGTGAAAAAGAGCAGCAGGCAGGAAGGCACCAGGTGGGCGGGGCTTATGCCAGGTGACCTAGATCCACTTGCACCTGCTCCCCATCTGCAAAGGAAAAGAAGCTGGAGGCCTCCTTAAGTAGGGAAACAGAGCGGCAAGCAGGAAGGCACCAGGTGGGCGTGGCTTGCTAAGTGGTGAAAAAGAGCGGGAAGCAGGAAGGCACCAGGTGGGTGGGGCTTGCTAAGCGGTGAAAAAGAGCGGCAGGCAGGATTGAAGGCACCAGGTGGGAGGGGCTTGCTAAGTGGTGAAAAAGAGCAGGAAGCAGGAAGGCACCACATGGGTGGGGCTTGCTAAGTGGTGAAAAAGAGCAGCAAGCAGGAAGGCATCAGGTGGGCGGGGCTTGCTAAGTGATGAAAAAGAGCAGCAAGCAGGAAGGCACCAGGTGCGCGTTGCTCTAGCTATTGAGAGGCAGTTGGGTTTGGATAGGTATGGTTTTATGGCATTAATCAATTTAGTGGTATGCGCAGAGGAGGACATGATCGCACTAACCTGTCTGGTCATGGTTAATGAGGAGTCTAGGTATACTCCCAGTGTCTTGACGGCTGTGGACACTGGGATAATAGAGTTGTCTATGGTAAAGATTGCGTATAGTTTATCAAGTTTGGACAGAGTGTTCTTTAGGCCTAGTATCATGATTTCTGTCTTGTCCCCATTGAGGCAGAGGCCATTTACTGCCATCCAGGCCTGGATGGTGGAGTAGATCATATGGAGAGCCTTGGATTCTTTGTAATATGAACCTGAGAGAGGTAGAAGTACTTGTGTGTCGTCAGCGTAATTCGTGTACGCTATACCAAGTGAGTCAAGCTTGTTGAAGAGAGGCTTTGTGAACAAGTTGTAAAGTGTGGATGCTGTGCAGGATCCCTGCGGGACTCCGCAGTGGATTGTGGTGGGTGTAGCGTTTGCTATGTCTGAGAAGACTTTCATGGCTCTTCCTTTGAGGAAGGAGGTCACCCAGAGAGCTGCTTCTTTGGAGAAGTTAGCTGAAAGTGTCAGATGTGAAGTGAGAGTCTTATGGTCAACCATATCGAAGGCGGCAGAGAGATCTATGAGAAGCATCAAGGCTTGCTTGCCTTTATCCATGATTTGGGTGATCTGATTCTTTAGATCCGCCAGGGCTATTTCGGTACCGTGTCCTTTCCAGAAACCAGATTGCCTGGTCCCTAAAATGGAGTGGGTTTCCAGAAAGTGTTGGATTTGGCTATGTTTGGCTATTCATATCAGGCTACTTGCCACTGTCACAATCAATTGTGTATGCTACACACACATGCATCATTTTCACATGCACATGTCAGCATGCCACAACAACAAGCACATAAACATGTCACGCAGACACATCAACTGAGAGGCCCCAATCAGTGTGATGACCAATCACATCACAGTCCCATAAACTGTAATGCCTCTACATGTCTAAGCCAGACATCCAAATGCATGTGTTTCATCAAGACGTGAGTGATGCCCAGTCACACATTCCCATCTTTGGCACATACACATGAACATCATGCATGCACATGATGTTGGCAACACTACCTCAACTGTCACGCTTGTCATCCTGGCATGTCTCAGACACAAGTAGCATTGCATGTGCATGGTCTGAAAGACAGCACTAGAACAGACAATGCAAGTGATATCTCATTCAAAATACATATTGTCCGAATGCACACATGGCGAGCAATGCCTGGGGCATGAATGCAGACATCCATCTCAGAAGCATACTTGCTGCAAATCTAAGGGGGTCATTGCCAGCATCCTGCCACATGCACAGAACACATGCACCGTAGAGCATTGTAACACATGGCTAGTCACCATTTGACTCCAGACGTTCACGTGACTTGCAGACCTGGGTGTTCTGTGCCAAGTAGAGCTTCTCCAGGACCTGAATGTTGTTAGCTGACATCCGGCACATGCGTGCACGGTGCAACTCCATGGTGGCACCAGCCTGGACGTAGTGCAGGGCCTTGCTGTCGGTCCTGGATTTCAGGTCCTCGCAGCGCTTGTGCATGGTCTTGAAGGTGCGGGATGTCACCCCCTCCGCATTGATGGCATCTGTTATCTATCCCAGATCTGCTGACATCCTTCCTTGCCGTGTTGCATCACAGGTTTTGAAGAGGGCATCATAATGCTCCAGGACCATCTCCACCAAGATGTCAACTTCCATGGCGGTGAAGTTGACAACCCTCTGCTCGCTGCTGTGGGGTTGTCACTCTGGTCTGATGATGATGGTGCACACACGGCAACTTTCGAGGCAGGTGTGGGTGGACAAGATAGTCCTGGAGCTGGGCTGTGGAGCGGTGGTGGTGTAATGGCACAGTGGGAGTCCGATGAAGCACCTGAGTTACGCAGGCCTGCCAGAGCACCAGGGGACCACTACAGTGGGGAAAGTGCACGATATAAATATCCTTTAACTTTAAATGCGGGATTGTTTCGGTGCCAAAGAGGTGATTTAATTAAATGGTTGGCATGGTGGTAGTGGTGTCCTCCATCTTCAATATCTTACTTTTGGAAGCACAAAAATAAATGTATTTTTAGTTCTAAGGGATGCACGCAAATGTGAACTTCCAAGGGCACGTTCTCAGGGTGGTTTTGTGGGCAGTGGATTGGTCCATTGTCATCATTGAATGGCACCTTGGATTTGGCTCGATTGTGTGCAGGCCACAGGGGAAGTATTTTAGGTGAAATAAGATTGCACAAGCTGGGTATATGCAGACTCTCCACATGCCCTTTGCACAGCCATATGCAAGCGGTGTGCCTGTAGATGTGGATGGGGTGCTACCACCATGTCCACCGGGATGCCAGCCGTGTTGCAACATTGTTCAGGACACATGCTGCCACAGCGATCCTGCAGACTACTTGTCGCGCATATCGCAACACACCACCAGAGTGGTCAAGGGAGTGGAAACATGACTTGAGCACTCCGAATGTGCGCTCCATTATGCCCCAAATTGCAATATGGGCAGTGTTGTACCTTACCTCAGCAGTTGTGTTGTGTTGCATATGGGCGTCATCATGTATGTGCTCAGAGGGTAGGCCCTGTCCCCTGTAGAGTTGAGAATAGCTGTCAGTTAATTTGTTGATAGTGTCTGTTGATCTGTGTGCAACATGCATGCATGTCGATGGCCATCCATACTCACCAATGGGCCATGTTTGTCCATGCTTCCCAGCTTCCAAGTCCCGGTGTAGCAGAGACATCCTGAAGATATAATTATCATGGGTGCTGCCAGGATAGTTGGCTTACACTTCAGTAATGATGTCCTTGGCATCAAACACAACCTGAACATTGATAGAGTGACAATATTTCTGGTTGCAATAGATGTGCTATGTTTCTTGAGGTGGATATAGAGCAACATATGTGCAATCAATGGCACCTAGCAGTTTTGGGAAGTGCGCCACCCCATAAAAAACCTGGAACACTGCTTGCCTTTCTGCCAGTGTTCTGGGCATATAGATATGCTGGCAGACAGAAGGATGTGCTGTTATGATTGCCAACACCTTTTGTAAGCAGCGTGACTGTGTGGCATGGGAGGTGCCACCTACTATGGTGGTGGTATGCTGGAATGAGCCAGTGGCCAAAAAATGCAGAACAGTGATGACCTTTTGGAAGGGGCTCAATGCTTAGGATCACATGGCTCAGTGCTTAGGAACACATGGGGGGTGATGTGAGGTCATCTTCCCACTCCGTGACCAGGTCAATGATGCTATGTGGAGTGACCTATACCTGCCATAGACCTGGTCATCATGCATCCCAAAAAGGCTGTTCCGTGGGTGGAAGATCCGGGCTTTAGCCATCCTCCTCCTCCTGCAATGTCCCAGGATGACTGCTGCAACAAATGGTGCATTTATCATGGCTGTATCTGTGCATTTGTTGATCATGTGTTTGTGTGCACATTGACATTCACGCCTGCTTTCCCGTGGCATAGGTGTTTCTGAATATGCACATGGTTTTTCACGTGCCGGCATTCCCTCTTCAATTCCATGAATATGTTTGTTTTGCGCGCATATGGTCGATGCGATTGTTTGACAGTGGAACGTCCCCCGTAACGCCCACATTTTTGCTTGTTTTTCCACATTCCACATTTCCGCCCCCTTTTTAGGTGGCTGCACAGGCCCGGCGGGCCCTTCCCCTGGAGTCTGACGCAAGGCATTCATCGGCTTGCAGTGATGTGGTGGATTGGCACGGATTCCTCGCAAGTCCCGGGTAAGCCCTGCGCACTGTGCTCCATGAATCAACGAACGAGGACTTGTGTGTGATTTCGCACACAAGTCTAGTTTTTTCAGCGCAGATTATTCAATTAATCGGGCCCAATGTGTTTTGAGGCACAAAAAGACAAGAGGGTGGGGGAAGAGGGAGGACAAAACCAAATCGATCCTACTAGGCCTTGTGACAGTCAGAAAATGCAAGTGCAGAAAGAGAAGTGCAGGGGAGAGGAGAAGAAGGGGAAGTGTCGGTGAGGGCGGAAAGGCCTGTGAGAACAAAGCGACTGCCACGGGAGGCCAGGTGAAACAGCGAGTGCAGGGGAAGGACGGTCCACAAACAAAGTGCAAGGTAAGGGGCTGGACAGGCTACAGGGGTGCAGGCCCGGCCACACTAGTGTGGTGGGAGGGGCCTGGAAGTGCAAGAGAAGGTATAAGGGGCAGGGGTGCAGGGAGGACCAAGTGCAGAGGTAGACTGCACATTGGGGGCCTAGAGCCCTGTAAGAGACAGAAGGAACCAGGCAGCCAGCCAAGAGGCAGATGGGGACATTAGCAGAGGACAGGAAAAGGGGAGGAAGAAGAGAAAAGGAAAGCCTTGAGAAGCTTCCAGAACTTAAGGAGATCTGGTTCAATGCTGAAAGTGGCAGGGATGCCATTCCAGAGGGAGGTACCTGCAGAGGAGAGAGATCTACCACCACTTTCTGCTAGGAAAAACATCTGATCTGCAGAGAGTTATTGAATAATAATTATATTATTATATTAAAATTGTTCTTTTATAACGCAGTTAATACCAGAAATTGGTTTCTAAGCGCAGGATTGTGATTCAAACCTTTGTCGTGCTGCGTTGTCTTGCTTCCAAGACAAACACGTTGCCCCTGAGCTATCTCACCTCCAGAGATGACTGAAGGGCTCCATAAGGGTAGTATTTAGGAAGGGAGAGTTGGATTTAGTGGAGTCCCAGGCCCTGGAAAGCCTTGATGATGAGTCAGAGGGTCTTAAACTTGATGATCACAACAACCGGTAGCCAGTGGAGAGATTTTAGGGCTGGAGAGATGCGTCCCCTGGGATTGAGGCGAAGGATAAGTATTCCAGTCTTGTTCTGGATTAGTTGATGGTGGCGAAGGGAGGAGTCAGGCAGATTAAGGAATAGGCTGTTGCAGTAGTCCAGCCTGCAGAGGACCAGAGCTCTGGAGACATTGAGTTTCTGGTGGAAGGTGAAAAAAGGGAGAATGCCTCTGAGGAGGTGCAGCTGAAAGTAGGCCTTCTTGGCCAGGATATGATCAAAGAGTTTGAAGATCTGTCATGCTCCATTTTACCATATACAACTCGCCGAAAATCTTTTGTCAGGAAACATGCACTAAGCAAAGCTGCACGGTTTTATGAGGAGTGCAGGGCATCTAAATGACTTATTATGGTTTGTCTAGCTAGTGGCCCTATTGTAGACAAGCCTTACCTTCGATACTGCTGATTCAACTATAATAGATTAATTAAGGAAGAATAGCACCTGTTTGCAAAAAACAATTCGGAGAGGCTTTTGATGGCCTATGAGAAGGGTGATAGCTCTACTTTTTGGAAGCTAGTCTATGGAAAAGAGCTTAAGGGAGAAGTCATCACGTATTATAGTATAGGAGCTGATGCATGGTACGACTGCTCTTCCAAACTCTATGGGAGTGACCATTAGGATCTCATGTATATTACCTTTAAAACCCCCCCACCTTTCTCCAGATGGAGAGTTCTCATGATCATGTGACACTTTGTCAAATATGTCCTCTTGAATCAAATGAAACTCTATGCCATCTTTTTAGACCTTCAAACTGCATTTGTTGGTGTCCCATGGGATCAGATGTGGTGGGTCTTTATAAAAGGCACATCCCCTCTCACTTGATTGAGATAATTCAAGCATTTTACAATGACAGTGAACAGCTGTTCGGTTTGGCTTAGGGGATGAAATTACTGGTCCCTTTGCTGGTTCCTTTATGTGTGCTCCCCCCCTTACTTTGTTGCATCTATACCAACAAAGTCATCACTGAACCTTTGGATCATCTCTTAGATTCATCAAAGTTAGGCCACAATAGCCTCCCTAGTTTGTTTTTTGCTGATAACACAGCCCTTTTATCCATTGGGTCTTAGGCGTTCCATGGCTATCTTTCTGAACAAATGCAAGGAGTTGGGACCTTCTTTAAATGTTAGCAAAAGTAAGTCACTGGTCTTTATGCCCAGGCTCACCAAAAAGGTCACTTTTGATAAAAAAGGTCAAAGATTGCAGGTGGGATCATGTCATTTTCTTTGACTATCTGGGAATAAGGTTCCATGAGAACTGCCACACAAGTGAATAAATCATGCAAAAGCGTGAAAAAATACAGTAGGGCCATGAGAGGTTTCCATTATAGAAACGGAGGAGTTGTAATTTCAATGGCCCTAGAACTTTACAATAGGCAGGCCAAAACATAAGCCCTTTATGGGGTAGATCTTTGGGGCTATGCTAAAGCTAACAATCTGACGGCTGTTGACATTTTTATTTAAAAAAATGTACTCCCACTCCCCCAGGGTTCTCCGAACTCTATTCTACATATGGAAACTGACTCATGCCCAATCAAGGATCAGATTGCAGCAAGACCAGTTCCTTACTGGGTCTGACTTTGGTCCACCCTGAGTCTTTAGCACCATCGAGACCCTTTAGTACATATCATGGACATGGAAGGGGGTAATAATTTACCCTGGGTGAAACATGTGAAGAACACTCTCCATGCCATAGGCGAGACAGCTCTGTGGATAAGCCCAAACTCATCAAACAAGGTAGCATCATTTAGGCTAAAGGAGACAGCATTAGCCCTTTCCAGAAGAACTATGGAGGATGAGTGTAACTTGTTGTATTTAGGACCTAGTTATCTCTTGATCAAACCAGACTTCTGCTTTGAAGAATACCTAGACTTTATTAGCCCTGCCTATGCACATATTTTCGCCAGAAGCTTCACATCCACATTTAAAAGTGAGATGGGTCGGTTAATTTTCACATTGTGAAGGATTTTTACCTTGTTTAGGAATAACTGTTATTAATGCGTTCTTCATTGAATCAGTAACCTCCTCATTATTCAGAATGTCTGCAAACAATTGTACAAGACAAGGTGACAGGATCTGACTAAAGGTCTTGTAGAACTCTATTGAAAATCCATCAAGGCCAGGACATTTACTTCCTCCTGTATTTCTATTTTTAATTTTTCTGTGCATTGAAGATTTGTTGAATTGATGTTTATGCACCGATTGTCTATTGTGATTTTACATGTGCCATGTTCTATGTTTTATGACTGATTGCTGAATTAAAAAAAAAAAAAATAAATTAAATTAAATTACTTAGTCCTGTCCTCTCAGATAAATGACTTCATGATCTATTAGCAACCGGGGGAGAGGAAGCAGCCAATCATTCTGCCTGAAACACTGACTATACCTACCAGTACAAGCCCATGTTCCATCCTAGTCACCTCTGCCTTTCATGTAGGTACACCATTGTTCCTTTTGGCGGCTGCAGGTTAAAGTGCCTTTCACCCCTCTGGCTCTAGACCTCGCCCCCTGGCGAACACACATATCTCCCAACCCAATCACTCCCGCATTTACCTGTGAGCTCTGTCCTCTACCATCCCTTTCTTTACACAAAATAAGACATGCATAAAATACCCATTTCCTTTCAAACAAATCCTATTAGCACCCGCCACTCAAGTCCTGGGGTGCTAATAGTGTTAATGACCCTGGGCTGGTGCAGTCTATGCTGGTAATGGCCATGAGCCCCCATTCACCAGCCCGGCACAGAGCAAGGTTATTACAACTACAATAGAACCTCCACTGAATATTACGCTCAGCCTACCTCAATCTTCTCTCTCTGTTACCCTCCCACCCCTGCTGTCTCTGCCCCTTCACATCTGACATATTTCCCTCTTTTAAGCATCAATCCATGTGCTGGATTTCCCCTCCCAATCCACTTTCACATTAAATACGCACAATGGTTAATGTGGAATGTTTTTTAACATCACTTATTGAGATTGGTTCTCCCTCCACCTATACTGGTCTTCTCTCCCCATATACTACTATCTAATGTATTAATACTTGTGTTATTCTGGAATGCTTGCCTCTAACTCAGTGTGATTCGTTCTCCCTAATTCATTCACACGTGTTCATCCTGGAATGGTTGTAGCTTGTTCACTTTGATTGGTTTTCCTGCCTCTCCCTCTCTCTTCTCCATCTTTACCTTCTTATTCACCGCCCCTTTATTGTGCCTTGAAGCTGCTTTCTCTGTATATAAGAATGTAAATAAACACCACTTACATAAAAAAAAAACAAAGTGGGTTATGTATTAGATTTATTTTCCTTGTTACAGTAATGTAATTATTTATTTATGGTTCTGTTGTCTTCTTATTGGTATTATTATTATTTCTATTATTATTAGTATTACGATTGATATGTTATTTATTATGCACACAATACTAACGATCAGCAACTAGATCCGTGTAAGAAATGCATAAAACAATACAAAATAAATACATAAATACACAGAATAATAACGATTGCCTTGCAAGACACGCTGAAAGAACAGGAACATTCTTGCATAGCCAAAAGGAGATGCATTCAGCCATGATTACGTAAAAAACACAGGGGTCTGTTGTTGATGATTTCTAATGGATTCATAAATATTGTAGGGCATGAGCCTTCTGGGTTCCTGCTGGGATGCAGGTTTGGATAGTAGTGAGTAGGCCCTGTAGGGAGAAAAGGCAGAATGTGGTTTAGCGTGGGGATGGTAGGTGCCAGGGTGATGTTTGTTTGGAAGGTTAGCAAGGTGGTGGTCCCTTATTAACCAGGTGTTCTTGGATTTGTAGCATCTTTTTTGCTGCAATGAGCCACAATCAGTTTGTACATTTCTGAGTAGAAATTGGGGTTCTTATGCAGGCTGACAGGTATTTGAATCTTTGAATGATCTTAACTGGTTCATTGTGCCTGTGTTGTTCTTTTTTGTGCATCAGGAGTATTGAGTTTGCTTGGCTTTGATGATTTCTGCCTTATAAGGGAGGCTGGTGATGGTAATTAAATCTGTCTGATTGCAGGTTAGGTGTCCTGCCATAGTGCTCCATTTCATAGTTTCTCCAGTTTTTTATTTTATTTTTTCATGTGGTTCAATTTTGGAGTGCACCATTTCCCACAATTTCTCTTGTGTCAGTTTGGAAAGGATGTTTTGGATGCAATGGTGTCTAAGACAACGTTTTTTTTTTCTTGGCAGGTCCAGAATAATTGCTGGTTTGTTTAAATCCTGTCTTTCTAAATTAAGTGTTGATTCATACTGATGTCCGGGTTCTAGTGAAGGTTCAGGGTCCAAAGAATGGAATGTGACAACGCCGTAGTGAAGATTGTGAATTGAACGGATGAAGTAAACGGGTCAAATGATCACGGGAGCACACTGAGATTATCTTCTCATTACATGAAAGGCCACCTAGTTTGTGACCAGATATGTGTGGGGCACACAACAGCATGTGTTTGTGATTCCAGTGATGTTAACTGCGAGTCTTCTCATGATAGGATTGTCTTATTTTCCATACCAAATGTTGAGGTCATAATTTCTCATGTATTGACAATCCACAGGTAGATTAGTGGCTGCAGCTTTGAGTTTTTTGACTGTAGGAATGTGGTCTGTTTATGTGGGGGAAGCTTAGTGAGGAAATGTGAGAGACATAGCAGACACCTGCAAGTGATTCACAGTCGTGGATGTTGTCGACATAGGGTGTTCAGACTTTGAGTCTCAGTGGACCAGTCCTTTCCCTACACCTCCTGTATTAGAATGAGTAGCATATTTGATGTTGTAGCCCTATTGAATACATGTGTGGATGACTCAGAGTTGACCATAAGGGTGTTGTATGTCCATCATGTAAAGTAGTTCTATTTGGTCCTCTTAGGGGAAGCTGAATACCCTTGTGTCCTGTCTGAGCCAATCAAATACTTAATTATACTTTCCTTTATAGTTGCTGCAACTTTGCTATGGCGTTGCATTTACACTTATGCAACATAACATCATGTACGCCTAACCAATCAGTCCCGTACAAGTCGTGAAACACCTTTACACTTTCAACCATTGTTTAATGTATTTCTGAAGCAATTCTTCATTATACAGGAATATAAACAATCGTATTATTCATTCTATTCAACACATGCATACACTGGCATAAAACGCACTTGCTGTAAGCCACATTAAAAATAAACACCAAAATCCACTAAATGAAATGAAGAAAAGAGGAGTGCTAAAATCACCAGATTCCCACCACCCACAGGACACAGGACTACATTGTACAAACTAATACAAATCACATAATACATACAATTCACATTGATACCTTGCACAATAACACAGATTAGGGCTTGAAATCACACACACCAATTGATGTTTTTTCACACCTACAACTATTTAACAGCGTGAATAATTCTTTCAAACATTTGGTTGACACGCTTTGGCAGAATATTGATCCATTTCGATGCTCCAATTAGATATGGCCATCATCAGGATATGAGTGGTGCTCACTAATGTGCTGCTCTTATGGAATGCAGTGTTCAAATGTGGCTACAAAAAAGCATACAACCCAATTTCAATTCCCAACATCTGTCCCAGCTCAGACTACATTTTTTTCCTCAATAAATTCATGAACCACTGCATACCTGTATCGTACACACAGCCAAACCTTCAACCAAATTGTAAAAGTTGGCAAAACAACATCATTTCTTCGTCTAATCCCTAGTATGAAAAGACACAAGGGGAAGAATTCAGTTCATTTAGAGGGGTCGACTATTGCACTGTTGTCACTCAATCCTATTTTTATCCTGCTCACCTTCTGTTTCAAAGTCTCACGTGTGTCGCTTTCAAGAAAGAAGGAGCAATGCCACCCTCCTCCAATTATAAATCTTGACCAGTTGGGTTTAAGCTTGTAGTTTGTAGATAATAACAGTGACATATAACTCTTTGTGTGCTTTCTCCTGAATTGTTAAGCAACTTCAATTCAGCACTCCAACTAAGTCAATGCCGAGTCTGGGATGCCCAAGAAAAGCCCTTAATTATATATTTTTAGGACAAGTTCATAGATCTGGATGATAAACCCTTGTATAACTCCCCTCTCTTTGAATCCCCCTGACCTCACTGAGCCAAGAAGTAGGTTTGTTTTGCAAATTAAAACATTTATTGAAAATTAAACAAGATATATATCACACTTTTATAAATAAATTAATATTTGAGAGCACAATTAAGAATATGACAGTGATCAACAATGGATAATATTACAATGGTACGCTCTTTTAATCACTTAGGAGTTGGTATAGAAAGGATAAGGTAGCAGAGAATACTTTTATGGTTTCAAGGAAATGCAAAGATGGAAAAGAATGCAGTGCAGGAATAAACAGGAGATAATATGATCACTTTTTCTTTTGACAATTCACTCCCCCCTATGCAATATAAGGAGATGGAAGGGGAGCACACAATCTTCAGGAATACAATCAAATGCAATACTAATTCAGTTCCCCCCTAGCAAGCTTAGAGCAACAGGGATGATTTTAAAACACAGGCAAAAATACTTTAAATGTGATTTGCAAAGAAGTGAAAATATGCGAAAAATGATTTGAATTCCCTATAGGAGAATCAGGGTAGGTGACAGCTACTTTGAATGAGTTTAGGTCATTTTTTTACAAGTGGTGCAATGAGCTAGTTGCAATTCGCAGCACTTTTTCCGAATGCGTTGAGCGCGATTACGGAAAACAACTATGAGTAGAAAGGCGGTTTAGGGCTTGTTGGAAAGCTTAGATTCCAAGCTTTAAAATGAAAGTTGAATCTTGTTCCTAGCGCGGTTCAAATAGATACGGACGATTTTGGGGAGGTAGATTTTCAGAAATGAAATGATGATTCAGAATGGCAAATGACACTTTCACAGCTTTAAAGTCACAGAATGAACACATGATTTCTAATGCAGTTCTAGGCAGGTTGAATTGGATGGGATAAGCTTATTTTAAACTAATAGATGACTATGCACAGTTCTGGCTGGATACTCACTCCTAGTTTTGGAAGGAATGGGCCTTGTCACAGATCTGGTCAACAGGTTTAGCTGCGGTTCTCTCTGCTCTGCTGGTCTGGATCTCTGGTTCTGGCCAAAATTCTGGCTCTGCACAGCGGTCTGGTCTGGGTCTGGTCTTCTATCGGCACTTCACGGCGGTCTGGATACAGCTCTGCTTTCTGGGTTCTGGCACAGGGTTCTAGCCAGAATCAAACAGCTCGTCCGGCTGTCGAATAGTTTGGTTAGGTGGCTGGATTCTAAGGCCTGTTGAGAAGGATTCAGCTTTTGGACTAGGCCTCTCTGCTGCAAGTTCTGAAGGCTGGATTCTAAGTTCTGGTTCTGGAGTCTTCTGGATATTGTTTGGTCTGGCAAAATGCTTCGCAAGAAATCAGTTTGAAGTGGAAAGTGAATGTCCCTTCCTGGGTCTCAATGACTCCTTTTATGTCTTTTGAAAATGGGTGTGTGTGGGGGCATAACTAAGCCTGCCCATCACAACTTATCATTGCCCAAGTTCTCCTCTCTCCCTTGATTGGGGGAAGGAAATGGATCGTGATGAGGTATGGTTATGGGTCAGAAGATCCTCCCCTTGTCACTTTGCACACAAATCTATTTTTGATCCAAATGCATATTTATCTATGTACAATTTTTATAATATTATATGTCCAGTTAACATATTTTCTGTAGCACCAAACCATCTGATCCCTGTCTTTGTAAGATGTTGTGTCCACTTCTGGAAGAATTCTGCCCTTTTCATCAAGAACACAACCTCTAAACCTTTCCGGAATTTACAAAAATGTGCGCAAGGAATATGGGAATCAGATGATAAAGTGTCAGATTTTTAACATACAGACATTTGGAGTAATAACCTATTTTCCACTACTTCCCCCCAGAACATACCACAGAGTCCTAACACCTCTTAAAATGTGCACAGAAAAATCACAGGAATAATGATATTATTGATATAATTTTGACACTTCCGTACTATGAATTATCCTTCTTTTTAAAATTATGCTCTGGCCCAGATGGGTGTGGTTTAGGTTCCAAAGCACATGGGGGAATTTCTGTCTGTCCCCGCCTCCAGCTCAGGTGGCTCCCAGAGGCTGCGCCCCTCCCCTTTCCTTCCAAGAGGAAGCCATTTACGGCCCCTGGTTTAGCATTTGCCTGAGCCAAGGAGAGTTCATTGTTCTGTTTTCCTGCAGTCCCCTCTCCTGATTCAATCAGAGAGGTGTGATCTACTTTTGGTGGGGGCAGCAGAATGCAGCCAGGCCTGTGAACAGTAGGTGTTAAGAATTCTCATTAACCAGCAAGGCTTTGAAGTTTCCAGCTAACTCAGGTTCCTTGTCAGCTCCTGAAAGACAGGCCTCCTGTCAGAGTTTAGACCGCTAGCGCCGGTTGGTGTCGAGCGTCGGTACTGCACCCATTTTTGGGAACTGTCTTCAATTAATACATTTTAAAAAAAGGGATTTTACTTGATAGTATATGATCCTTGCTTAACATGGCATTGCTCTGGATCTGCAGTAGAGTAAAGTAGAACACTCAACCAGAGTTGGATTTTTGTTTGGTGGTTTCGTGCCCATGATCTTAGCAATTTTTGACATTAATAAAAACAGATTTTTAACAGCACCATATTCCTTTGCACCGATTTTGCTCATGGTGCTTCTGGCCCATCACGCTCGCACTGGTGGGTGGCAGGTCAGGCAACCATTTTGGTGTGCGCAAAACTGCGCGGTTTTCCAGGATTCTGGCGCAAATGTGGGCTTTTCAGCCATCTTGGATTTTCTAAGCCCACAGCACCAAATGTTGTAGCATGATAGTTCAAACGTGGGTCAAGACACCTGACAGAATATCCTGCGTATCTTCTCAGTACATCCAATTGGAGAAGATCAACCACTCATATACTGTTCCACACCAGCCATGTGTGCAGAAACTATTAGGTTATGCACAAATCAATACTTTGTAGGGCCACCACCCAGCAAGTCGCTGGTGACTCCTATTTATTAGAGCAATTCGGCTTCATTTGTGGACTGTTTACATGCTTAGCGCGCCCCACACTCTCCTGAAATGCTACAACATAGAGTGTTTCCATCTGTGAAAAACAGAGCATGCAGTTGCTTACCATGTGGTTATAGTACAGCTAATGTGAGTCAAACTGCCATCCTGTCTACCAATGCATTCAAATGAGAGTGCTGCATAACAGCGCCCGTGTCATAGAGACAGGTCCTGTTACAGACCGCCCGGCATCCCAGACACAAAAAATTGACTAAGAGACATTTACGGACCACCGCAGAAATGAGGAATAAGACCTGCGGGTTACAGAATCTATATTCTCACGTACATCGCAGACAAAAAAGAATAGTTTTTTCTCTCTGTAAAAGTAATTCTACATCTTCTGGATCACAGCCTCCTCATGCTACCATACTTAATATAGGTTCCAGGGGCTGCGGTTCTCCAGGTATATACAAAAAATGAGGTTGCCATTATTCAGTGCCTTGGGCAGCAGATAGGTGATATTGCACAGGCTGCCATGCCTAGGGCATGTATTTACAAAAAATGGGTACTCCAAGAATATAATTGCTAGAGCAATGTTCTACTCTCTGTATTGACCCCATCTGAGAAAAGGACATGTATCATAAAATACCATCCTATCATAAAGGGTGAAGGATAAATCCTCTAATCTTGACAAAATCAGATTGCTCCACTCCACAGAGATGTTAAGACTGTGATTTACTGTATCAAGACGGTAAATTCACCTTTGCTTGAATCTGTGCAACAGTGTGCATATGTCACCTCTCAGAGGGTGTGGCCTCAACATTTGGAGAACAAAGCAATGCAGGTCTCTGTCAGTATTTCCCACTCTCTTGTAATGATCCACTAAAGGTTTATCTCACTTTGTTGCAAATACAGGATCTGTGTTCTGAGATCCGCTGTTTTATGGGAACGATGTTCTTGCCCACTTATAGCAACTTACGCAGGGACTCAATTATATAAATCACATTCTTACTTCGGCAGTTTGTGTTTGTTCTTAACTACCATTTGACTCGTCTATGTTCAAATGTGTGTTTTGCATCTCTGAAATTACATGCCACACAGTTGCCACATTTATGTTGCCTGTAACACGAGGAAGCCCCCACATCGCCAGCACTGTCTTTTCATCTCTTGTATTCTTGTACGTGTGTACTCATTTTCTTCTGAGATTAAAGTTTTTCTTAAAAACAAAGGTTTTTTATTCAGTGTACCATGATTTCTGAATAGATGCCAATTTTTGTGAACTATCTTGTTTAGCATATTGCTGACTGGGCTGTACGTGGTCACACATATCTATTGGAGATTTCGGTTGTCAAGTCATTAGCAGCCCTTTTCAAATAGTTTCTTACTGTCTTCCGGGGATAGCCACTGTCGAGAAGTATTTTCTTAGGATGGTCTGCATGAGAGTAGTCTGCACTTCTCTCTGAACAATTCCTACATATCTTTAAGAAATTACCGTAAGGTAAATTTGTTTTGAGCCCAGCTGGTTGAAAGCTGGTGTAGTGTAAACGGCCATTACGGTCAGTGGGATTCAAAAACAATGTAGTGCACAGACCCTGTGTACTCTTATAGATCTTTAAATCTAAGAAATGCACCTGGCTTTTATTCCATTCTATTGTGAACTTGATGTTGTTGTCAAAATTATTTAACCACAAAAGGAACTGTTCTAGCTTTTGTTGAGTCACATATATCTTTCCCATACTGATACATAGGTGTGAAAGGAGTTTGACCACTGATGACACATACTGCTGTTCAAAGTTTGACATACATAGGTTTTCTACATCAGTAGTAAAAGTGGCTCTCATGATAACTCCCTTTTGCTGTTTGTAAATTTGTTTTTTAAAAAGGAAGACAATGTCCCTCATCGCTAATCTTGCACACTCAAGACTGAAGGAAGTGGGGGGTTGTAATGGCAGACTATGTGTATCCAAAATGTTTTCCAATACCTCTAGACTCACATTCTAAGGTATGGAGTTGTATGAGGCCTCCACATCCATTGTGACTAAAATATATCTCTGGTCAATGGTGTTTAAGCCGTTAAACCTTGAGAGGAAAATTCAGAAAAAAGATATGGGGCCTCATTACACGGATGGCGGTAAGGATTTACCGGTACCGGTAAAATACCGGTACCGGTAAATCCTTACCGCCTTACTACAAGGTCCCTTTGCGGGTTGGGGGATTTAACACCTGCTTTTTGCAGGCATTAAAAACCAACCCGCAAAGGGACCCAGGGACCTAATTACGGTACCGCAATTTGCGGTACCGTAATTAGCGCCTTCCCCATTCCCATTGAGCCCTATGGGCCAAAAATGGGAATGGGGAAGGACAATGGTGGAAGGGGGAATTACCGCCCTGCCAACCTTGGAATGAGGCGGTAATTCCCCTTTCCGTCAAGGCGGTGCCGGTATTTTACCGGCATGAACCATGGCGCTAATAGCGCCATGGTTCTCCGCCATCCGTGTAATGAGGCCCATGGTAAATTATCAAGAGGAAAAAAGGTACCCAGTTCTAAGAGAAGGATATTATACAGAACAGAATATCTACAATGGGAATAGATGTTCTAATAGAAATGTAACTTTCTCAGACAAATCAGCATCATTGAATGACACTGATCAAGAACTACAGAATGGGGACAACACAGGTGGGGCTTCCACCAGCTCGGGCCAACAGCAGGTTTTTTTCAGGGGCAAGCAAAGAGGCCGGTATAGGTGAAAAGCTTCACAGTTTGATTAACGGATGCAGACCAGACAGTGGAATTCCAACAAATGAGGGATAATAGCTTCCCTTTCATCAATTTCTGCAATCACATTCTGAGTGACTCTGCAACCAACCTGTTAGCAAAAGTTTGTTCATTTGCCTTTGAATGTGAAATTGATTTATGGAAATTATTCTGCAACATCAGGTTAAAATATTTTTTGCGATCTACCTGCTGTTAGGAACCTGAGAGTGTCCTCACTTATTTTTCCCCTGTAGGATCCTCTCGGGTGGCCAGGGAAAGGCCATCGCTTTTAGATCCTGACCCTGGAGATGGATATGCGAGGGAGGATCACCAGAGAGGCAGACACATAGGGAGTGGGGTGAGGATGTCCTTAGGTGAAACATGGTACCCATCATTTCCCTTTCACGACAATCCCTCTATCCCTCAAGGCTTTATAGTTTTTTGTCAGACCTTTTCCTGTTCTTCCCTCAAAACATTCCCCAAAACACACCAGTATGCTACTGGGACCAAGAAGAGGACAACTAGAACAACATATCCTAATTTTGTTAATGCAGACACATAACGACTCCAGACAGGTAATAAGATGATGAGGAGGACAACAAGAGTAAAGCAGGACTACCGATTCAGTGGTGAGCGGTCTAGTTCTTTTTGGAATAATCATGGAGGCCAGAACTTTAAAAGCCTGAATCAAGAAGGAAATGAAGTCCACTGTGGGAGAATGACCACAAACTGCTGGTTGCAGGCAGACCTCTCTGGTGTAGTGGTGTGGCAAGCAGAGTGCTCGAGACATGTGGAAAAGTGCAGTGTTCATGCAGTGGGAAGCAAAACGCTGGAGGCCGGTGTCAAGCCGCAAGAAGAAGACCAGCATGGCCGAGGGAAGCGGTCGTGTGAGTCATGAGTCACAGAAGAAGCACTGCTGGGTGATAGAAAGTCATGGAGGACTGCTGGGGGAAGACACGAGGTACCACACCCGGAGACAGAAACCTGTGGTGTCGCATGACCTTGCAAGAAACTGGAAGCTAATACCATTGAGTTCAACTAGAAGGGGGAACACCAGGCTGGCAGTAAGACATAGAAACCAAGTAATGGACATTGATTTAAACAGAAGCACACATTGCTATGAATACCAATTTGAATTAAAGCCAAAATACGTCATTTTGAATACTGAACAAAATGAAAGCACATTTTGAACACTCTTGAATCTTGAGAGGAGTGAAAGAAAGATTGTGAACCATACTGAAATACATTTCCTGAACTGTATTGAAATGATGAACTGCATTACATAAGAAACCAAGTATTGGCAACCGCCAACATACAGTGAACTGTGTTACCTGAGAAACAAGTATTGCCAAAGCCAATAGTACACAAAGAGTTATATGGTATGAGAAATCCAGCATTGGCCAAATCCAAGAGAGTTCCAGGAACTGTATGTTATAAGGAAACAAGTATTGGCAGAGCCGAGATAACATCAGAAAGTGCAAAAAGTGCATGGTGGCCAGCCAAGCCATGGTACAGTGTCAGAAGAGTGTGACACAGGTAAATGAAGCAAGCATCACTCTTAAGGGGAAGCGGTGAACCGATGTCGATGGAAAACCAGTCAAGAAGGGGTACCGCTTGCGTGGCCTGTGATGGGTGGACCATGTAGTCCGACAACTGCACCTAGACTGGGTAACCCTGAACAGAAAAGCCACTGAAAATACCCAGGAAGGAGCTTGTGTTTTGCAATAATCTTTAAGATGATTTTAACTCAAGTGTTGTTTGAAAGCTGGAAGATTTGAACTCTTGGGGAAAAGAACCCCTGTGCCTTATGAACCAGTTTGAGCTTGGGGAAGGGTAAGCTGATTACAAGCCAAGAGCTAGAAGTAGCTCAGAACTTTATTTTGAACACTATTCATTTTTGATGCTGATATCCCTACACATTGTATTTAGTTCATTATGACGGCAAGTATATGTTTTGGACACAGACAGATATTTACTTTGGACTTCCTGACGCAGGCAATCCTTATCCATCCTGCCTTTTGATTTAATGAAACTTGGTGAAATGAACTTGAACCTGCTGTCTGTGTCTGACTGACGATTCCTTCACACTGCCCAATCAACAGAAGGGTGCACTTTCAGAGGAGGAGTCTGATCAAGAAGTAGTCAACACCACAGGTCTTAAGAATAGATCTCCTAGTAATGCCTGTCCAGCTGAATTTACGGCTTTTGAAAACATTGTGATTAAACAAATCTTAGATTCCATTAAGAAACAAAACTACCAGCAGGATAATCTTATCAAAAGAGAGAGGGAACATCTTAAAGATCACTTTAACAAGAATGCTAATACAATTAAACCCACTGATAAATACGTGGGCATAGTCCTTTTAAACACCTGTGTCTATGACAGAGAATGCAAGTGTCTCCTAGATGATGTTGAATCTTACAGAAAAATGGGGGGAGACCAGAACAAAAGACTGCAAGACGCGATCGAGAGCCTGACAGACCATGCAGGAAGGGGAAGCTGGCTCTGCAGAAAGTGTCATGAACCATCGGACGCATCCTTTCTGGACTTCCTTGTCCCTGACCCATAGAGGCTTGCACTCAGCAGTACTCCCAACATGGCCGCCGAACGTGGAATACTGTTTACCAGTTTCCGCGCTGTACGCATTACGTTCTATAAGGCAGACATGCCCCCACGGCCCTGCGAGTCTCAACGCTACCGCTTGTCGTGGCTAGACGTGTGCTGCCGTAGTTCGCTTGTGTTTTTCCTTTGATTCTTGGTTCCCGGTACCCTTAATTCCTCCTCCTTCATTCCCCCTCCTTTTGTCCTCCTTGCATCCCGGATCCCCGTGCACTCGTCTTCCGTGTGCACTCTTCGCTGTTTCCTGGATTTCCTCAGACTTCCCGGACATCTGAACATTCCGAGGACTCGAAACGCTGAACGCACGCTGGAACCCGAGGACCTGCACATTGGGTTATACAAGACCCAAACTCTACGAAAGAAGACTCCATTGAAGAACTACAACAAACAACAAAGACAGGTGAGAAGGGGGGAAACCTGTGACAGAGAGAAGATGCAATTTTCTAGAAAATAATATCCTAAACTGGCAGCATTCTACATACTCTGTAAAGTCCAGAAAGTCATCACTAACCCCCCTGGGAAACCTATTGTCTTGGCGATTGATTCACTTTTGCAGCCACTCTCTGTTTGTACCGAGTATTATTTTAAACCTTTTGTAGTATCAACCCTGTGTTAAGTGAAAGACTCCACTAACATGATTAACATCATTCAAGACACCACCATTGACCAGAATTATATTTTAGTCACGATGGATATGAAGGCCTTATACTCCTCCATACCGCTGAATGAGAGTCTAGAGGTATTGAAGAACATTTTGGATACACGTAGTCCACCATTACAACACCCCACTTCCTTCACTCCTGTGTGCAAGATTGGTGATGATGAAAAATGTCTTCCATTGTAAAAAACAAATTGACAAACATGTTAATGTTAATTTTAAAGGATATTTGTCCCGTGCACTATCACCACCGGAGTGGTGCCCTGGTGCTCTGGCAGATCTGAAAAGGAAAGGGGGTTGGGGTGGGTTAGTGGGAATGAGTGGGATAAGTACAAGAGAGCAGTGATGTGCTGTTGGCAGCTTCAGTTCGGTTTACACCATTTGCTGAGCTTCGGGGTGCTTTCTGGTCGGTAGCCATCGTGTGCTGTTGTGCAAAGCTATGTGTGGTTTGTTTTGTTGCGGTGTAGTGTAGTTTGTGTGGTTTGTTGTGCTTTAGGGTTCTGGTTGTGTTTGGTTTGAGTTTGAGAGGTGAATGCAGAGGAGTGAAATTGTTAGTGGGTTGGTTATTGGCCTTGCTATCTAGAAGTGGTATGTGCTAAATTTCCAGGTTCTGTCTAGATGTGTCCCGTGAATATCTCTGCATTTCTATCTAGATTCAGCACTGGCTAACATTCACAATCTTGTCTAAATGTGATGCACGCCAATATTCACAATTATATCCAAATGTGATTCTGGCCCACCTTCACAATCCTGTCTAAATACGAAGCAAGCTCGCATGCACAATTATATCTAAATTTGGCATTGGTAATATTCCCAATGCATTCTAGATGTGGCAACGGCTAATATTCGCTATTCTCACTAAATGTGGCACTGGCCAACATTCACGATCCTGTCTAGATGTGACACAGGCTAATGTTCACAATTCTAGCCAAGTGTGGCACTTGCTAAGATTCGCAGTTCTTTCCAAGTGTGGTAATTTGCTAAAATTCACACTCCTATCTAGATGCGATGCAGGCTAAGATACACAATTCTAACTAAATGTGGCCTTTGCTGTCATTCACAATCCTGTCTAGATGTGACACAGGTTAATGTTCACTATTTTATCTAAATGTGGGACTTGCAAACATTCAGAATCCTATCTAAATGTGGTACTTGCTAACATTCACAATGCTATCTAAGTGTAGCACTTGCCAACATCAAAAGGAGTTAGCATGGGAGACACTTTTGCTCCTGGTCCATGTGTCCAACAGTGAACAGCGTACATGTCATCAGTGGCCAACCCCTTTCACATCTATATATCAGTATGGAAAAGATATATAGATTATGTCTTTCTAATTTGGAGTGGGACTGAAGAACAGCTAGGACAGTACCATTTGTGGTTAGATAATGTTACAACAATATCAAGTTCACGATAGAATGGAATACAAAAACAGGTGCATTTCTTAGATTTAAAGATTTGTCAGAGTGCACAGGATCTGAGCATGACATTGTTCAGGAAGCCCACTAACCGTAATATCCTTTTACACTACACCAGCTTCCATCTGGCCGGGGTCAAAACAAATTTTCCTCATGAACAATTCCTAAGGATGCATAGGAA
Source organism: Ambystoma mexicanum (assembly GCF_040938575.1). Classification (NCBI taxonomy): domain Eukaryota; kingdom Metazoa; phylum Chordata; class Amphibia; order Caudata; family Ambystomatidae; genus Ambystoma; species Ambystoma mexicanum. The sequence goes on along the minus strand of NC_090933.1, from coordinate 197,464,229 downwards.
TTGTTCAGAGAGAAGTGACTTCTATTTTCACGCAGACCATCTTAAGAAAATAATTCTCGACAGAGACTATCCCCAGAATAAAGTTAGAAGCAATTTTAAAAGGGCAGCTAATATGAGTAGGGAGACATGCATGACCTCAAATCCGAAATCTCCCAAAAACGAATAGAAACGTACAAGAATACAATAAATGAACAGACAGTGCTGATGATGTTGGGGATTCCTCCAGTTACAGAGCACCATACATGTGGCAACTGTGTGGCATGTCATTTCATGGATACAAAACACACATTTGAACTGAGATTAATCATTTGGGAGTAAAGAACACAAACAAACTGCCAGAGAAAGAATGTGATGCATATCACTGAGTGCCCGTGTAAATTGCTATATGTGAGGAAAACCATCCGCCCCATAAAACAGTGAATCACTGAACACAGATCCTGTATTCGCAAAACAAAGTCAGCGATAAACCTCTAGTTCACCATTACAACAGAGTGGGACATTTTGACAGATTCCTGCATTGGTACATTCTCCAAATGTTGAGGCCACACCCTTGGGGAGGAGACATAGGCACACAGTTGCACAGACTCGAGCAAAGGTGGATTTACTGCATTGATACAGTAAATCACAGTCTTAACATCTCCCTGGAGTTCATCAATCTGATTTTGTCATGATAAGAGGATTTATCCTTCAACCTTTATGATAGGATGGTATTTTATGATACATGTTATTATCTCAGATGGGGTCAGTACAGATAGTAGTGAATTCCTCTAGCAATACTATTCTTGTAGTACACAATTCTATTAAATACATGCCCTAGGCATGACAGACTATGCAAAATCACCTATCTGCCACCCAGTGCACTGAATAATAATATCCGCATTTTATTGTATGTACCTGGAGAGCCACAGCCCCTGGTACATATAATTAGTATGGTAGCATGCGGAAGCTGTGATACGGAAGATTTAGAATTACTTTTACAGAGAGGAAACAACTATTCATGTTTGTCCACAATGTAGGTGAGAATATCAATTCTGTAAGACGCAGGTCTTATTGCTTGTTTCCGCAGCGATTCAAAAACGGCTCTTCGTCTATTTTTGTGTGTATGGGACACCGGGCGATCTTCAACAGGACCGGTCTCTTTGACATGGGTTGTGTAATGCAGTACTCTTTTTCGAATGCAGAGGTAGCCGGGACAACTGGTTTGACTCGCATAAGCTGTACTATAACCACTTGGTAAGCAATTACATGCTGTGTTTTTAACAGATGGAAATGCTCTATGTTGTAGGATGGCAGGAAAGCGGGGGGTGCACTAAGCATGCAGACCATCCATAAATGTAGCAGAATTGCACTAATAGGTACGATTCATCAGCAACCTCCAGGGTAGAGGCCCTACAAAGTAGTGATATGGGCATAATCTAATAGGTTCTTCATCTTCTCCAGTCGGATGTACTGAGAAGATACACTGGATATTTAGGAGAACGCACATGTATAGCGATATCTCACTATTATTATCTACAGACTACAAGCTTATCCCTACTGGTCAAGATTTTTAATTGGAGGATGATGGCTTCTCGCCTTTGTTCTTGAAAGCAAAACCCTCAAGGCTTTGGAAACCAAGGTGAGCAGGATACAGATATTATTAATTGACAACAGTTCTATAGTCTACCCCCTCTAGAATAATTGAGTTCTTCCCCTTGTGTGTGTTAATACTATGGATTCCACGAAGAAGTGATGTGGATTTGACAACTTTTACAATTCGATTGAAAGCTTGGCTGTTTGTACATACAGGTATGCAGTGGTTCATGAATTAATTGATGAAAAAACTATACTATGACTTATACTGGCAAAAAACAATGTGTTGGGTCCGATGTTGGGAATTATAATTGGGTTATATACTTTATTTGTAGAGACATAGGTACACAGGATTTCATAGGAGCCACGCATTACTCAGCACCACTTATGTCCTGATGACGATTGTATCTAATTGCAACATGGAAATGGCTCATTAATCATCCAAAACATGTGTTAACCAAATGCTTGAAAGATATATACACACTGTTAAATAGTATTAGGTGTGACAAAATATCAATTGGTGCAGGTGGTTTCCAGCCCTAATCAGTCTTATTGAACGGGTTATCAAATGTGACTTTTATGTATTATGTGATTTGTATTATTTGTACTTCTTAGTCCTGGGAACCAGGTGATTTGAACACTCCTTTTTATTCAATTTCATTTAGTGATTTTGGTGTTTATTTTTAATGTGGCATACATCTGGTGTTTTTTATGCCAGATTTTCATGTACTGATATATAATGAATAATACAAATGTATATATTTTGTATAATGAAGTGTTGACTGTAGATATTGCAAAGTTCTTCTGTCCAACCTAACAGGTCAAGATGATCAAGACCCTACCAGGCAACCCTTGTGATTTATGAAGTAACTCACATGGAACTAACATCAACCAAAAAACACTCCTGCTTAACAATTCCTATTGCTCAACAGTCCTACTTTACAATTTCTATTGCTCTACAACACAGTTGTACACTCTTTAGCTAAGGAAAAAGTATGTTCCTTAGATACCCTTGATCCATGGAAAATTCAGTCTTTTCCTTGGTTGGACCTTTCCTGTATGAATAATATGAGATCCCAGTACAATAGTGTACTTCATTCTATAAAAAATAGAAATATATTTACTGTAAAGCAGGAATTTCGAGCAATAGGAAATGTTAAGCAGGAATGTGATGACTCAACTTCTGGGGTACCAGTGGTGCAGGGGTGAATATCATTATCTAAACCATCGATCAGCCGCACACCTCTAATATGCCAGAAAGGATTCAAACAGATTGGAATAATGAGAAAATTACAAATCTCCTTGTCCAGTTTTGGGAACGTGGCCAGAACGGCAGGCTTATCTCAGAAAAGTTGTTGATTGTTAGTCAGTTGCAACACAGAGAATATTTAATTTCCCCATGATAAAAAGGATTGTCCATTCAAGGCTGTATCAAAAATATTGACTTTATTTATATCACATCAGAAAGTTCATGCAACACTAGGAAATATGACCCACCCTACAAAGGAATGCAGAGGACAGACAAGTTCAAATAATTTGAAAGGATGCACTCTTGATACTGACAGGAGGGTAGTCAGTATGGTTAAGAACCACAACAGTTTAAGGTTTCTTGGCTAAAGCAGAAAGGGAGCAATCGGTCTTAACATGTCTATAGGGGTATTCTGGGAAGGACTAGGTGGACAGAACCACAATGTACCTTGTGATGTAGGTGTTCTTGGTGCTCAACTGGGTCGAGTCTGCTTTCGGGTGCTGTGCAGGCTTCTATGACAGAGTTCAAGACAGGAGTCAGCTGTGGGTATCAGGCGGCATGACAGTTAAGTGTGTGAAGCTGGATGAACAGCTACAGGCTTTCCTACATGGCGGCTCAGGGTCAGGAATCGATGTCTCTGTGCTGTTTGGCGGTTCAGAAAAATGGTTTGAGATGCCTTGGATGCCTTAAGCAACTGCAGCTTGACAACAGTCAGTGTTGCAGTCAGTTGCAGCTCGAGGAACTGAACAGGCTCGAAAATGGCCTTTAAGGCCGACGTCGGTAAATGCTTTTCAAAGGCACTTCTACCAGCTTGTTAAATGGGCTTGTGTCGTCCATTAAGGCAAACGGCCTACAGCTGTGGATTGTGTTGTGGGCAGCTGCCTTGTCATTGGTTGTAGGTTCAGAGACCTTATGGCACATCCTATCCAGGAAGCTTGCTGCAGAGACTAGCAGGGCACAATTTGTGCTGGCTGAGTACTGGTTCTGGAGCAGCTGGAGAGTCCTTTAAGTTATGTATATCCCTCTGCTCCCTGGGAGATGTTTAGGGGAGGGATCTTCCTTCCCTCTTAGAAAATCCTGGCCTTGCTTCACTGGCAGAAGATGTAAGGCAGACTGTACCTTGAGCCAGGGTCCAAGGTTGAGTTCTTCTTTGTTATTTCTGATGAAGTTATGAAATGGTCTGCCAAAAGATAGGCTCTGCCCTCTTTTAAAGCCAAGTGGACCACATTGATTGGTGTAGGTTAAGCCTACTTTAATGCACCAATCCTGGGGTTCCTACCAACAATCTTCTGCGTGCATGAGGTCATAACCAGAGTGCTTTTCAACAGGAAAGTTAAAGGGGGGAAAAAAAGGAACAAGGTGTGCCCCGAACTAAAATGGCAGAATCCTTCTTTCAGAAGAAAGAGCTCTGGCCACAATCCCTTGTTCTATTAAGTCCCATCCATCTTCCTGTCTGAGTTGATCAAAGAGTCTCTCCGGTTAATGCTCCTCACTGTGGTTCCTTATTAAAGCAGCAGGTCTTCCTAGAAGCTGCAGCGAGACAACACTCTCTGGCTCCTTCACACAACGTTCTTGTACCTTATGAATGTGTTCCCTATAGCGGGGTGGCCTTTTGTAAACAGGAGATCCAGAAATGACAGTTCACTTGTTGATACAGAGGGCAGGAGCTGGCTTCAGTTAACCCAGTTGCATATGAAAGGTTGTTGGGATTCCTGCCCCCTTTGTTATCCTCAGAAGCCAGGCCCCCTTTGGGCTTGTTTGAAATACCCCCTATCAGATTGATAATCGTTGCCACCATCTGCAGGGCCTAACAAAAGAGCAGGGCAGATCCATTGAGCCTGTGTTAGTTAATCATGCTGACCATGGCATTCTTTGGATTTCCCCTTCCTGGAGATGACTTTGTGCATTCCTTGACTGTCAAACATTCCAACTAAATATGACAGGAGAGTACAGTGCCTGCAGCCTTTGTTCAGCCCGGAGTACGCAGGTCTATGGTTTGTTGTGATTTGAGCATATGAAAATGTGTGAGGATCTTCCCCACACGTTTTCCTAAGGTTGGTATACCATCACTCCATTTAATTAAACATTTAAAAAAGGCCAGGCGAGTGCAAACCCAGCGTGCGTAGGGTCACATATCTCACAAGGAGTGTTTTTTAGATGATCTTAATTCCATGTAAATTGCTTCAGAAATGCATTCAAAAATAGTTGAAAGTGCAAAGTGTTGCGGGACTTGCATTGTTACTGAATGGTAGAAGTGTGTATCTGAGGTTTGTTTGTCAATTAACTGTGCATTGATCAAGCTACATCCGGTGCCCACAATTCCATTGGGTGTATTATAGTAAGGAGAGTGTCTTTGACTAGCTTATTGTTGTTTTCAAGAGTGTACAAAGCCTCCTGAATAAGGTTTTCAGTTTTTAAAAGACTGCAAGCAGGGTCATCATCTTGGTGTCTTTATGGGGTGGTTGAGGCTGCTGTAGGCTGTCTTGTGACAAAGGGTCAAGAAGGCAATGGTTCCTGTGGTTGTGGTTTTATAGCAGACGTGTAGCTTGTTGAACTGGCCGAAGCATGAGTTGCTGAGTTACAGTTAAGTCCTGTTTCTCTATTTGCTATTTCTCTCTGTGGTCTGGTGTGTTTCTGGCAGTAGCTGGGTTTGCTATTTCTCTCTGTGGTCTGGTGTGCTTCTGGTAGTAGCTGGGTTTGAGTGGGTGCTACACAATAAATCTGGAAATTAATGTCATTATGGGTCTTCAGATGTGTGGAAGTGATATTCCTCTAGTGTCTCTAGTTAACTGCTCTAAAAGCATTATTATGGCAACATATTTTGTACATCTAGCTGTGCCAGTGTTCGCTAATATTACAATCAATGGAACGGTGAACAGATTACTCTTACTATGTGATGTACTTGAAAGTAGGACAATAGAAATATACACAAACTGTGTGGTAGATTCACTTGTGCCACATTTAATAGAGCAATATTTAATATTGCTGGAAAATGGATTTGATTTGTAGTTAAAATAAATGAGCCTTGTTCTGCAATGTATGCGCTGGTAGCACAGTGCAATTAAACTAAACTGTGCGATCGATCCACTACTATCAAAATGAATATATCAATGGAAATAATCTGACTGTGCAGCTGACTTCAACTGGTAGCGAAATTAACTAATCTAAATATGCAATGGATTGGCTGGTAGCACAATGAGAGAAATCTAGCTGTGCTGTAGCTCCACTGGCACCACAATGAATAAAGCATGGGATTGTTCTTCCTATGTAGTTGCTTGACGTGAATCACAATGCGGAACAGTGAATCGATCTAAGTAGGCATTGCATTAATTAATAGCACAAATAAGACTAAGCTGAGCTATGTGATGGGTTCACTTGTATCACAATGCAATGAATCCAACTATGTTATTGATTAATTTATAGCGCAGTGCAATTAATGACATTTTGAAATGGATTATCTGGTAATACAATAAAATTGATACAGCAATGCAGTGGATTAAACACGTAGCTCCATTGATGAAACAGTGTATTCATTTGAATTATCAATTTATTTGCTGGTAGCACAACAAAAGGGACATCACAATTAAAATGACGAGCAAAGAATTACCTGGAGGCCCAATGTGCTCAATCTAGATATGAAATATATTCAACTGCTAGTACGGTCAGAATTATGTAGCTATGCAATGTATTCAACTGGTATCACAAGACCTTATTAATGTATTCATATTTTGTAAGATGCATAATACTGGAGACCAATCTCTAAGCGTGGGACCGGGATTCAAATCTGTGTTGCTCTGTGTTGTCCCGCTTCCAAGACACACGTGATGACCCTGAACAAAACTTGCAGCCCCATTATGCAGTAAAGCAATAGTTTCAACTGGTAGCACAATTCATGTTATCCAGTTATGCAATGGATTCAACTAGTAGCACAAAAAAGATCTAGCTATGCAATTAATTCAACCTGTAGCACAATGAAACATATCTATCTATGAAATGTATTGACATTGTAGCATGATGAAATTGATTAAGCTATGCAATAGATTCAACAGATAGCACACTGTGATTGATCAAGTTAAGCAAAGTATGTAACTGATTGCATAATCAAATGTATGTAGCTATGCAACAGATTCATTTGGCTGCACAATGAAATTGATATAGCTATGAAATGGATTCAACTGGTGGTGTAATGAAATTGATCTAGCTATGCAATGTTTTCAACAGGTCACACAATAAAATTGATCAAGCGATGTAAGGTATTCAACTGGTAGCACAAGGAAATTGAAATAGCTATGCACCAGATTTAACTGGAGCATAGTCAGATTGATCCAGCTATGCATTGGAATCAATTGGTTGCACAATTAAATCGATATAGCTAAGTAATGTAGTCAACTGGTAGCACAATGTCATTGATGGAGCTATGAAATTGATTCAACTGGTAGAACAACACAAATGATTTAGCTATTAAATGGATTCAGCTGCTTAGCGCAATGAAAGTAATCTAGCTATGCAATGTATTCAACTTTTAGCACAAATTAATTGATGGAACTATGCAATGTACTTAACTGGTGTTACAATGATATTGCTCTATCTATGCAATGGATTTGAATGGTAGTGCAGTTGAATTGGTGTAGTTATGAATTGAATTATACTGTTAGGACAATGATTCGAGTGACAGATCCATTAAATTAAGTTAGCTATGCAATGGATTCAACCGGGGACATAATGGAATTGATATAGAAGTGCATAGGATTCGACTAGTAGCACAAAGAAAGGGGTGTAGCTATGACAAGTATTAAACTGCTAGTATAAGCGTATTAATCAAGCCATGCCATAGATTGAACTGGTAGCACAATTATCTTGGCCTGACTATGTAATGGATTAAACTGGAAGCACATTTAAATGGATGTAGCTCTGTAATGAATTCAACTGGCCACACAATGAATTTGGCCTTGCTATGCAATGGATAAAAAGGATAGCACAACTAAACAAGCACATCTATGTAATGTATTCAAGTGGTAGCACACCAACATTAATCTAGATATGAAATGCATTCAACTGGTAGCACATTGTAGTTGGTGTAGCTATACAATTAATTAAACTGGTAGCACAATTAAATTAATCTTGTTCTGCAATGATTTCTACTGGTAATACAATTAAATGCATCTAGTCAGTAGCAGTAGTTACATTTATTCGGATTATTATAATCCATTAAACAACACATGCAAAAGCAATATAAAAAATGAGGAATAAGAACATGACCATCAACTTGAACAGGTTAAAACACATTCAGAATATATCAAACTATGCAATTTAAAATTCATTAAACACCAAGACTGGTCAATAAAAACACAAATTCCAACACAAAACAACCATACAAAAATGTAATAAAACTACAACTCATTCATGAGATGAGTGGGAAACCATACAAAAGGCATACAGCACCACTGATCAGTAAAAGAGGACTAAAAGAGGACAAAGGGCCTCATTACATGTTTGTTGGTTTCCCACTGGTAAATCTGGTGGGATACCACTAAACAGAATTACTGTTACCTGCACTCGGTCTGGCAAATTACAGACAGATTCAGAGTGCCAGTAAAGGCAGTGACTCCCATTCCATGGAGTCCAATATGACTCCATGGGGGGAATTGCTGGTTTTACTGGCACCGGTAATACTAGCAATTGTTGCTGGTTAGGTGCCGGAATTACCATCAGCTCAGATATTGCACCGGCCAACACCTAATGAGGCCCAAAATGTTGAAGTGATAACCACTCTCCGCAGAAACAGCTCCCATCCCCATGTTGCTCCTCTGACTACTTACAAGTCACAGAATTAAGTCGGAGACATTTAAGATAGCCCAGGTTAGCAGGAACCGATAAAATATATTGGGAATCTTAGCCAAATAATCAGCTGGACCCCTGCTGGGACGAGCGACAGGTAACACCTAACTGAGGACTTACTCATATTTACATTCTCTCTCATAGAAGCCTGCCATGTCCCAAATCACTCCTTTATGAGCCTCGATCTAGTCATGAAATGCAGTCAACTGGTAACTCAATGTATGTGATGTAGCTATGTAATTAATTCAACTGGTAGCACAATAAAATTGATCTTGTTCTGCAATGATTTCAATTGGTAGCACAGTCAAATTGATCTAACCATGCAATGGATTCAACTGGTAGCACAATGAAGGAGACAACTATTTAGTTAAGCTAAGAAATTTATCTGCCGGTAGCACAATGCAAGGAAACAGTGAGATCAAAATGTGAAGCAAATAATTCACTGGAAGCACAATGAATCCAGATCAGCAATATATTCAACTGGTCGGACTATGAAATTGATCTAGCTGTGCAATGGATTCAACTGGTAAAACAAAGTGATGCATCTAACTATTCAGTGGATTCAATCAGTAGCACTTTGTGTTTGGAAAGAAGAGAAAACATTGGTCAAACTGGAGTCTTTCAATTGCCTGGCTCCTGAGAACTCTATTTGGGAAGAGATTGCAGTGGTAATATCCTTCCAGATCCCTCGAATCGTCTGGCTCAAATGTTCTGCTTGTCAAGAGCTTCTCTAAGCAAGAGCGGGTGGCCTATCCCTCTCCTCAGCTGGCTCCCTCCTCTGTAACAGCCTCCACCTTTCTCTATGTCTTGAGCCGGATCTCCTCAAATTCCACAAACACCTCAAGACTTTCCTCTTTTCCTCCTCCTTCCCTCTCCCCCTCCCATGCTAACCCACACAGTAGCTGATGATTGATGGCCTTGACCCTTATGTATCGTCCTGGGTAATGGCCCTTTGTCTGATTGCCCGCAGCATCCCCCCTCCCTCTGCACCTACCTTCGGGCACCACTTGGTCTGTTGACTCACTGGTCTGCACATATTGTTGGGATGGTGACCCCATTCTCCATCTTGTGGTGCTATTTGGCATTTACGTGCTGCCTTCGCATCCAACGCTTGCACTTACCTGTTGCCAAACAACTATCCCACTAGCACTTACACCCCCTTCCCCCTGTCCCTTTTTTCTCCTTGCACTTTCACAATCCAAATGTTTGGAAGGCCTAACAGGACTGCTTCATTTGTATGTTGCATTTTTCAATGTTCCTGTTGTTTTTCCCTTGTTCCCTTCCCTTGCTCTGTGGACGTTTTGAAACACAAATTGCTTGATGTACAAGCGTCTTACAAATGCCCAAGAAAATAAATAGAGTGTGGCTCGAGTGTGTTTCCAGTGTGGAGCTCTCACAGTTTACTGCTGCAGCTGCTGTCGGCATTCCTTTCACCAGTCTTTGAAGTCTGTTTTCACTGCCTTTTCCTCAGAGGTGGAGCCTGAGGGACAAAACCTGCTGCCCATAGCGGACCTTGGCGGAGCATGGCGGAGCATGGCTTAAGTTTGTTTCCAGTGTTTACTGGTGTTTCGGGTGGCCGGTGGGCTGCCTTTAGAATGGACAGTGAAGGAAAGCCATGCTATTTTATCGGCATCTGGCGTCTCTTCACTCCTCCATGACCCTTGAACATCGAGACACGGGACTTCAAGCCTGTTTGGCACAACGGTTCAAGTGAGTGCCGGTGCTTAAATATTTGGTTTCACTTGTTTACTCCAGAGGGGAGGTTTAGACAAGAGCGGCAGCGCGGCATACTGAAAACACTCCTCGCTGTGTTTCGGATGAAGAGGAGCCCAGACGCATGCTCTTGTCCCTCACTGAAAAACACAGCAAACTGATACTTTTGCTCTCTGAAGTGGAAAGTTGGGGTTGTGAGGTTTAGTGACACAAAGACGATTTCCTTGTGGTAGCACCACGGAAAAAATGCAGATCTTGCCCATGCCACAGACTAGAATGAGAAAAAGAACTCAGGCGAATAGCCCACCTCTGAGCCTGCTGGAATCTTCTTCTTTTATATGCCATAAACTCGTATATGATACCTATCCTTTGGAGAAGCAATCCCCTTCCTCTTTGGCAATGATGAAGGATGCCAAGACTTGGCTACAGGACTCAAAGGGGTGATCTAATGTGGTGGCCCCGGCAAGAAACACATTTGAACAGTCTGGTATTTTGACGTCATTGACACTTTCGAAATGTGGGACTTGACTGATGCAGGGATCTTGCAGAGCAAACAGATAGTTGCATCAATTTCTTTGTCGCCTGTAATACAACCTCAGGAGGGTGACACAAGCAGTGAAATTCTGCTATTTTCCTCAGGGGTGGCCCACACCATCAATTCTTCAAACGGACAGCACTGTTGAAGAGGGTACAGCACCGATATTTAGAAGCATAGTTGCAACAAAGGTGGACAGGGTTTGGAGAGTGGGAAGAGAGGTGGAGAAGTCCTTGATCGCTCCCTACCCCCTCACCCTTCCTCCCTTAAGCCACCCCCAGGTGTGGTGGAGAGTGGAGGAGATGTTGTCTTCACGAATTCAGCAGAGAGGGTTGCTACCGGACTTCACCTAAATTACAATAAGCCACTGGCAGATAATCCATCGGGCTCTCAAAGGTTGGAGCCGGTACTCATAATTTTGTCTTTCTACAGTCCCGCTTTTGAAATCAGGTTTACTGAATGACACTAATAGAAAGAGGCCATCTAAGGTGATGACAGCGAGGATTGACTTGCAGTGGGCTTCCTTTTCCAGGACCACAAATGTTTCTACTCCATCAAACATACATATACTTCAATGTGAGGTGGAGAGGTTAACTCAGCCTGGCAATTCAATGAAGACACTAAACCTGGACACCAGATTACATTGTGGGGGCCTTCGCATCTGCAGCAGATGATTCTTTCATCTCTTGCTGTGTCATTGGCAACTTAAATGAAGATGCATAAGACAATGAATGATAATGTTAGGGATCAGGCGACACTCCTAGACTTGACCCACTCTGAGGTTATATATATTGAGTCCTTCATCACCGAGCTGCAATCTAGGGTGGATCATGAAGCTGAGTGTGCCTTAACAATCCAGAAAAATTGCAAGATGCCCAGGACATAGAGAGGGCCGATAAAAATTGCCTCTTAAACCCAGTATTGGAATTACTGCAGCTTAAATGTTTGGTGCAAAATAAAAAGGAAGATGCCCATGGGGAAGTGAACAAGAATGGTCAATTCGATGATAGGGCTGGCAGCTTTGAGGCTTGTTCATCTAAAAAAGACCTGACTGTTTCCTCCGGAAAGAGGCGGGTCTCTGGCCCTCATCAAGTGACTTCTACCTCTGGCCTCATCGGTCTCAAGCTAGAAAATACGAGAGAGGAGAAGGAGTTGGTTGGCAATGTAAACTTACAGATTCCTCAGAAAACCCATAGCAAGGATGCAGATCCCTTAGAAAACCATCTGGAATCACCCTAGGGGAAAGTTGGCTTAAGCATTCAATCATTCCAAACCGGTCACAACGATGACAGAAATAACGATCCTAATGGTCCCCCAAAACCAGCTCTGAGATTAAAGAAAACAAAGAATTTGTCATTACTGCCAAACCAAAATAGAAACTACAGTCAGGAATTTTTAAGCAACCTCTGTATTCCCAAACCCATTACTCTTGCATTGCCAACTTCTAAGGCTATGGCCACACAAGCTTCAGGAGTCAGAGTGGATCCCACAGCATTGAAGAAGGCGGACAAGGGGAAAAACCATGTGAACGATACCTCGCAGGCCAATGAGTCTGTGATGGATGGTACAGACATTTCTACTTATTCTGTAGAGGAAGGAGAATGGGAGGAGGCAGACTATTCTCCGTTGTCTGGCTTACTCAAGGGTATGAGCAAAACAGAGCAAAACAAAACATTGCACAGAGGTTTGTCTACTTTTCCAGTACAACAACTTGACTTTCCCTCTGATCCTTGTATTGTCCACCTTAATGGAAATCTGTGTCATGTACTGGCTCAAACACGGTTTTTGACTCTTGAAGAAAGATGTGCTAGAATCATCCCCAATGGCAAAACAACTTAATCTGGGTGTCTGTTAGGGAGATCTACAGTACAAACTTTAAAAGCCTTAAGAACGATCTACGACCCCCTTAAATAGAAGATGCCTAACTAAAGGGCTGGTACCCAAAGTACGATGGGTTTCGAAAACCCAATCTCAGGCTTAACCTTCACAAAAGGTCCAGTTGACTAGACTTTGTATGGCCGGCGAAGGCTTTGTTCTCAATCGATCACGTTTGGTGTTGCTTCTACATCAATTACTCACTCTTCACTCCCTGAATTCGGACGACATCCGCATTGTGGAGTACCCCAAAAAGGGCTGTCTAGACACAGTAATTCTACACTTGAAAATCAGTAGTGTGAAAACTCTCATGCTTGAGGCAGCTCATTTACTCATGCCCTTCGGTTATGACATGGTGGATTTCTCAAATGTGACATGGAACATGGAGTATCAACAAAATATTAACATCTTTGCGGACCACTCTCATTCGTTCTCTCATTTTGAAAGGTCACATGAGTTCTCCACTACAGAGAAGAGACGTGACTATCAATTGAAGCGGCTATATATATCATCAGTGGTGGAGAATCCGGCCGAGGTGGTTAAGGGAAAAGAATGATATGAGAATCAAAATCTTCTGGTACCCTACTTCCACAAGAGCAATCTCGGTCATGAACCACACCATTTATCAGAAGAGAAGATAATGTCTCGCTGGAGGACGTGTGGAGGGGCAATTGTCTACATCCAACTAACAACAAACCTCATTTTTTCAGATGGCTTTTCATAACACCAGAGGTTTTACCCACTTGACCTTGGATCCTGTGATTATTTTGGGCAAATTGGATGTTATTTGCTTACAAGAGACATGGCTCACCTTACCACTGGTCTTGGATGGATATGCAACCTTTCTTAACCCAGCATACAAGGGGGGCAGAGGGCGCACAGCGGCGGGTTTACTGATGTTGGTAAAAGTGGGATTTGGGATTTCTGTCAGGGAAGTCACTTCCCCCTCCCCCTTTGTTCAGAAGCTGGTTCTCCCTATGCAAATTGAATCTTCTGAGACCAGAAAGGAGTATTTAATCCTCATCATCTATTGAAACCCCCAAATATGGTCCACTGAAGCCATTTTGAACATCATGTCAGCGGCCATAGATGACTTCACTCCGGGTTCCATCCCTATTATACCATCATGGGCGGAGATCTCATTTGTCATGGCTTATGCCAAATGGCTGCTAATAAAGCAATGTCACTCAAGGATGGCGGAGTGGGTTCCCTGAAGACTGAAAGAATCTTGGAATTCCTAGAAGAGATCTGCACATTTTGAATGCGCAAAGTTTTGGAGACATCCCTGCAAAATTTACCTGGCTGGGCAGAAGAGAACCCAGGATACTTGATTACATAGCCGTCTCAAGCTCGCTAATAAACCGCACTACCAGCCTTGATGTTATGGGAAGAGATACTAGCAACCACACCCTCCTGCTCCTGACTTGGTCTATCAATCACCAGAAGGAGGGTGGAAAATGGAGGGCGAACATAGAGACTACGAGAGGAGGATTCTGACTGAGGCTGAAGAAGGTGGACATAATTGTCTTACAGGCCAACTTCACAGATCATCTGACAAAGCGGGGTGATTGAATTACGCTCCACTTTCGCATAGATTTATGCATCTTTCTACAAGGAGCAGAGCTACTGTTCCAAAGAGACATGACTTTGATGCAGCAGTAAAGGCCCAGAAAGTTCTACTGCATAAAGATTTAAGAAGTGTTCTAAAGGCGCCCTGTGATCAATGCCAGAACCTGCTTTCAAAAAGAAAGATGGCCTATAAGAACTGGCTAAAAAGGCAAAAGGCACACCTGCTCCAATTAGACTCTGAGACAATGTTGAATTCTGAACAAAGATCCCAGAGCGACATGGCAGTTGCTTAATGAGACATATTATCTTAGCGCAATGGGTGGTGGAGGAAAAAATCTGGGTTGAATTGTTTGGGAAGCTTTTTGAAGTAAGGGAGAATTGCTGCCAACAAGAGCTTGATTCCATCACTTTAGCATGGCCTTTTTCTTTGGATTATCAGGATGTGGAGCTCCTGATTAGAAAAGCAAAATCTTCGAGAGCACCTGGCCCTGATGAAATCACTAACAACATGCAAAAGAAATCCCCAAAACTCTGGATACTTCTAATTTTAGATGTTTTCCATCAAATCTTTAAAACAGTAAGGATTCAGAGATGTGGAAAAGGGCAAGAATCGTCCTAATCTACAAAAAAGGCTGCAGGAGGGACCCGTCCAACTACCGCACTATTGCATTGTTGGACGCCATTAACAAGCTATTCTCTGACTTTATCTTAAAACATCAGCAGCAATGGATTCAGTATTCAAATAGGTTTGATCCAAGGCAAACAGGCTTCCTAAAGGAAACTGGGACAGAACTGAACCTCTTACTCCTCAATCTATTAAAGGGAAAAACATTTAATGGGAGGACAAAGATCTACTTGGCCTTTGTAGATCTGTCTAAAGCCTTTGACAGTGTTGACCGCCAGCTGCTGTGGTAGAAGATGTAACAGTGAAAATGCCCCTCCAACCGGATGTCTGCTATCAAGTCTCTCTATGATCTTACAAGCATCCAAGTTTGGCTAAATGTTGAGGGAGCCCTCACTAAAAGTATCTCAACGTTTAGGAGCTTAAAGCAGGGGTGCCCATCAGCAGCAACTTTATTTAGTTTTTTTCTATCAGACATGGGTGAGCACTTGAAAGCAGTGCACACATTTCCCATGTTGATAGGGGGCTTGGAGCTGTCCCGACTCCTGTACGCGAACGACATTGTGTTGATGGATAAAACACTGATTGGCCATCCAAGACTGCTGACAGCTCTGAATAATTTCTTACATCAAAATGGCCTTGAAATTAACCTTTCGAAGACAAGCATCATGTCATTTGGCCCCCAAAAGCCAACTGGGAGAGCAACTAGCAAATGGTTTGTTGAGGGCCAAAGACAGGGAGTCACGTCAGAGATCCCTTACCTGGGAACCCGGATCAATAACAGCATTTGTGATCAGCCTAGACAAATCCAGCTTAAAGCTAGGCTCAAGAGCCTGGTGGCTCTGAAGAAAAGAATCCAGGAAATGTTTGGGACATTTTCAATCAAGCCAATTCCTGGCTTCTACACCCTAAAGGTCGTTCCATCTTTGACCTTTGGTGCAGAGGCATTTTTGATGAGTACATGGAAACTCTGGGCTTCGTTAGATGGCTTGTTCTGGAGAAAAATTCTGAATTTGCCACAAATCATCTCAACTGCTTTGCTAAGGTATGAATTGGGGCTTATCTCGATTAAGGGAGGAGTGACATGGAAATTCATGTCCCTCTTACGGAAAACCTTAATTACCATGCCAGCAGTACCATACAAAATCTTGAAGGGCAAACAAGAAAGAGTCAACAAGGTACTTATGAGACAGTGGGGCGATGGTTGTCGTCAGATTCTGAGTGACCTACCGTCCGATGGAGACAAATTGTGCAATTTCCCGACAAATTCAAGAACAAACTATGGCGCAGTGACTATATTCGCACAATTGAGGAGAGAAACGTACATCGCCTTTGAGGCTTCTTTAGCTGAGGAAGTGAATTCCGATAGGGTCCTTCTGAAGTACCTTTCGATGGCCCTCAACACCTGGTACAGAGATGGGATTCTTCAATTTAGATTTGATTTGTACCCCAACAATCAACTATTAAGTACCTACGGAAAGACCTCTGGAAAGGGGTGTAGATTCTGAATCACTAAAACATATGACGTTATTTTGAAAGGGCCTGATAGATTTGAGGACCAGACACATGATCAAGGTTGTGGAAGTATATGGTTCCTTGGACGAGAAAGAATTCTGGTCTTTGCTGCAGAGGGGCGAAACACTTTCAGTTTCTAGTGCTCTGCATTTTCTGAAAGAGGTGTTTCTCTGATTAATTGATGTTTTGGATTTTATGGGTATTATGCATGGAAAAATATGTTATTGCATGGATTCATGATATTGGACATTTCTGTTGCTAAAGGTTTATATTCAAACCATGTCAATAATATAAAAATTACAAAATTAAAAAAAATCAATGTGCTATAAATATGGTACATGTAACTTCTCCCCAGAGACCACCCGGGGATCACCTCCTTTCTTAGTGGCCGCATCACACAAGTCTTCATTGGGGACTCATCAGCAGATGCCATCCACACACCACTGGGGGAACCTTAAGGTTTCTGCCTCTCATCCCACACTGTATAATACCTACAACAAACCCCCTTTTGACCTCCTTAACTCCAGAGAAATCATCTACATCAACTTTGTGGATGATACACAAATCTGTTTACCCCTCTTGGGTGAGCACACTGTGGATTCCATTCAAATGAACTCCGTCTATTCCATATTCCAAAGCTGCATGGCCTCCCACAATTTATGCCTAAATGATGAAAAGACGGAGCTCCTGATCATAGGCTCCCCACACCAACTTAGACACCTATATGCTAACTTCTCCTCTTCCTGTATTGATGGTACATCCATCCCAGTATTCAAACATATAAAAGCACTGGGTGGACACCTTGAGACTGAACTGACAATGACCGGGCATTTCAAAGCCCTAGCCTCCTCCACTGCTTACACAGCAAGACTCATCTGGCTGAGTAGACAATTCCTCTCCCTGAGTAATTGCATTACACTTGCGCGAGCTCTGATCCTGTCAAAGCTCGACTACTGCAAATGGCTTTCCTCCTCCCCCTATCGGGAGTAAAATGTGTGCTATGTAGCGCGTTGTTTCCAGTCACCTGCATGTGAAATTAAATGTGAAAAATACAAGTACCAGAATCCTTCCAGACACTAAAGTCAATTATCTTGCTACACCTGAAAAGGAAATGAAGACACACCTGAAAAGGAAAAGAAACACAGCCTCCCTGAAGATTGATGGAGTCATGAAAATGTGCGTTTGGAGGAGAAGTCAATGCAGGAAATCTGGCAACAGAGTGCGTGGCATGTCACTATTTCTTAACAATTATACTTCAAAATAAAGCACTGCGCTCTGTTCTGAGGATCAAACAAACGGACCACATCTCGGCCCCGAGACGTGAATCCCACTGGCTCTCCATCAAAGCCTGAGTGGAATTCAAAACCTTAACTGTAGTACATCGCTGCATTCACAATGAGGCTCACCTGTACCTCAGCAGCTGCATCAACCAATCTGTACCAGTATGTGCACTCCGATCCAGCTCCAGCACTTCACTGTTTCCTCACTGTTTCACGTACGTGGAGCCAGCTTCTGTGTGACTGCCCCCACACTCTGGAACTTGCTATCATCTCAGATTAGAAATTAGCAGTATCCATAACTTGATTCATATCACCACACATAATTAGGTTTACAAAGTTGTCTCCACTGGCATGGTTGTGGTGAAAAATGTATTTCCTTAGTTAAATTGCTCTATTCTTGTCCCAAATCATCTATCTGTATGAATGGCCAATCCTCCTCCTTCTTCCCTCTTCTAAGAGGAACAAGGCAAGGTTGCCCCCTTTCCCCGATACTGTATATCCTTGCACTCCAACCTTTACTTGAACTAATCATATCCAATTCCCCTGAACCCATATTGTTTTAAGCATGAGCTAGATTTGTTTGGTTTAAAATGGTGCAAAGACTCTATCGAATATATAGGTATTAATTTTGCTCCCACGATACATGACACTATCAAACCTAATCTGCAAACATTACTTAGCTAACTTAAAAACCTTATGTCAAAATGGTCACCCCTTTACCTATCTTAGTGGGGTAGGCTTGACACAATAAAAATGATGCTTTCCCCATTATCCTATATTATCTTCAACTTCTTCCGGTTTCTCTCCCTCTTTCTTTTTTCAAACCTATCCACTCCTTATTACTTGATTTCTTATGGGGCCCTGGCAGATGTAAAAGGATTGCAATAGCTAAATTAAAAGCCTTGTATGATAAGGGTGGAGTCAAGTTCCCTGACTACAAACTCTATCACTCGGCCTTCCTTGTGAAACAATCCCGATGTTGGTTTAACTCTTCCCTCTTGGTCCAAACTGGAAGAAAATATGGTTTATCCTTATGATCCAGCTGATCTTATTTATAAGTTCAACCACTCCTCTTTGGCTATATCTGAACCAATCAAAGCTACTACTGCTGCTTTAAAGGTTTTCCTTTTTCTCCATAATAAAACCCTTAACAAAGACTTGTCCCCCTTGCTTTGGCATAACAAAAACATTGCTATCAATCATAGAACGCTGAATTGTAAATCATAGCTTAAAAAAGGCATTAGATTTATCCAACAAATTATCAATGGTCCTATCACTTTACCCTTTCAGTGATTGAGACACTTATTTTCTATTCCCAACATGGATTTCAATTTTTACAATGAATTGGTCAACGCATACTGTTCATCGTTTTTCAAACAACACCCTCTAACCGGACACCCTCAGAATACTGCAACCAACTAAATCGTTCACCCTCAGTGCCTCTAACATTTAAACAGCTCTCAACACTAAATCTATGGCACAGTCTGTTTGTCGGTCATGGGAAAAAGATTTTGGTCTAGCCCTAGATGAAGACACATGGTCCATAATCTTCTCCAGAACCAAAAACATCTCCGTTTCTGTAAACATCACGCAACACTTTCTATTCTTTATTCATAGCGCGTTTATCACTCTTGCTAAACTCTCCAAGTCTAACAATGGTCTAAATGATGAATGCCGGACCTGTGACTACGCCCCAGCCTCGTATGAACATATGTTTTTTAATTGTTCTTTTGTTTTTTAATTCTGGGAGGATGTCTGGAAATACCTCAAACTAATCTTTAAGATTGATGTTTCACTTTCCTTTTTTAATATTGTTTTCGGTAGCCTTGCCATTAATTGTCACAACGTGCACACTTCAAGAGGAAAACTTTATGATCTATTTATAATTATTGCTATAAAACTTAAATATAACTGCTATTTGGAAGAATTCTTGTTCCTGAAGTAGCAGAGGTTGGTGGAATAATATTTGTCACATACAGAGAATGGAACATTGCATGGCTAAATTGCAAGATTCTATGCCCATGTATAATGCAAAATGGTCATTCTTTATTCAGTATCTAGACAGTTTCAATGCTTCTACACATGGCTCATAAACCCTTCTATGTATAACCTTCATATCTTCCACTCTAACTTTGTAGTCATAATAGTATAAACAGTGTATTGGTATGTACACTTCGTGCCCCCCCTACCCATCGTACTCTTGTTTGTCTCCCTAGTATATGTCTCCCTCTAGTTGGAGTTTTTGTAAACTCTCTTGTTCTTATAGCAGCAGATTCTAGTCTATTCATTTCTGGTACACAATGTTAATATGATTACTTAGTGTTATCACTGTTATTCGTAATCTTACTGCCTACTTAAGACTAGGTTATTATTTGTCAGATGATATGTCTGCTGTTATTCATGTTGCTATCATTCCAATAAAAATTATTTAAAAAACAGAAAAAAAACATTAGCGGTATTTCCCCACTTTCAAAAAACCACTCAATACCTGGTTGAATTTGTGTCTTAACTCGGTTTGCACACCTTAGTCTTTCCTACTGCCTGCTCTGCTACTTATATACTGTACTCTGTGATACCTTTGGTTCTGGGCGTTTTCATAAACCTTAAAAATAAAAATAAATAAATAAACCAGGCTAAGCATGCTGTAGTATTCATGCCAACATTCACTTTTCAAGTGTTTTCCATTTAAGGTTATCAATGTGTTTACGCTTATATGTAATGGACGTAACTGCAAATATTGTTAACCATGTCCCAGTGTCAGTGGGTAAGACTGCTGACTGCAGTATCTCTCCAGCAAGGGAAAACATGTATGGGTAGACCGTGGAATAGGGTCTGTAGTAAAGGAGCTGTTCTTACGAGCAGCATTAATAGCAACTGTCAAAGAGGGATACTGGTGGCGGGAAGAATGGGAACATCAGGATCTCCACCCAACCATAGAGAAATGTGTGGAATTCTGATAGAGGCTCTGCCTGACAGCAGCACCATCATACATTTACTAGAGCCCCCTGTGGTCTGTACCCTACAATGTTATTAGGTCAAAGCCACCTCAGCCAAGGAGCACAAGTATACCATGTGTTGAGTATCGTAAGGGTGTAGGGGGGGCCCACGCAATCCAACACACACTCGCTCCACATACATCCAGAGAGCTACGCCGGAGACATGTGGATGGTTTAGGTCCCCGGCGCGAACTGCCACACGGGCAATGTTTATTCACACTGAGCATGCGTGAGCCTCGTTCTGGCTCACGCATGCGCCCAACAGCGTATTAGTACGCAACATCCCTCCTTTTCCCCCCGAAACAGAAAACATGAACAAACATAGAATTAACAGTGCTCAAATACAACTTAAACTGTTAGTGTACCACTGATTACGAAGCAGGGTCCATTAGAAAGTCTTGGAATCTCTGCGGCGGCCTGCGCCCCGCCCGGCTCGGGTACCTGCGTGCTTCATCCTGAGGTACATCGGGCATCCCTGGAGTCTTGGGCGGTTCATCGTGTCTCAGTGTTGGCTCGGCATTCTGCTCCGGGTCGGGTGTGAGTGTCTCTTCCGGACTCGCAGTTCCTATGCGCTTGAAGAAGGACACGTTCCTGGTGACATTCCCTCGTGCATTGGCGGCGGTGACCATAGACCCTTTGACGTGCGTCACCCCGAGTGGCTGCGTCTCATATGGTAGTGACAACTTTCCTTCCGGCCTTCTGTTTCGCACTAGCACGGTGTCACCCACGGCAATGTCTTTCTCTGGGAGCCTCCTCCTGGTGGTCTCTCTTTCATTCTGAGTGGCTTTCTCCGCTTGTACCTGCTCGTTATTGATCTCTCCCAGATGTCGACCTTCGATTTCTGGTAACAATCCTCTTGGCACCCGTTTGAAGAGCGCCTCTGCCGGGGCGACCCCAGTGGACTGATGCAGGGTCGAGCGGTACTCTCAGAGAAATTCGAACAGGTTACGTCTTAGATCTTCTCCATTCATTGATTTGCAGAACACCTTGTTGAGCTTTCGCATAAATCGCTCTACCTCCCCATTTGCTCTTGGCCAGAGGGGTGTGACCTTACGATGTTTTATCCCTCTTTCTTCACAGTAGGTTGCAAACTGTTGCCCTTTGAACGGGGCACCGTTGTCCGAGCACAAATCCCTTGGAAACCCATGCGTGGCAAACATTTTCTCCAACGCCATGATGGTGTGTTCGCTGGCAGTGGACTCGACTAGCTCAACTTCGGGGTATCGTGACCACTGATCGGTCACCACCAGAAAGTACATTCCTCGGCCTGTGGACCCAAAATCGGCATGTACCGTCCCCCAAGGCTGATCGCTCCTTACCATGGCTTGGATCGGCGGCCCTCTTTCCACCGGACTCGCAGCTTGGCAGGGTGATGCAGTTCTTCACAAACTCCTCCACTCTGCTTTCCAGCTCCAGGAACCAGACCTTTAATCTCAAGCAAGCTTTCATCTTGACCATCCCCTGGTGACCATTATGGGCCAGATGTAGGACTTTGTCAACTAATGTTCTCGGGATCACAATCTGGTGACCCCTCAGCAGGAGGCCGTCGTCCGCCACCGTCAACTCGTGCCGCGCTTTCCAGAGGGCTTGCAGGTCCTTTTGAGCCCCGATGATCCTCCTGGAGTTGTCTTGTAGAACCTCACGCCACTCCCCACTCGCTATCGCCTGCCTGATTTTGGTGAACGTTTCGTCCTTGTTGGATTCCTCTGCAATTACCTGGCGGGCCAGGGCAATGGGCAGCGCAGATTCGACCGCCAGGTGTACGGCCTCTACACAGTCGGTCACTTCAATGGAGTCTCAGAGCCTCCCCGAGCCCGGGTGGCGGGACAGATAGTCTGCCGGGTTGAGTGTTCCTGGGCGGTACAGTAGTTTGACCCCATACTCCATTAGCGAGAGCATCCATCGTTCAATGCGAGGTGGGGGTTTGGACGAGGTCCCTGATAGAATTGGGATTAGGGGCTTGTGATCCGTTACCACGGCAACCGGTTTCCCCAGAATGTAAATGCGGAAGTGTTTGCACCCCCACAGTATGGCCAAGGCCTCCCGCTCGATCTGAGAGTATCTCCTCTCTGTCTCGGTGAGGGCCTTGCTGGCATAAGCGATGGGCCTCATGGTTCCTTGATAGTCCGCCTGCATAAGGACTGCTCCCAGGCCCACGGGGCTGGCGTCGACCACAATTTCGGACTCCCGGTCTGAGTTGAAATAAGCCATAGTCTCTTGCCCTGATAGGGCGCTCTTAATGTCATCGAACGCCCGCTGCTCTTTTCCACTCCAGTTCCATGCGACGTCATTCCTGGTGAGCGCTCTTAGGGGCTCCGATAGTGAGGCTAGGTCACGGATGAAGCGACCGCAATAGTTCACCATCCGCAGGAAGCTTCTAATCTCAGCTGGAGATGTTGGTGGAGCGGCTTCACGGATGTCCTTCACCTTCTCTGGATCAGGGGAAATCCCTCCAGCATGGAAAACGAAACCAAAGAACTCCAACCTGTCTTTCAGAAAATCGCACTTTTCTTTGTGTAGTGTTAGACCTAGAGTGCGCAGCCTTTCCAGGGTGTTCTCTAGGCGCTTCAGATGTTCTGCCTCCGACCGGGCAAAGACCAGGATGTCGTCCGACATGTTGATCGCTCCCTTGAGTCCTGACAGAGCCCCCCTGATGGCATTTTGAAAGACTTCCACCGCGGACGAGACTCCAAAACTGAGCCGCTTGTATTGATATAACCCTTCATGAGTCGTGAAGGTCGTAATGTATCTGGACTCGGGGTGTAACTCTAACTGGTGATATCCAGATTGTAGGTCCAGTTTTGAGAATATTTTTGCCCCCTGGAGTTCCCCGACGATGTCATCTAAGGTGGGCGTGATGTGGCGTTCCATCTTGTTGGCTACGTTGGGAAGCCTCATGTCCACGCAGATGCGCACTGCGCCTGGCTGTTTAGGCTTTGGGGCTACTACGATTGGGGAGACCCAAGGGGTGGGGCCTTCCACCCTTTCGATGATGTCTCGGTCAATCAGGGACTGCAACTCCTTCTCCACCTGTGCTCTCAGATGGAACGGGATGCAGCTGTGTTTAAGAGCTGTTGGTCTCACTGACTCGTCTATGTGGAGGCGTATTGGATCAGCTTTCAGTTTTCCTATGCCATTGAAGATTGTCTCGAACCGTTGCAGTAGGTTTTCTAGGTCGGCGCAGTACACCGCAAATAAGAAGTGGACAATATTTAGCGCTTCAGCGGCGGCGCAACTTAGGAGTGAGTGTGGGCTCACACTTGTGACAAAGAATCTTGCTTTGATTCTGGTCTGTCCATGAGTCACTGGTGCTACAAACACCCCCTGGATGGGGAGCGGAGTGTGTCCACCAAAAGCATATATGCGTGCCGTGGACTCTGCCAACCCTGGTGGGCCAGGCAACGCGTTGTAATGTTCGGTCGCTAGCACAGAGACGGAGGCTCCAGTATCTATCAGGACCGGCGTGGGTGTTTCCCCAATGTTCACTGTGCACGTGGGCTGATGCCGTTTCCCTGGGCCTTTGGCGATACTGGAGATGAAGAAGATTTCATCCTCTTCTTCCTCTTCTTCTGCGATGTTTAAATCTTGCATGCCCTGTTCAATGGACAACACACCCCTTATCCTCCTAGAGGTGCCTCGGCCAACTCTTTCCGGGCCTCTTGACGCTGCGACTGGTGTTGTTGCCCTGCACACTCTCGCATAGTGTCCCGGAGTGCCACACCTGCAGCAGGTTCTTGATTTGGCGGGGCACTCGCCTGCATGTGGCAGGTCATATCCGCAGTATTGGCATGATGGAGCATTGCTGTGACCTGTGGGTGGGTCTCCACCTCTTGGCGCCCATCTTGCCTTCCCTGGTGCATAGCGACCGACTGCAAAAGCTTCTTCCTCTTTCTTTGCATGAGTAGCTGCGTCCATCTTCGCCCCCCTGGCATCAGCCAGTTCATACGCTCTCCCCATGTCTAGGATTTGTTGTAGGGTTATCCCAGGTTCTCTCAACACCTGCCTCCGCAGTTTTCCGGAGCTTCACCCTTGCAGCAACTGGTTACGAACCATCTCTTCTTCGTTACCCCATCTACAGGAGCTTGCTAGGTGTCGGAGTCGCGCACAGAACTTGTCCAATGATTCATCATCTCGCTGCCTCTCCGCGCCCATGAAAAACCTGTCAAAGTCTACGTATGCCATGGGTAGGAAGTAATCCCTGAGTGCTTGTTTCACTGCAACGTAGGTGGCCACAGGGATGCTCAGTGAGTCATAGATCTTGTGTACTTCCACCCCTGCCGAGTATACCATGATGGCGATCTTCTCTGCATCTTCCGTGACCCCTGCAGCCGTGAAAAACATTTCTAGCTGTTTCACCCACAGGAGCTATTTTGGACCCAGCTTAGATGGAGGGCCTGTGGTATCAAATTCAGGCATGGGGCTTAGCGTGCTGTTCATCCTGCGTGGAATGGGGGCAATTGCACCATCTTGGTCATCCTCTTCCCCCATATTGGTGAATAGCACTCACTGGTACTTGCTGGACACCTTCTGTGGCTGCTGGGCTGGTGTGCTGAGTCCCCTTTGCGATGTGGTGCTCCTCCTGCACCCTTTTCTCCTCCAGATCACTTGTGCCACAGCCCTGTAGATGTAAGGGCTGTGGGATTTCCAAAAATTGTTGCTGGGCAAAACAAAAGTGCAAGTGGCGCACAAGCACCCTCACGGGCCGCTACCACTGCTTTTCACATGTTGACCAAGATGGCCGCCGGCCATTACCGTGGACTCGTGTGAACACGAGTCAACGTTCTTCTCCTGGAACGTTGCCGGAGCGGAGGATGGCTCCCGCGCCGTCCTCATCGCCAGTGTTGAGTATCGTGGGGGTGTTGGGGGGGCCCACGCAATCACACACACACTCGCTCCGCATACATCCAGAGAGCTACGCCGGAGACATGTGGATGGTTTAGGTCCCCGGTGCGAACTGCCGCACGGGCCGTGTTTATTCACACTGCGCATGCGTGAGCCTCGTTCTGGCTCACGCATGCGCCCAACAGCGTATTAGTACGCAACACCATGGACCATGCATATCCAGTAAAACATGTAGCCGAAGAAAATCCCTTGACCGAAAAAGCAGCCTTTTAAAAAGCACCTTTAAATGCATATATATGTGAGGGGTGGGTTAGGGCTCCATTCTATGGAAGGGGAGTATGGGGTGTTACAGGGGGTCTCCCATGCATATAAATGCATTCAAACGTGCATTTTAAAGGCATCTTTATTGGACCGCAGGATTTTTGTGGCGGGATTTTCACATAGAACCAGACCATGGCAGCTACTTTGATCAAAGCCTCAGGCCCACTCCATATCTAAGGGCAGCATCTACTGATCAGCCCCCCTTCTGAAGGATTGGGCATTCTACAAGCTGTGACACCAGTGATCCTGAATGGGCAGGAATGGGATGAGATACATAGTCAATAAGAGGAAGGGACATGAATGGAAGGAATGCTATCAGAAAGAAGCATGTACACTGACTTGTGGAATAATCATGAGGGATCGCACTGGGAAATATGGACTATAAAGGAGAGACCAACCTTTTCTAAAGTGACTTCATATTCCTTTTGTGTTTTGTGAAACCCAGGAAACGTGGATATAGAAGGGTACAACTGGACCTCTTAACTGCGTACAGGAACACTGGAAGACCGAGGAAGGAGCTAAAGAGTCCAAAGACACCCTTACAAGTCCTGGCAAAACTGCACTTTTAACACTTTCTCTAACCTGAAGTACAGTACAGTAAAACCAACCCTAAGCCTTGCACAGGTGACTTTGGTGACTTTGGTGCATCTTCTGTGTCTCTAACTGTGACATGGACAGGCTTTCAGTGGTGACCCTTTAACAGCAATGGCACAGGCCAATTGTTTGAGTTGCAGGCAGAAAAGACCATTGTTTGCAGGAGCAATGTGCTTCCTGCCTCTGAGTAGGGCTGTTCCACACTGTCTGCATTTTCTTCTTCTATTTCTCAATGTGGCGGCCTTTAAGCGCTGCAAAATGTGCAAAGTGCAATGATAAGGGACCAGCAGCGGGTAGGAAGGTCAGCCCCCCCTTCCTCTCATAATTGCACTATTAGCGTAGGAAGCACTGACTGAAAGGAGAGGAGTGGGGTGGCCCATGTCGTGGTGTTAGCGTACTAAATGTGTGAGCAGGCTGTAACTGAAATTTAATTGTATGTAGTATAGTTTGTTATATGTTTGTATGTATGTGTGCATGAACGTGGGGTTGTCTGAGTGGGCGTGTGCCAATGTGCCTCTGTGTACATTTGTGAATGTTTGGTTTTATGTATGCATGCAAGGAGTTGTCTGTGTGCTGTATGAATGAGTGGGTTAATAAGAGAGTGTATGTCGTGTGAATGCAAGCAGGTATGTGCCTGCCCTGCCTGTTTAAGGGGGAGAGGACCTCTAATTTTGAGAGTGGGGCTACTGGAGGCAAGCCATGTATACTGGACATCAAGGGTAAAGCAAACAAGATGAGTGACATTGCATAGCTAAACTGGCATACTTTGATGCAGCCAGTCTAGTTATACTTTCTTCCTGTAGCATGGAATTTGTTCAATTGGCCATTTAGCCTAAAACAAACATGATGAGTGTTATTACATTGCTTAATTGTAATACTTGGGTACAAACAGTTTAGCTACACTTTCTTACACTGACATGGTATTTTGTATTGGGCATCATGGGTAAAGCAAACATGATTAGTGCTTTTACATAGCTAGACTTTGCATACTTTGGTGTAGTCAGTCTAGTTATATTTTCTTCCTGTGGCATGGTATTTTTTTAATTGGCCATTTAGCGAAAAGCAAAAATGAGTGTTATTATGGAGCTAGATTGTAATACTTTGTTATAGGCAGTTTAGCTATACTTTCTTACAGTGACATGGCATTTTTTACTGTGCATCAAGGGTAAAGCAAACGTGATGCATCAGTTTCTGAGGGTCTTGCAGAAGACTCAAAGGCAAGGCCCTACCTTATAATGGAGCTTGTGGTTCCCCCTACGGGGGTTGCTATGAAATTCCTCTACTGGAATATTGCTGGTGCGGGACAAAACATTTGAAGAAGGAAGTGGTTACATACTTGTGTGTTATGACATCATCTTCCTACAGGAAACATGGGCGACGGACCCTGTGTGTTTGGATGGTTATATTTCTATATGTACCCCAGCGATGAAAGGTGTAAGAGGCTGTTGCCACAGGGGTATGGCAATCTTGTTTAAGTCTTCCCCAAACTATGACATAACGGAGAGGGAACTGAAAAACCCCTTCACAGTAAGTGAGACTATCACCTGAGCAGGGTCAGGAGTTGCTTTTGGTCAATTTTCATGACAGCCCACACGTTTCAAACAAGGGTTGTTTAGGGGTGCTGAAAGAACTTTTTGAGAATGTCTGTCCTTTGCAAATGAAAACACAATCATGGGAGGGGACTTCAATGCCAAATTGGGTAGTGGGATCTCTACTGATTTGGTGGACCCAGGTGAAGATTTTGCTTACGGGATACAAAATCCCCAACTATCCGATAAGACAATGTGTTCTAGGGGCCTCCAGCTTAATACCTGGTTTGTGGATTGGGGAATCCGATTTTTGAACGGACATATAGGTTTGGATATATCAGGGAAGATTACATTCACAAGTACCCAAGGCACATCCATTATTGATTATTTCTGTATGTATGTGATGAGATCCTTAGGGATCACTTCCCTTTGAGGTGGCTGCTGAAGGTGGGACATCCCGGCATCCTTTCATTTAATCACCCTCACTTGGACTTTTGCGAGATTAACCCCCTATGTAAGCGAAGGGTAAAATGGGCTAAGATTGACTCGGTGTCCACACACTTCAAGGCAGTCCAAATGAACCTGGATCTCATGGTACATATTTTATCTCATGACACAGAACCAAGGGCAATTACACTTGCCTCTGGAAAAAATCATGAAATCCCTGACAGATTTATTCCAACATGATTTCAAAACTGGTAAAAACAACAGATATAGCTTGTTTGATGAAACATGTAGATTGGCACAGAATAATCTGAATGGGATCCCGCGTCACAGGACTAGAACAGGGAGTGAGGTAACTAATGCTAGGGCACAGTACAAAAGTGCCCTGACTTTTAGAAAAAAGTGCCTAGAAGAGCAGGCGTAGGAAGAACTGCTTTTGGCAGTCTCGACCAGGGACTCAAAGGAATTTTGGAAATTTGGAGCGGGGGGCCATGCGTTTTAGAGGGGTTGGACTGATAGAGAACAATGTGAGCCCTAATGCCTGGTCAGAACATTGTGAGTCTTTGTTTAAGGGTCAGGTAGTTAGATCTCAGGAGGGGGAGCAGAGCTCTACACTCCGGTTAACCGTAAAGGAAGTTCAAACCGCAATTAGTTGATAACTGCACAATCGGGCGCCTGGCCCAGATGCAATACCCGCAGACTTATTTAAGGAAGAATTAGAGCTGTGGGCCCCACTATTGACTGATTGCTTTAACTCCTATTTGGAATTGGGGGAATTCCCCAGGCACGGAAAAATTCAATAATTTACCCAATCTTTAAAAAGGGAGATCCAGGAAGTCCACCATCGTATAGGCCCATTTCTTTACAGGATACCTCTTTTAAAATTTTGGGACGTAAGGTTTTGGAGCACCTGGAAGAATGGCTCTCTGACAAGGAAGTCCTTTCAAATATCCAATGTAGTTGTCGGCTAGGTTTGCGGACGCAAGTCCAGTCCCTCAATTTGTATTTGGTGGGAGCATCCTCAATTTTTTTAAGGGTAAAACCTGTATTCTTGGCATTCATGGACCTGAGCACAGCATTTGATAGAGTTGATAGAGCTACGCTGTGGCAATTGGTTAGGTCGATGGGGTGCCCGGCTGAGCTGGTAATGGCATTACAGATCATCCACGCAGATACCAGAGCTTGTGTGAGATTTGGGTAACAGGGTCAATGTGCAGGTTACTTTGAGGTAGCCTTAGGAGTGTGCCAAGGTTGTGTGGTAGCCCCTGTGTTGTTTGCTTTATATATTAATGGCCTATATAAGGCACTGCTTGAGACACCGGCTGATGCTCTAAGGATGGGTGCACTGCCCCTCCCTGTATTAGCATATGCCGATGGCACAATCCTGATTGCTCGCACCCCAAATGCTCTGCACTGTTTAATAGACGCCTACACTGCCTTTATGCTCAATCTTAAGCTATCTGTAAATTTGAAAAAAATCGGCAGTAATGGTGTGCTCTAGTGGTGAATGTAGAAGGGTAAATATGGGAAGAATGCTGAGCAATGGTGAATTTTGATTATTTGGGTGTCACTTGCAGCGAAAACTGGTGGCGGGCCTCACACATACAGAAGCAGTACTCCAAGTGAAACAGGCCCTGGGGGGCAGGCGGAAGGTCTGTCTCGTATTAGGAACATGTGCCAAGGCCAGCCAATTAAATTGATATTGGAAGTTTATAGAGCACAGACCAAGGCCGCAACTAATTATGGTGTGGCCCTTTGAGGTATTGAGAAAATCACACCTATTGAAAAAATAGAATACACCTTCTCAAAAAGTTATTCGGTCTTCCCAGTTCGGTTCCGAATTACGCCGTACACACAGAACTGGTAATCCTGCATATAGTTGATGACTGTTACACAGCCCCACTTTCATACTGGTTGGCTCTTTGGTCTAACCCTTTATCGGTAACCAACTATTCAACAAAAGCATAACAGCTTCCTTAAAATAAAAAATAAAAATCTGGAAAAAATACAAAGAATATTTATAAAACCTGCATATTATAAGGGTTTAGTCAAATGAGGTCTCATTTGAAGAACTGGTTTGGAAGTGGAAAAAATATTTTGAGATTTCTCCTAAAGTGTGCCGCCTGTCTGGATTCATGATTGTCACGCAACCCTCCTGACTATTTCCCTTTTCATTCTTCGCTGAACTTCTGTCAGCTCTACGCAGAAATCCTCCCTGCTGCTGACCAAACACTCTGTCACAGCTGTCATTTATTTACTTTCTGTACTCTGGCACCACACTGCTAATCAACGGAGCATCCCATTCGCTCAGCCTCTCTCAACTTAACTGCTCTTTCCTGCCCACGTATAAAAAGGACACACACATGCATCCCTTTTCCAATTATCTTAGCCTTTGCCAAAGAATCAGAAACAAGCTTATTAAAAATAGATGTCATCGCCTTAATGATACATTTTACAACTAGCCTGTAAATGCAGGCTCCACCAGCGAATACCACCATTTTGCACTATTGTGCCAACTGAAACTGAAATGCATGCAAGTCCTTGCAGTCCACAGTTACTATATAACCTTGTAGATCGGGGGGGGGGGGGGTTGTTAATGCAGGATAATGACCAGCCATGAAGTTGGGGAAGGGTCATTTTCCAAAGCGATAATGAGGCCTTTCGATGTATATAAGGCTATTAGCGTGGTGGTAGTAGCAATATACTTGTTCTGGAGTTTTGGCGGTGAAGTAAACCATGTTACTTTATTACTGGGTAAAGTAAATAGGCAAATGAGCTAGAACATTAAATGAAATTTTATTTTGTAATATTAAAATAACATAGTTGTCCTCATAAATTAAGCATTTTAATTGCAAACTCGGTTCACCTGAAATGGGATTAACATGAGCATGCATTTGTTGGAATGTAAAAGTACAGTTGCTCTAAAAATAAAATATGCATTTTCACATGTTTTAACTTCCTCTTTCATGCGTTAAATAGGATGTTGCAGCTAAAAAAAGGTCTTGTTAATAATCATTCATTTCTCATATATATCACTACAGACCCATAGGTCACAGAGCACTGAAAATGATAGAACACATTATTATCCATCAGAGCAGTACTCAATTTATCAACCTCAGACGGATGAAAGGCTCAGTTTACCCGGCTGGGTTCAAACCTGCCACAGGAGGCTGCGCACAGATATCAGGAGCAAGCCCTTAGCTTGCTGTGCTATCTGACCGGCTCTTGAAAGAAATCTTGCCTGGAAATCGCATTGTTGAATCCGTGTCTGCTTTTCAAAGTAAAATGTTCAGAGTGCAGTCAATACCAGTAGTTGTTGACTGCAATCTTAACATTCTGATTGGCTAAGAGGAGGTCAATAATGACCTCCATTTGCTAATAGAATGTAGTATGAGAATCTGCACACCATGAGAGTAAAAATATACATCCTGGTGGGAAACAAAACTGCCTGACAAAAGGCATAATCAGCATCCCAACTACCCCTCAACAGATGGATGACTTCTGCTGAAGACTGACATCACATACTTGATGAAATGGCCACTGGTTGGAAAAGGGTAGTTTGAGGCAGAAGGTTATACGCAGAACCAGTTGCCCAGGAGAGCTTTGCAGACCTGTAGATGTATTTCTATACATGTGTGGCAGCACACGTGGATTTCTAGTAATTGCATTAACACTAACAACTTTCTGAGCTTAGGGCCATTTAGGAATGTGCATATGTAATGTGTGGGATCACACAGATACATTCTGAAATATTTGAACCAACTCATGAAGACCTCAAAGCACTGTTTTATTAACAATTATCTAAAACAGGGAGATACAACGAACATCAACGGAAGTACGCTCAATTTCTCTCAGCGATCTTCACACATATCATAGCTTTTATATCAAAAATACATCAGAGGTGATATCATACTATGTAGCAATAATGAAAAACCTTCTAAAGGTCGAGATTGGCTTAAGGGGAACATCTAAGTATACTTTCTATAGGAACTAGGATTGAGATTGGCTGCCCACTATCAGGTGGACAACATATGGCTACCTCTAAAACATGTCATCTTCAGAAACATTGGATACACAGTTTCTCATTGGTTTTCAAACTATAAGGTCCTTTGTTATATGGACTACTATAATTAGTTGGCATGCTTGTGCCAGGTCTGGAAAACTCTGTTCACTTACCAATACGTAAGCCCAGACTCAGGTGCAAGGAGATGGGGCATGACCCTGCCTCCACACCCAATTAACCCAGCATCTCTCATCGCCCATGCCTTCTGCCATGAAGATTGTCTTTGAACTTGGCCTTGCACAGCATCCTTGTCTCTCAAAATACAGGGGAGTGAGAGCACTCACTATCGTGTTCTGCGACTCCAAGTTTGAACTCTATCTTCATCCTTGGCTAACGTAATAGGAGACCAGGTGTTGGTCAATTTTGCAGCTTTTAAATATTTTAAAAGAATTAAACTTGGCATTCTTGGTGTTCTTTCTTTGCACCTTAACAAGGGATGATTCATCCTTTGCATGTTAGCTCATTTCCAGAATAGATAGCTGACCTAGGCTGCTTCAGTCTTGACTCCAGGCCAGACAACCTCGTCTTGCAGCTCCACAATTCTGCTTATTCTTTCAACGACACAGCTTTCCCTTCCCGCTTCTTGGGTCCTGGCTTAGTAAACTCATGATACCGATGTAAAGCTTCTACACAATGACGGCTTTGCCTGCGTTCTACCCACTATGTATATCCAGTGTCTATGATTACTTTTTCAGCATCTGTACATTTATTGAACAGTTGATTTTCTACAGCAATTTGTGCATGTGTAATCTTCTTCCTTTATATTTGAGAGTTCACCTGATTCTTCACTTCGTCATTAGTTTCTTTAGGATCCATACATTCTCTTCAGTCACTATCCTAAGACATTGGCCCTCATTCCGAGTTTGGTGGTAGTCATGACTGCCACCAATAACGATACTGTGTCCAGATTGGTGCAATGGGGACTTACCAGTCTAGTCTGACCTTGGCGGGACCGGTAAGTCCCCATTCACCAAACCATTCCCCATTCCCTTTGAGCCCTCATAGGACTCAATGGGAATGGTGAGGGCGCAAATAACGGGCTGGCGTATGTCAAGCCTGTTATTTGCGACCTGGTACCTTAATGGGACCCGTCCATAATGCCATGTCAGACCAGGCGTTAAAGGAGGGACCCGCTAAGAGACCTTGTAGTAGGGCGGTAAGGGATTACCGGCACCGGTCTCCTTACCGGTGCCCAGTATCCCTTACCGCCCAACTTGGAATGATCCCATTGTGTATATTGTTTGTGACGTCACTGTCTTATTTTCTCTGCTCCTTCTCATATTCCTTCAGGGAGTTCCTCCCTCAAGTTGTCATCCCTTCGGGGATACATTTGGTAGGGTTGTTTCAATGGGTATCTTCTTATGAACACACACTGCGGTATTGGCACAACTGCTGGTGTCAAACATGGCACAATCTCAGCTCTCCAACATATGGGAGGTAGGGGATAGGGTAGGGGGGCAGGGTTTCCTGTAGAGGCATGCAGCTGCTCCTCTACATTACTGAAACAAAAGAGGGATAATCCTGTAAGGACCAAATAATATCACTACACAAATGATAACAACACAAAACCCATGTACAGAAAAATCACTGTTGCCATGAATGATGACCAGGGCTGTAGCTTGGTCAGTAATATTGGGGAAGGTGGAAGAGGGTTCTGAGTTTTTCTTAACAAGCTACAAGGTCCAACCAACTAAAAAGGAGACCTTGGCAGCACTTTATTATTTACTCTTAATAGAAACAATACATTTATATAACTGTGACTTCTGTGTCTTCTGATCATTGTAATGGCCTTATATTTACAAGTTGTATGTGTATTGATGAAATCCTCTAGCATGGCCATATTAAGCATTTTTGGGGGCTGGAGCACAGACACCTTTCGGCCCCATCCACTCAACAAAAGAAATGAAGGGAACCAGAATATATATTCATACCCTATCTTGTCACGATCACAACCCATAGCTTGATATCCTGCCTGGTAGCAATCAAAATAAGCATGGATACTCCCTTTCAGTCCCCTTTCCCTCGTAATTCTTATAATCAGAATGATAAACAAGTACCATTTCAAATGCAACATTAGCAGTCCACGACAAGACAGTTGTGTTTCAGCATAGGGACACGACAATGTATGATCAATAACAGCCATTTAGAAGGCATAAGTAGTATAAATGCAGAACACGGATTGTATGAAAAAGGTGCACATAGCCCAGAATAGACAGAGGACTTAGATTAGTTCCCTCATAGAATGCAATAGAGCTCAAGCATGATTAGCGAAGACAAATTGGAAGCAAGGAGAAAGCTACACATACCATAGGATACATAGTGGATGCAGATTAGTAGCTACCAGGTTGGTGTCCGTATCCAGACATATTGTAATTGGTAGAGGGAAATGCTTTTCAAGTGGCGTTGCCATTAGAGAGCAAAGAAAGAGGTGGCTGTGGTGTGCAATATAACAATGTTCACTATTTCTTTTTTTATTGCACATTGGTTTTTACCAAACCTTATATATCAAACACTAAGTACATTAATTACATATAACATCAGTGCAGTCCTTTTACAATGTTCACTTTCTTCAAATATTGCACAACCCTATTAAAAGCAAAGAGGTTCTTCCCTGTTGCAAATAAGACCAAATATCTTCACAATTCAATTGATCAAGGTCATATACAAAATGACTAAAATATTCTTCCCTTAGTTCCTGAAAAGCAGGAACTGAAATCATTAAATAGCTCAAGGATTACAAATATTGTTTACAAAATCGACATATTGCACTTTCCCATTGACCCCTTAAGAAAAAGACTCCCGCGTATGTAACAAATTAAAATGAAATCTCATAAAAGTATCAAGTAGTGAAGGTAAGTGTCCTCTCTTTTTTAACTCACAGCTAATTTCATTTTATAGTCTGTACTTTCCTCTCTCTTCACAAGTTGTGATCCAGTCCAAGTCAAGGATCTTACTTTTTACTTTTGTGGGTTGGACATCAACCTGTCGATTGTCACGTCAATGTGACAGTTCTTATGGAATCGTCTACAGGGCTCACCCCCTCCCTTCCCCATCTGCCACCCCATCAGTGCGCATAGAGAGTCTGGCGAGCTCACCCCCAATTTCCTAAATAATAGTACCAGTGAAAGTAATTAATTCACCCCCAATTCAAAGAGAAGAATGGTTACCCGTACTCAGGTCGGCAAAAGGAGACCTCTC
Source organism: Ambystoma mexicanum (assembly GCF_040938575.1). Taxonomy (NCBI): domain Eukaryota; kingdom Metazoa; phylum Chordata; class Amphibia; order Caudata; family Ambystomatidae; genus Ambystoma; species Ambystoma mexicanum. The sequence continues at coordinate 197,428,474 of NC_090933.1, read as the reverse complement.
CTCCAAATCATTCCCTCCAGGTTCCCTATTCCATTTTTTCATACAAGCTAAGAATTTCTAGACCGTTCAATACAAACATATTTTCTTCATATAGAATAGCATCAAGGACTGCAAGTGAAGCAACAGAATTTACGTATGTACTGGCCCTGACCCATAGAGCCTACTTTCTACTCCTGTACTCCGGAAGCCTCGTTAAGCCAAACCCAAGGTATTTTGTATTTTATTGTGGGCACTACAGAATTTGTATACAAATCTAGCTTTCATTTTAATGGTATTTGCTTAGGTTTCCCTCCCTTGTAGCACAAAATGGCAGGGTTTACTACTAATCTGTTTAGTTTAACGTAGTATGTGAAGCAATCTACCAACCTCAGGAGTCCAATGGGAGTGCTGTCTAGTAGAAGCAGGTCCTCAGCATAAGCCACACAAAAACAGGGCTCCCCCTTTACTCTTGGTGGAACAAATGCATCTGCTTCCCGATGTTCACCCAAGTCTGCTAAATACAGATTAAAAAGGCACAAGGCGAAATCACACCCCTGACTTACCCCCCAATTAGTTACTATTGGCTTTGAACCATCCCCATGTGTTCCCAGTCTCACTGTGACCTGTGTGATGCTCTCTAGCTTAACTAAAATGCCTAGATGTAATTTGGAAAGCCTCACCTCAGAAGCTTGGTCCATTACCTTGTCCTATCTACTTTGTCAAATGCTAGACTTAAGTCTATACTTGCAACATACAGTGGGTAATTCCCCTCTGTCTTGGATTGGTCTATCATGGTCTGAATAAAGAGGCCACTGGTGTCTGCGTCAGTACCCCTTTGAAGGCCTGTTTGAAATTTAGACTGTCTCGATGTTGACACTATCCACTCCTCAAAGCTCTTCATGATGCATCTAGAGAAAACCTTTCTTAGAAGGTCCAGAAGAGCAATTGGAAGATAGCTCCCTGGACCCATTTGGCTTTCCTTCTTGAAAATTGGCATAATAACCAAAGAGTGCCATGATTGATGGAAGGCTTTCTTGTCCAGGTCAATTTGAAACAAAGTTCAGAGAATCCTGGTACAGAATTCTGGGTCCCATTTCAAAATGAGGTTACACAGGCCATTAGGGGCTAGAGCACGCACATTTGACCCCGATTTAATAATTGCCAGTAGTTGCACTCTGGAGATATATGGCTGCCATTGTTCTTCAAAGGCACAATTTCGGGGTCCCTTGTTCGTTTTTTTTTGCACAGGACTTTGAAATTTTTATACCAAACTTCTTCTGGGATAGGATTAATTGATTCTGTATCCTCCTCCCTGGACCTTGTGTTAACAATGCTCAGGAAGTTTCTAATAGTTTTTTGCAGAACTGCTTCTAGCATCTGTTCCCCGTCTATTTGTGAGAGAAGGTACCTGAAGCTTTTAACCCAGTTTTTATATGCCTGCTTTTCTCTCCCAGTCCTGGTGTATTTTTCCTCTTTACTACTAGACTCCTATCATTTTTCTATTATAATTCTACGCTCTAGACACTTTTTTGTCTGAACCTCCTTAGAGTACCTCGATTAGACCCACTACCAACAGACATTTTATTCAAGGAGAACATGACTTTGTCTTTTATGAAAATACTGAAGTTCTCAACAACAAGGTACCTTGTCTTTTTGGGGAGGATCTTTGAATTCCAAAACTCCTTAATAAGTCTGTCAAAGCTATCAAGACTCCTTATATTCCAGCTAATACGGTTCTTTTTCTGATTTACTACTAGGTTTCTACAAGATGCTATCATTGACAGACTGAACATTACTTCAAGGTATAATCCCACCAACTCATGGTCACTAAATGAATTGTTTGCCAGGCTCAAGGCACTTGATTGTGAGTACAAGGTTTTAGATACTACTATATATTAGTAACCAGCGAGGGCGCAATCTGAATGAAAGAACCATTCTGATTGGCCCTCGCCGAGGCCTTACCCGGCCGGGAATCACTCGGTCAGGATTCCACTGCCAGTGTCCCCGGCGAGGGGTGTGGCAACCCCTCAACCAATAAGGAGCCTCGAAGCGGGGCCATCCCCGCTCTGAGCCTCCCCACGGTTGAGAAGCTGTCTTTGCTCCCCGCTGGGGACTCAGGTAAGGTTTTTTTTCCCCTTCCCTTTTCCTCCCTCCTCCCTGCCCTTCCCACCCCACTTATCTTCTTGCTTCTTTGTGTCCGGTGGGGGACGATGGCAGCCTCCAGCCGTGTGGAGACTCGGAGCGGGGACATCCCCCCTCCGCACCTCCATACGGCTGGAGGCATCCATCGTCCCCCGCCAGGGACCCTGGTACATTTTGGGAACACATCTGTTCCCAGCGCGTCAGCTCCCGTTGGCCACCATGGAAAGGGAAAATGGACTCAGTTTTCCCTTTCCTGGTGGCCATTTTCTTGGTCATTTTTTTTTTTTTCTGTGCGTTTCGGGACAAAAAAAATGATTTTAGTGCCCTGGTCACGCAGATATTGCCGGCTGGGGGTACTAATCGCTATATGTCCCTTGTGGCAGGGGAATTACTGACTCTAGTAATGCCCCGGGGCCTTGGTTAAAGCCCTTGCTTCGCTCGGGCCTATAATGCTCGGGGCATATTGCTCAATTCTAGCCACGAGGTCTGTTTATCTCTGTGCCAGGTAGAATGAGGGGGGAATCTCCCGGTAGCTGACCATTTGCCACTATTAAACACCAGTTTTCCCAGAAATCCTTTCATTGCACACCATATTCCACAAGGAGTAAGGTGTGGTTGCTTGTGAGATCTAGTTCTTTCCCCAGATCTCTAGAGAGGGGCAAACAGTGTGAATTAAAGTCCCCTACCATTACACTTTCCGAGATTGAAAATGTATCCTTATAGTTTTCAAACACCTAAGTTAAGGCCTCCAGCACAGATGACAAATCGCAATGAGCGGGGTGCCAATACATATTCAACAAGAGTATATTTGTCTTTACCCTTTTCAGTTGCATTTCTACATTAACCCCTAGATTTCCTCTGTGTTTGTTCGAGTACAAATTCCTGCTTATTCCGTGATGATGCTTGATCATTGTACACAACCCCCCGACCTAAGCCCAGCCTTATATATGCATGCTGCCTGTTGGAAGATCAGGTGACCATCCCAAGGCAGATTATCAATAATACAAGTTTCTTGAATGCACAGTATGGGATAATCTCTTAGGGTTGCTGTTACAGCCTCATCCTTAGTCAGATTACTAAAGCTCCTGATGTTACAAGTTACTATTGTAAAGTGTTGTATTTGTACCTTGTTATATGAACCCCTTGAACACAGATAACCTACAACTTCGTCCTCATTGTTATCAACCATACAATTATTTTCACAATGCTGAGATAACGGTGAGCCAGTAATTTTTAGGTGCATCCCTTCTAGGCCAGTTAGCCCCTTCCCAAGCCGTAGCTTTAGGGATGGTACCAACTCTGTTCACCTTGTTCACCTCGCTTCCCACATTTCTTTCCACTTCATCTACAATTGGAGCAATATTAAAGCCTAGATTGAACAGGCTCTGCCTCTCAGCTAGGACCAATTCATACACAATCCTTGAGTTAAAGTGCATTATGCAACAGTTTGTGTCACCCTTGTCGGGGAATTCGATTCCCTTTATATCCACCAACACCACAGCACCTAGATTCTGGGTTTCTCCAAAGATAAAGATGACATTTGTTCTATTCAGACACAGCGAGTAATCCAGTACCAACATATGTGTAAGCATTATTTTATCGCCCCTCCTTACACTTCGTCCCACTTCTTGTTTAGAGGGTGGATAATTTCCTGCATAACTGTTATTTGTTCCAATTCCCACTATGCCCTCTGTGATTTTTGTGTTGGTGTGAGCATCTAAGGTGTTATAAGGACCCATTTCTAGAAAGGTACCTTTTTCTCCATTTTCACATTGGGAGTGTTTTCCCTGGTCATACCACAGTGCAGGTTCTGATCCATAAGTTTAGGTGTATACATACTTTTAAGTATCCTCCCCAAGTTCACATACCCACTGCTGACCTTTCTCCACACTTGACCATTTGGTAAAGAGCTTTTATCACCCGGACACTTTCTACCCCCTCTTAGGTGGCCAAATTCGTTAGTGTTGGAGCATACCTTCACCACCCCCAATCTCTCCTCACAACTAGTGGGTGCAGAGCACCCCGTCCATTTATTATTCATTCCGTGACCTATGGTTCCCTTACCGCACATTCCCCCCCTCACAATCCGCTTGAGTTACCATTTTGTACATATTCTTATCTACTTGGGGAGGACAGTGCCAACTGTCAGTTGTTGTCGTAACCTTTGCCACTGTTTGCCACCTACCGAAGGTGCTTCCAACCCATACTTTTGACATTTACACTCCCTAATGGGAGTAGGGGTCCTTCCCACCCCCCTTTCATTTATCTCAACGACCACCTCTCGTGGTCCCCCACCCTTGCTTTGACCCATTTTACACTCTGGAGTTGACCTTTCCCAGAGATTTTGCAGGTTAGTATTGGCAGAGGTATTGGTGATTGTACGGTCCATTCAGACCGGAAAGTTGTAGACCAGATTGTCTTGCTGTGCATGTCATGTGCTTATCTTCCCATTTACCCAAGCTTTCTATTCTTACGAGACCCTGATATCCCTCACCAACAGTCGGACCACCTTTAGACCATCACTCCCTCCCCCCACAACCATGTCATGTGTTGCCTCATTTTCCCCTCTTTCGTTATGTGATCATTTGGTGATCCTGATTCCAAACCCTCTGCAACAGAACAAAAGTCCTCCTCAGGGATTTTCAGGCAGGTATTTTCCCTATTATCCAATGAATCCCATATTGACTGTTTTTTTGTAAATGTCCTAACAGAGTTGTTCTTCCTTTTAAGAATGTTCTGGGTCTTGGGTTTCTTTAATTGTACTGCTCTGGTCCCCAGGTTGTGCCCACTACTTACATCCCTGTTTTTAACTCGTGGGTAAGGTGATGTTTTGTACTTTCTTGCCCTCTTCCTGCTTTCGCTGGATTCGCTGCTTGGCCACAGATCTTAAGGTGGGAGGAACACAAAGCACATGGAACATAGGTTCGCTGGCGAAATAAATGCATAGAAAAGTTCTGGCAGCAAACACCACAGGTAACACAGACCACTTTCGTCACACTTCCGCCTCACTATTATTATATATGAAGCCCTGAGACTGAAATCACTGAAAAGGAAAGACAATTTTGAAAGGTTTAGAGACTGGCAATTTTTACAGGTTAGGCAATACAAGATTAAATGAGGTGCCTGGGATCACATATTGGGTAAAATGTCAAGTTGGGATTTACCATCTACAATTTGTGCACTTTTGCCACTTAGTTTTCTACCATAAGCAACGTGGAATTACTTGCTAATGTTTGAATTTCATGAGCTAAAATTATGCCATTTTATAGAACTGACTTGGAAACTACACAAACCACAAAACCCAACATGACAATGTTGTAAAAAACAAAACATTATAGAAGCATATAATGCAAAATGGGAATGATTTAAACTTCATTGTCTCCATCATTAATGGTGTAGCAGCACGCTAATTGATATGAGTTTAAAAGATTTTAACTGATTTTCTCGTTTGTATTTTAAAACTGTAAATACACTCAAAATACAGGCTTGTTATTTATTATGTGCAGAATAACCTTTGAATTCTACAAAAAAAAAAACTTTTTGTGTCAAATAAGCAGACCTTAAAATAGTCTGCCAGAGGCCTGTGTAATCTGGTCTGCTCTTTTCAGTCTAGAACCCTTTCCACTCAAATGGCCTAAATGTAAATAAAAGATAATGTAATGTAAGACGATTTGTCCAAGATCACTGTATTATCTGCTGGCAAAGCCAGGATATGAGCATGGATGCATTGGTTTCACAATCTTGAATTTGCTTACTGTAGAGATCAGCAGTGATCAGCTGTGCTGGGCTGCGCGCGCTGTCACGCAAACTCCTGCCTCTTTGTTATGATTCGGAGACTGGAGTGACAGCAGCAACAGTTGGTGAGGGGAGTGTGAAGGGGTGTTGTGCCGGCGGGCTTGTTTTATTAAACACGAAGAAACCTACTCTGTATTGCCTCCGCCTCGATTTTACAATTGGCGACGAGGATAAAAGCCTCACGACGAGCCCGCAACGGAGCACGATTTCCAGCAAGACACACGTGGGAGAGCTCCGGCGCCTCCTGCATCTCTCGGATCCAGGGAGAGAGCGCAGTGCGAGGCGCTGGCGGGGCCTGCTGTCAGCTCGTTCTCCGGTGGTAGCAGCATCAAGGACTCCATCCCCGCCCCGTCCTCTGACGGTTTCCAGGTGAGGAAGGGCACAGGGAGAGCTGGGAGGCGTTTGGGCCACACTGGAAGGGGGCGATACATCCGGCCACTAAAGCAACGCTGCTTACAAGGGACCACCCAGCAAGCCACGCCCCTTTTGGCTCACCCATCAAGCAGGAGTAACAAGCCCAATTGCCACAAGAATAGAAAAGTAAATAAACAATTATCCTCAATCCAAAGCAGTATCGGAGAGTGGGAGTTTGCAGTGAAGAAAGTTACAGAAACATTATACTTGAGTTGTGCTAGAGACACAGCAGGGAAAAATATATATTGACAAGATTTACTGCTACAGGATAAGTAAAAGTGCTGTCCAGAGCAATATAAATACTCCAATAGTTTGAAGAAGCCAAGAGTAACAGGACTTTAAAAAACATGGCAACAGCTAGCATGGCCCTACCTCCACCATTTTTTAATGGAACCAGGTGTCCCACCAATAAGATTGGACAGGTGGAAGAAACTCCTTGACACTTACATAGTGGCAATTGGAGGGGATAAATTTGCTGCTGCGAGAAAAGAAGCAATACTTCAACACAATCTGGGCACGGAGGGTCGCAGTGTATATGATGGTCTCCCACAACCTCCACAAGAAGGTCAAGGAGAGGTGGATCAGTATACCCTAGCTGAGAAAAAACTGGAAATTCATTTTGAGGCAAAGAAAAACATAACGTTTGAGAGACATAATTTTTTCCAGAGGACACAGGATCCCAATGAACCAGTAGAGAATTTTATTGCAGCGTTAAGATCTTTGAGTCACACATGTGAATTTGGTAAGTTGACAGATTCACTAATACGAGATCAGTTAGTAAAATGCACTAGTAACTTAAAAATTCAGGAAAGATTGTTAACAAAATATGTGTCTCTAGAAGTGGCAGTGGAGACTACCAAAGGCATGGAGCAGACCCATAAGTACATGGCAACCATGAAAGGAGAAAAACAAGAAGATGAAGTGGCAGCTGTGAGAGGAACCAGGAGAACGAATATGAATAAGGAGACCAAGTGCTATAAGTGTGGCAGCAATTGGCATATTTCCACGAGCGCATTTTGTCCTGCGAGAAATGTTTCATGTTTAAAATACATAAAGAAGGGACATTTTACAAGAGTCTGCAGGGAGTCGAGTCAAGTACACTATATTGAACCTGGAACAAGAGTTCCAGAACAAGAAGAAAGTGAAAGTGTAGTCCAAAACCTACAAACATAGCATGTGTTGGAGATAGCGGAAGTCTCAAATAAAGGGAATTCTCCTACAGATGTATTCATGATAAATGGAAGAGTTGTCACACTTAAAGTGTATAGTTGCTCACCGTGGACTTTAGTGTCAAAAAAGACTCATGAGAACTGTCTGCAAGGTTCAATCACTGATCTTAAACAGCACAGCATAGAACCATATGCCTATGGCAATGTGAAGATTGAGATTTTAGGAAATTTTCAGGCAACTGTCGCGTACAAGGGAAGAAGTTGTGAGTCAGATATATATGTGACACAGGAAGGATCTTCCCTGTTAGGGTGGAGTGAGCAACATAAACTGGGCATTCATATACAAGCGAATGCGGAGGAGCCGGTTACAATTGCAGAGGTAAATGACAAGTGGGAAAATAAGTTTCCAGAAGTGTTCCAACAAGGGTGGGGATGCTCAAAGGATCTGAGCATGAAATACGTATGAAGGCTGGTGCTATACAAAGAGTGCATGAAGTGAGACCTGTACCTCATGACTTAAGAGACAAATTGAAGGCAGAAATAGAAACTTTATTACAGAAGGGAATCATAGAATAAAGTGAGAGTTCGGAATGGTTATCTCCTATTGTAGTAGTGATGAAACCTAATGGACAGATAAGGCTTTGTGTAGACATGAGAGATATCAATAGGAACATACTTGTCGACAGGCATCCCCTACTAATAATTGGGGATACAGAGCTAAAGTCTTTTCAGTGATCGACCTCTCTCAAGCATATCACCAGATTCCTTTAAAAGAAGACTGCCAGCATCTCACTGCATTCATAACACTCTTTGGAACTTTCAAATATTGCAGAATGCCATTCGGGCTTGCTTCTGCGGCTTCAGTGTTTCAGAGGGTGATGGACACCATATTGGAAGGCATAGAGAACATTGTGAAATTTCAGGATGATGTGCTTATATATGCAAATAGTGTAACGGAACATGATGAGGTCTTAACAAGAATATTGGGCAGACTGTCTGATGTTGGTTTGACACTGAGGATAGATAAGTGTAAGATAGGGGTTGATAGAGTGGAATATCTTGGACATGAAATCGACAAGTGCGGAGTGAGTCCTAAGAAATGCTTGGTGGAGGCAGTAAAAAGTGCACTGGTGCCTTCTAATAAAGATCAAGTGAGGTCTTTTTTAGGTCTTGCTGAATACTATCATATTTTGTTAAGGATTTTGTGATGGTTTCCCACCCATTAAGAATGTTGCTGAAAAAAGGTACCAGGTTTGAATGGACCTCAGACTGTAGTATAGCATTTGAAGGCATTAAGAATGCGATTTGTAAAGCTCCCTCAATTGGAATGTTCGATTCATCAGATAAAACAGTGTTGGTGGTAGATGCTAGTGTGTTGGGACTAGGAGCGACTTTGGTACAATATGACGTGGAAAATGAAGAAAGGGTAATTGCTTTTGCATCAAGGGCATTGCAGGGAGCGTACTTTTTATGGGGCAGGCATTTTGTTGTTAAATCCGACCACAAGCCACTAGTGCAACTATATGAGAGTGGAAGGTGGGCTGTAGGCTCTTCTAGAATAAGCAAGTGGGGATTAGGCTTACATGCGTATAACTTTGAGATGAGTTTTCTGCCAGGAAAGAAAAATGTAGTGGCGGACTGTCTGTCCAGGCTACCCATTGAGAACATTGCAGTTAAAGTTGACAAATGTGAAGTAGAAGAGTCAGTTGTAGCTGAGATTTTGGGAGCAATCAGTCAGGAGACGTGGTCTAAGGGAGAATAATCTGATTCGGAACTTAATTTAGTTAAAGAGTGGACTGTGAAGGGATGGCCTAAAAAGGAAACTTTGGAGAGGAAATTTGAGGTTTGGTGGGAGCTTAAGGAGGAATTGAACATTTTTGAGAATAAACTAACGAGAGGGAGATGGATTGTTCCTCCAGAGTCGGTCAGGTCTAGTCTTTTAGAACTGGCTCATGAGGGCCACCCAGGTGTAAGTGCTATGAAAAGGAAACTTTGCAAACATTATTGGTGGCCAAAGATTGACAAAATGACTGAGACATGGGTTAAAGATTGTGTATTATGTCAAACAAGTGACAAAACCAAAGTTGTGCATGAGACCCCAGTAGTTCCAAATTCTGTTCCAATTCAACCTTGGTCAAAAGTTGCAGTAGATATCATGGGGCCTATAAGAGGGTTGGGAGGGGGTCTAAGGTTTTTGTTTGTGCTTGTTGATTATCATTCAAAGTGGGTTGAGTGGGAAGCGGTCAAACAAAGTCACAGCAGGAGCGTTGATAGCATTTTTGGAGAAGGTATTTCTTAGAGAAGGAGTACCAACAGAACTAGTTTCAGACAATGGTGTTCAATTTGTGTCAGAAGCTATGAAGAAATGTCTTGGTAGTTACAGCATAAGATACATCAAAATGGCGTTGTATCATCCAAGAGCGAATGGTCTTGTCGAGAGGGTCAATCGATGGTTGAAAGAAGGTTTACAATTGGCAATGAGAGGGGGACAACCTTGGAGAGAGGTTTTGAATGCATTGACGTGGAGTTATGTAACCACACCACATTCGGTGTCAGGAGTATCACTGTTTGTATCCCTCAAAGTGAGGGAACCAGGGACTAAATTATGTCCGGGGTGGTTACGTGTAGCTAAAGTGATTAGACTGGATAGAGCACAAATAATGAGACTTATAAAGGCCAGCCAAGAAAAGAATATGGCAGATTTCAATGTTCGTGAGAAAGTGAATGAACTTGAGTGGAAAGTGGGAGAGAGGGTGTATGTGAAGAACCCCAGGGTGGTGAACAAATGTTTAGAACGCAAATACTTGGGGCCTAAGAGAATATCTTCAGTCAAGAAGTCTGTAGTGATTTTGGAAGGAGGAGAAGTGTGGTCAAAAGAAGGATTGCAAAAGTGCATGGGGTGAATGAGAGAGCAGGGAATGCAAAAAAAGTGAAATAAAAGGAAGTGAGAATGAAGGTGTGTGGAGTGGGAACAAAATCAGTGTTCCTGGCAGGGTGAGGTCTCAACCCATCTGGTTGAAAGACTATATCACGTAAACTTTTGATGTTGTGTTATGTAAGATACTAGATCCTGTATTTGTTTCACAGTTTACTTTGTTCTGAATTCTTGTTATATGTTTGTTCCGAAATGCATAGTATATTTTTCATTTAAAAAAAAAAAAAAAATATATATATATATATATATATATATACATATATATATATATATATATATATATATATATTGTTCCTATGTGAAATGTTTTTTTTTCTTCCTAAGGGGGATGATATGTAGAGATCAGCAGTGATCAGCTGTGCTGGGCTGCGTGCGCTGTCACGCGAACTCCTGCCTCTTTGTTATGATTTGGAGACTGGCGTTTGCGTGACAGCATCGACGGTTGGTGAGGAGAGTGTGAAGGGGTGTTGTGCCAGCGGGCTCATTGAATTAAACACGAAGAAACTTACTCCGTATTACCTCCGCCTCGTTTTGACACTTACCTAACCACCTCTCTGGACCAACACTTTATGCTCATCATTTGGGGTGGCTGTCTAGGTTGTACAAACCCCTGTCTAAAGGAACCAATGACCATACCTTCACCATACTGATGCTTTGTTCGTTTTTATAGCAACCTGTGAGAAACCAGAAGGTATCTCACCACTAGTCACCGTGGATCTGTCATCCATGTGGCCAGGGGACAGCCATCGCTTTTGGATCCAGTTCCTGGAAGTGGATCAGTGTGGGAGGATCACCTGGGTGAGGGGTCTTTGGGGAGTGGGAGTGGGACTCCAGATGCTGAGATGTGGTAACCCCTTCCCTCTAACACCTTTATCCCATCCTAACAGGTAGGATATTTAGGAACTTTGCCCCTCTTTTACAACACAGACACTTTTTCATGAACAGTCTGCTATGAGAAAAAACAGACTAGCACCCGAGCAGTATACCTGACATGTCAGGCGAGGTCAGACAATTACTGACCATCACACACACCTGACTTCCATTAAGCTTCCCCACATGGATAAAAGGCGGATCACGAGAGCACACTCTGAGCGAGGCAAAGCACACAAGGAAACAACAGTTTCGAGATGGCAGCTGAACAGGATAGGAAGGATGGCAAAACACAAGCGGATCGCAAGGAGGGAAGTTACCTAGACCTTTTTGAAAAGAAAATGTTACTTTCCAGAAACTTCGACAATAGAAAGTGTAAGACCAGGAAACCAGGCTGAAGAATCCTGCATTGTGTGTCGAAGATACCCGGGGCTCTTCGCGTCAATAATCAAGGCGGGGTGAATCGCCAGCCGCGGTGGTACCGTCCTTGGCTCCAAGAACAAAGCAGGGTCAGTGAAATCAACATAGCCAGTAAGTTGGGGAGACTGATACAAGACCCAACTGTGTTGAAGCAAAGGTTGCAAGCAGCAACATTGTATGGCAGGTGCTGGAAAGAACATTGATAAAACTCGTGTGATAAGAGATGCAAGTAAAGTTGAACTGCTGAAGAGTGACTGAATTTTAAAAGCAAGATACAATAACTTTAACAGAGTGGTTCAGCACTGCGTGGGTGCTAAATCGAAGGTCTCTGTAAGGTGTATAGCTGATAAGTGGCAAAAGTGAAAGTGAAAAAAAGGTTATATCAAAAAGAGAAGGGGTAATTCAGAATCAAAGTGGTCCTGTGACAGGTCAAGCAAAACCCTGTCCACAGTCGAAAGTCTTCAATTTTGATGAAGTAGAGAAATTTGGTCCGAGCCCGGCAGAGGGAGAGCAATTGAAGGTTTTGTGTTAAAGTGGGTCTGAGCCCAGCGGAGGGGGTCCTGGGGTGGACAGTAAATCACCTGAGAAGTTGTATATGTGAAATATTTGGTCCGAGTCTGGCAGAAGGAGACCAATTGAAGATTTTGTGTCAAAGTGGGTCCAAGACCAGCAGAGGGGAACCCGGGGTGAACAGTCAATCAAACGAGAAGTTGTATATGTGAAATCCTAAGAAGGAAGGAACTTTAATGTTTTTCATGCTGCATCAGGCCCTCTGAAATAAGAGTCTTTGAATGGCAATGAGACTTTGGCACAAAAGGCCCTGATGTTGTAGTTTTGAACTGCATCCTCGTACCAAAGAAGCCGGAGAGTGTGCTAAGCCATTTTCTTCACTTTATTTATCATTTAGGAAATAAAACATACAAAAGAAAGGAGACATGTACATATCCATTACATCAGAGATATTCATTCCAATTGCAAAATACGTATAATAACTAAATAACCTATCCTATCATAACAAGAAATGTACAATTCAAAACCTTAATACACTACTACAAACCCCCATCCTACAATAGAATTCGACATCTAACAACATTGGACAATACAACACCACCGACAAACTGAACACACAACATCAAACAGAATCACAATAACCCTCCTTCTATCACATTCTGGGATGGTGTATCGATCTAATAATCATTAGCTGTACAATTCATTGAAAGAACCCCAAATTTTAAGATAATGTACATCTTGCTTCTGTTTCTTTATCATTTTCTTCTCATAGTCAGACAAGGTGCGAACATCATTCAGCCAATCAACTACCATCGGCTTTTTCCTTGATTTCCAGACCTTTTTTTTAATTTCTTTTTATTACATTTTTCAACAAACAAAACAATCCCAACTCCCCCTCTCCCTCCTACCCCCCTCAGGTTTTTCCTCGTTCCATGTAACCTCGTTGTGTCTCCATAGGATCATTGAAGGTCCAAATGTCTAAGGTGTTGCGGATGCTACCCGATCCTGTAGTCATCCCTGTAAAAGGTTAAGATATCCCCCACTCAAGTTCTGCATTGCATTGTTCATCGCGTATGTGGCCCATTCCATTGTGACCATCTCCCATACTTTGCGCAACCAGTCCTGGAACGTCGGAATGCTTTCGCTTTTCCACCTCTGAGTGATAATTGTCATACCTGCTATAGTGAGCATCACCTGTGCTCTTTCTCTGGCTCTCGGTTCCCCCGCAGTTTCCTCGTCTCTAAGGCCCAATAGAATTCATTCCGGGGGCCTACTTCCCCCTGTTCTAAATGCCTGTTCCTGCACTTGTCGAATCTCCTTCCAAAACGGCTCTATTTTTGGGCACCTCCACCAAATATGTTCCGCTGTGCCCTCCTTCCCACAACCTCTCCAACAGTCCACTGATGTCTGTGGGTATAACCTGTGTAGGAGGGCTGGTATGTGGTGCCACCCGCAGAGTATTTTGTACCAAGCTTCTTGAGTTTGATAGGCTTTCACTAATTGGGGATTTTCCTCCATAGTTTCTCCCATTCCCTCTTCTCTATGTCACTGCCCAGTATTCATTCCCTTCTTCCCATGTAGGCCCAGTGTGGCCTCGGGGTAGCTTCATCCAATATCTTGTATAGCTGTGAAATTAGCTCTATGGAGCCATCAATTGTCATTAAGAATTTCTCAAAAGGGGTCGGTAATCTGGTGGCCGCTTCTTTTTTCATGGGGTGTAGGAGCCAATGGCGCAGTTGATAATAGCTCAATCTCTCTCCCTCCCCTATTGAAAAGTCTCTAAGGTGCTGATTTCCCCCATACACATATCTTGCATCCTCTGACAACCCCTGTCCTGCCAATTCCTGAATGCACCCCTCTCCAGTCCAGGCATAAATTCTTTTTTGTTAAATATGGGTGTGAACGGGGACGGAAACGTTGTGATTTCCCTTGGTTTTACCAGCATATACCAGTTGTCCGCAACTAATTTGGTGATAGAGCTCTCATGCATGTGTTTTGGTCGGTGTTGCTTTGGTAGCCACAAGACCACCCTTAAGTCGTGCTTCGTAACTGCCCTGTCCATTTTAACCCAGTGTTTCTCTTCGCCCTCATTGAGCCATTCCCTAATTACCCTTAGCTGGATTGCCACATAATATTGTCGGAAATTGGGTAGGGCTAGTTCCCCTTCTTTCCTCGGGGCTGTGAGTTGCTGCCTACTCACCCTTGCTCTTTTTCCCTCCCATATGAACTCATTTGGTATAAATTAAAGCTCCCTGAAGAAGCTACTTGGGGGGTAGCCTGGAACAGAAAGAGCATCTGTGGCAGTGTGACCATTTTTATTGCCGCCTATCTCCCAAACCAGGAAATTTCGAGATTCCGCCACCTGTGGTGGTCCTTCTTTACACCTCTCATGAGAGGGGTAGTTTGCCGCATATCACACAGTGAGTGCCAGAGTTATCCTCACTCCCAAGTATGTGATCCCCCCAGGTCGCCACGTAAATGGCGTTGCCCTTTTTAGCTCTTCTCTCTCCTCTTTCCCCAGTGTCAGGTCCATTAGCTCAGATTTTCTCATGTTAATGCGTAATCCCGATGTCTCCCCAAATTCCTCAAGTAATATTCTACTCTCCCTGCTTGATTCGGAAGGGTTGGTAAGGGTAAGCAGCAGGCCATCAGCGAAAGCTGCCTCTTTATGCTGTCTGCCCCCAAATAGGATTCCCTGGATTCCATCGGACTCTCGTATAGCTTGAAATAGTGGTTCTAAGTAAATTGCGTATAGTAATGGCGATAGGGGGCAGCCCTGTTTTGTACCTCTTTGTAATTTGAACGGTTGCAATGTCGTTCCGTTCACTACCACCCGTGCTTGCGGGCCCTTGTAATTTGCCTTAACCATTTGCAAATATGCACCTCCGAGCCCCATCCTTTCCATGGCCTTAAAAAGAAATGACCACTCCACCCGGTCGAACGCTTTTTCAGCGTCTAATCATAATAAGACTGTTGGAGAGTCAGTTTATCCCACGTTTTCCAGTAGGTGCGCCACCCTCCTTATGTTATCTGCCATTTGCCTTCCTTTAATAAATCCTGCTTGGTCCTGATGTATCAGGTCTGGAAGAAGCCCCTCCAGTCTATTTGCTAGGATTTTTGTATAAATCTTAGCGTCCATATTAATGAGCGCTATTGGCCTATAGAATTATCTTTCCAAACGGTCCTTTCCTGGTTTCAGAATCAGGGAGATTTTGGCTTCTTTCATGGATGCAGCTATTTGTCCTCTATCTTTGAAGGAGTTGAAGAGGTGGGTCAGTTGTGGTACCAGTAGCCCGGCAAAGGATTTGTATAACGTTGCCGAGTACCCGTCAGGGCTTGGGCCTTACCCATGGGCAGTTTTCCAATGACTCCCCTCACCTCGTCCTCCGTTATCTTTTGGTGTAAATTAATCTGAGCTTCCCTACTTATTTCCTTTAGCCTTATCTTTTCTAGAAACTCCTCCTGTACTCTTGGGGATTCTGTGATGTGTATAATGTTTCGTAGAATTTGGCCATGGTTTCTTGGATGTCTTCTATTCGTGTGACCCTTTCACCTGATTCTGTTTTTAAAGTCGTGATTGTATTTCTCGACGTTGCCCCATGAAGGAAACACGTCAGTATGGCATCGGCCTTGCTCGCTTTTGCATAGTATTTTTGTCTCACAAAGAGTAGGGCCTCCTCTGCTTTTTTGGTATGTAAAACGCCCAATTGACCTACTGCCGTTCTGTATTCCCTTTGGTTGTTTCTGTTGGGTACCTTTGCCACTTTTTTCCTTGCCCTCTCTACTCTACTTCTGCCTCCAGCTGTGTCTCCAGGGCCGGCAGCTGTTTGTGTCTTTGTGCTTTGACTGCTATGATTTCCCACCTCTACGTGCCTTTAAATGCATCCCACCTTGTATCTTCTTCCGTATCCCCCCTTTTGTTATTCTCGAAGAATTCTCTCATCTTTCCCTCCATCTCCTCTCTAATTATGGGATCCCTCATCAAGTAATCCGGGTATTTTCATCCCCATACCCCCCTCCTCCTGTATCCTAGTTCCAGTTGCATTGATATTATTTTGTGGTCTGCTATTCCCATAGGGCCTACCTCTATTTCCTTGACCCTTCCCAACAGGTTCACTGAGATCCATATATAGTCTATTCTTGACTGTGTCCCGTGGACTTCTTAGAGGAAGGTATATCCCTCCGCGTTCCCTTTTAGTTCCCTCCAGACGTCTCTTAGACCCATACCCGACATTCTTTCCCTCAGCTCTGTTGAGGCCACTGCTCCCCCTCACATACTTTCCCCCCCCCCCTGATCTGTCTCTGGCCCTATCGCAGGATATGTTTAGGTCACCCATTATGATTATTTGGCCCCTTGCGTGCTCCTCTAGTTTCCCTAAAATGCCCCGCAGGAAAGTTTCTTGTCCTGAATTGGGCAGTAGAGAACCCATACCGTATATGTTTTGTCTCCTATTTTGCCTCTTAGTATTATATATCTGCCATCTTTGTCCTTTATTGTCTCTTCAACCCTGAAGTTAGCTGTATTCCTGATAGCCAAAGCCACGCCTCCCGATTTTGTTATCCCCGATGTCTGGAGTACTTGGTCAAATCCCCGTAGCTTGAGTCGGCTCTGGTCTTTGTGGAGTAAATGCGTCTCTTGTAGCCCCAGAAAGTCTGGTCTTTCTATTTTTGTGAATAGCTCGAGCTATTTCCTCTTCAGCAGGTAATTGAGAACCCTAACATTATGAGTTACCCATTTGAATGGTGATTTCTCGCCTTCTCCTGATCTGTGTGTGTCCCCAGCTATTACCCTTCCTCCGTTCTCTCAGTTTCAATCCCCAGGTCACGTTTACATTATTTACCTTGTTCCCTGGGTGACACCCTTTCGACCCCCCTTCCCCAGTATCGCCATCCTCCTTGCCCCCTCCCTTTCCCTGAAGTCCTCGTTCCTAGGTCTTCCTGCTTCCCCCCCCTCAGGCTTCCTCACCCTTACCAATCCCATGATGTTTGCTCGTCACTCCTCCTCCCCTCTTTGAAAACCTTTCTGTCCACCACCCCTTATGACACATACTCAATCCCCATCAGTCTCTGCCCTCTCTTCCGCTGCTGACTCTTTCCCCCTTCCCTTCTAGGTGGGGCCCCGTGGCACAGGTCTCCTCCTTCTCCCCCCTCCCACAACCGTCCATTCCCACAGCCTGGGTCTCATTCCGTTTCCTGCTTCCGGCAATTTTTCTGGTCTGGCCGCCCCTTGGTCCTGGTCCAACTCGATTTGTAGGATGTCCGCCCCTTCTTGCAGCGTAGTTATCCGCTTCTGTGTGCCGGCCCACTCAAATAGTAGCCTGAATGGAAAGGTCCACTTGTACTTGATCCCTTGTTCCTTACGTTTTGCAATTACTGGGCCCATTTGTTGCCATTTAAGTAGGGTGCTGTTGGCAATGTCTTGGTATAGCTCAATTTGTTGGCCTTTATATAATATTGTTCTTTCTGCCTAGCCGCCCTAAGGACAGTTTCTTTTTGAGCTTACCTCGTGAAAGCAGCTAGCACGTCTCCAGGTCCGGTGTTCGGGTTCTTGTTGTGCGGCCCACTATGTGAACCCTGTCCAGCTCTATCTTGTCTGGGGTGACCTACCCCAGCAGTTATGCATATATCTCCTGGATTGTCTCCTTCAGGTCTCTGTCCAGCACTTTTTCCGGCAGTAACTTCAGCCTAATATTAATCCTTTGAGACCTGTTTTCCAAATCGTCTATTCTAATTTCTATATTGCGCGTTGCTGTGTTCAATCTCTCAATTGCCTCACTGTTCTACATTGTTTCTCTGCCCACCTCTTGGAGGCCTTTTTCTACGATATAAGTTCTCTCTCCCAACTGACCTACTTCCTGTTTGATTTCGACCACTGCCTGGTTTATATCTGTTCTTATCAATTGAAATTGATCCTGGAATGTCCTTGCCAGTGTGGTTTGCAGGGAGAGTATTTCCCCGCGTAGGTCTTGGCAGGAAATTTGTGTTGCAGGTTCTGGTTCTTCAGGATGGCCCTGTCCTGTGGCCCTTCTTGTAGCCCCCTGCGCTCTTCACTGATTTCTTTATTTGCCCACATCGTTATGAGAGGGCCTGAGGTGTCTGCCTGCGACAGACCACTTTTGTTCGATCTGCTCTTGTTTTTGGCGGCCATGATTGTGAGGCCCTGCTAGGAAAGTATTAGTTGTTTGTCTTTGCTTCTGTGGCAAGGCCCTAGCCTGTGTACCTCTTTGGCCCTTTCTGCACTCCCCATGAGCCGTTCCTCAGGTTTTGCCTGCAAATCTGGTGCCCTTGGTTCCTCCCGACGTGGCAGCTCTGTTTTACAATTAGCCTTTGCGCATAGTATGTATGTCCCTTTTGTTTCTGGATTCTTCTGTTGGCTATTATGGTATCTTCCATTCATTTTATTCAGGACTCTTTTGTGCCTTATGGTTTCCTACCCCAGACTGGTATTCGTGAATCCGGGAGAAGGGCAGTTTTTGATTTTGAATGGGGAGCCCATTTCCTGTGCTCCGGGCCTATTCTTGTCTTCAGCGGGTGATGCCCTCCCTGCCCAGCCATGTCTCCCCCTGTGCATGGATGTGGGGGGCTTCTGACGTATGGTTCCCTTTCGATCATGGATGGGAGATAATTGCTGTTACTTCTCGGCCACCATTGGGGGGGCCCATGCTCCCCCATGGACAGTTCAGCTTATTCGGCCACCTCACTTGGGAAGACACACCCACCCTTGTCCGGGTCTCTGTGTGAGTGGGGTTCGCCCTGCCTGCAGTGATCTTCGGGTTGGTGGTCCCGGGGCTTCCCTCTGGCCACTGCTCTCCCAGATCACCTTGTCCCCGCCTCTGCCTGCTGATCCTCTATGTCTCTGCTTCCCCCAGGGCAGGATTCCTCTTCTCTGCTTTGCTTTGGCTGTCACAGCCCTGGGGCCCGCAGAGGGTCTGCGACTGCAATGAGTGTCCTCTTCTCCATCTCGGGCGGCACGCGTTCCTCCGGATCCTGGAGTTGTAGGCCCAGCGTCCTCTTGGTGGGCTATGGGCCTGCACAATCTGCCGCTTATTCATTTCCCCTCTCTTCATTCAGGCCTAGCCTGCGCCTGATAGGTCCCTGGGTACTTGCCCACCGCACATGGAGGTGTCCTCTGGTCGGGCCTGTTCAAATTAATTCTGCTGCTTTCTTCCCAGTGTGTGGGTGTGACTAAACCGTCACCACACCTTCTCACTGGTGCGCCACCGGGTCTCTGTGTCACTGCGCGCCCCAGGCCTCAGCGTCTCTCCTCCATCTCCAACTCGGGCGGTCTGCCTTGGGACTGGTATGGGGTCGGGGGCCGCCCCCTGTGCCCTTGGGCCCCCCTCCTCCTTGGAAGTTCTTGAACCGTTGCTGGGCCGCCCTCTTTTCTCCTTCGGTGGGCACCATCTGTTCCTGTCTGTGGCAGTGAATGCCCATCCCTTCTGTTTGGAAATTTCCCGTTCTGAGAGGCTTGTGTGCCGAAATGCCAGGGTGCCATGCCGTGTCCAATTTCCTCTCCTGGGTCTTTCCCTCTCTTCTCGCCTTCTGGGTGGGTGGGGTCGGAACTGTCTTACAAGCCGCGCCGGCTGGCTTCCTCCACTGGGCTTGTCATCAGTGGACCCGTCGTTTCCCCCTCCTCTACTGGGCCTCTTCTGCTTCTTCTGCCTTCTGGGCGTAATGCTTCGATTCCTCGTTCTCTACCTTCCGCTGTGCCGGCTGATATACACTTCTGGAGCGGGATCTCCTCTCCTTTTTTTCCACCACTCGGGAGCCTACTAGGGGTGGTGGAACCGCTTTATTCGGCTGGAGGGCTCCGGAGCGCCGTCGACACGTGTCTATCTGGTGTCAGCGGCCATCTTGGAATCGATTTCCAGACTTTTAATATTTGTTTAGCCGCAACTACCAGATCTCTATTTATCCATTCTGTTCTCACACTTTTCTTTTGCATTACATTGTTTCATACACTATTTGTATTTAGAAGTAAAGATTGGCAATAGGTTTATTAAAATAGGCCCTTCTATTTTGACAGACTCGACAAGGACTGCTTTATTATTATTTGATTGTCATAGCTTGCTTCCATCTTTAGATTTAGAATTAGATAGCATTTTTCAAACCCAAGTGAAGTTCAATAAACAACCTTGAACTGTGACCACTTACATCTAGGATTTGTCTATACCATCAGAGCAGAGACCTATGCTCTGGAGACAAATTACTGGTCTGTGCGTCACGCTCCAAATTGGTATCCAGGAGAGACAAGAGACTTGGTGTGTTTGGTCCCAAATTGTGGAACCACCTCCCATTTGAAATCAGAGCATGTCAGTCCTTTGGACTTTTCAGAAAAATGCTGAAAACCTTTTTAATTAGATAAGCAATCTCTATTACAGACCGCACACATTGTTCATATACTGTTAAACTCTCTTTTTTTATAGTTATCACCTGCGCCTGAAAACAGTTAAGTGTGTTTGGTGCGCTCTATAAATTCCCAAAATCAAAATCAACCACTTGTCTATGTCTCACTGTTTGATACAATGCCTTCCCTACAAACCCCTATCAGGAGCAGGTACGTTTGTGCTAATAACACATATTCTGCTACAATGTAAAGCCTATACACACAGGTTATCAACTTCAGAAAATGACTCGGCCTTGCTGCAATTTGGTATTGTAATCTTACATATTCAATCTTTATAATGAATGCTTAAAGTACTGAGCTATCTTGTGAACCATCGCAGCACTCAAATGTATTAATATGCATTTTGACTTTGGCTATTGAATGTGATTAATATAATCCCCACAAAGAGGTGAGAATGCTACAGCAGTTGTGTAGTAGTGAATGCACAAACTGTTCCACAGTGAACACCAAAAGCATTACAAGATTAGGGGATTAAAGCAGAATGGGCTTGTTAACAATAGTACAACAATAGATTGAGAAACACAGTAGCACACAATAAAATATCCTGAAGTGTGCTAGTTAAGTTTTGTCAATCATGGGAACTGATTCCTTTGATCAGGTAGCCTTCTGGGTGCACTCGCCACCCCCAAGTTGGGGGCCAGGGGCAGGTACTCCATTTTCCCTCTCATAAAGACATCTTTCATCTATCCATCACAAGCTGCTTACTAAGGTGCTGTTTGGCTGTCGCTAGAGAACGCTGGTTTCACGGACTTGAAAAGATAGGGAAAAGAAAAAAAGAACTTTCACTACTGGAGCCCGCCTCTGTGCCCGCCCACTTTTCCCAGGATTCCCCCTCATTACCCAGGCTCTTGCGCTTCAGCGCGCTCTTCACTCGCAGCTTCACAAGCTGCTTACTAAGGTGCTGTTTGGCTGTCGCTGGAGAACGCTGGTTTCACGGACTTGAAAGGATTGGGAAAAAAAAAGAACTTTCACTACTGGTATGGATGGACTTATGTGACCAAGAATTCGATGGTTTTATGGATGGTTTTATGATATTTATTGTTAGCATTTGCTTTTATTTACCATTTTTTAGGAGCCCGCCTCTGTGCCCGCCCACTTTTCCCAGGATTCCGCCCATTACCCAGGCTCCTGCGCTTCAACGCACGCTTCACTCGCAGCTTCACAAGCTGCTTACTAAGGTGCTGTTTGGCTGTTTGCGGCCTGCGCGCAGCCGCAGCGCCTACCTTTATGATTTTTATCCTGCTGCTCAAGCGTAAACTCTGTCCCATTTTTTGAGCCACAAATCCTTTTCTCTTATTTTTCGTGTTTTCTCTTTTTCTTTTTAGAATTTTGAGCTCCCATTTGTAAGTATCATCAGTCTGATTCGATCTCCAATTTATTTGCTTAATTGTATTTTCTTCACTTGTCTTTTATTCTGTGATAACCTTGTTGTAAGGAGACATGTATACACTAAAAAGTGCAATGTCAAATGGGCTAACTCTGTGTCGTGTTCATGGTGATTCTAACAAGTGAAAACAAATGGGCAGCACGCCACGGAGACGCAACTCTGCCCGTACTTCCCATTTTAGTGATTATATGCCGAAAGGCATCCCCTGCTCGGCTGACATAAAACGCTTCTTTTTTTAGTCTAAACCCCCATGCTGTAATTTTCCCGACAAAATAGTAGATCCCTGTTTTAAATTCACCATGATTGAACAAGGTCTGGATGCAAAAATCTTTCGGGGAGTTTCAGACAACACCCTTATTAAAGTAGCCGATATTCCACCTCTAAAAAATACCCACCCTATGCCTGCAACATGTGAAGTTGATGGAATTTCAGGGTCTAGTTTAATTTTAAATATAAATCTGGATGCTCAACCACTTTCCCAGGGTTCTGGTGTGCCAGCGGCTGTCGGGGGAGGCCCCCCGTACCCCAAATGTCCTATGTACTCCTTGAGGCTCCCCCAAATGGGAACCCCCATGACACACCGGACCCACGGCCTGCTGTAATTGAGCTAAGCTCGAATTCATCTTTCTTGGAAGGGGAAGAGAGACAAAAATCATTGGAGTTACCCAAAGTTGCCTTTATGTACTCAGAATCATCTCCCAGTTTAGTCTCCTCGTTCGCTGCTCCTACTCCCCGTTGTGTCCCCGGTAACTCGGTAAGACCCCCCAATGAACCAAACCCATCTATAGCTTTTTCTCTGACCATCTTGATCGAGACCACGCTACATGCCTGGAATTTGGCCATCTCTTCCCTTTTCAAGTTATTTGAAAAATTAGACCGAAATCTGCAGGCACACGATAACCAGATTGAGAAATTATTGCAATGACAATGTGTTCTTACACATAGTATGGAAAAGAATAGAGGGAAAAAACAAACACAATGGCCTTTTAGCCTGCCCACTTCTGATATTTCGTCTTCTGGTGCAGTTATAAACTCACAATGCATACAATTTAAATCGTTAACTGATTTTCCTAATGTTGTTCATGATGATTTTTCGTTGCCTCAAACCATGAGAAATCACAAGCAAAAGGCCCCGTCTGATTCTGTAGCCTTTTGTGCTCCTATGAAAAATCCTAGTGACCCCACACAAGCGTTTAATATATTCTCGCTTAATGATCCTAAACTACAAGAAATGGCAATAAAATAAAAAAAACTGATGCAGAAAAAAACAAAAAACACCAAAGCCACTGCCAAGACGGCACATTCAGCGACCAAAGCTTTCATTAAAGCACTATCCTTGCCCAGATACCATTTCTGCCCAAGGCCTCTGAGCTTCCCTTTGCGAAGAAAATTGTTGAACCTTTATTAAAGATCTGTAATATCTCTCATTATTCACCTGTTACCCAGCAATACATCTCTGGTGCAACCGAACTTCCATTAGAGCAATCAATAAAAATTGCAGTGGAACAATACATGGCAGCTTTGAATAAAAATGCATTAATGCACATCAACCCTGGGCCGATCCTCTCACTACTCAATCACAAACAAATGATTTGCAGAGATATCCATTAGGATCCGCAGCAAGGGTTGAGACGCAAATTCAACCACATAATCATTCGCTGGGAACAATCCTGCAGCACCCAAATATGCCCCATTGTCCACCAGCAAAGGGCTTGAAAATGTCATCTAAACAACCTCTTTATTCATTAATAATTTGTTATAGGGATAGACCATATCCGAAGTATGATCTAAATCATACCAGTATACTTGCTATACTAGCTGAAATGTCCTTGTTAGACGATCTTCAATCTTCAGATATTGATCTGGTTGAATTTATTCTTGATAAAGATTTTTCCATTGCACGGATTTGGACGTCCTCTCGAGTTGTGTTAAACACACTGTGGCTTGTTAAAAGAGAAATATATGAATTAGGTTTTGAGTTACTTATTGATGAATCAATCCAAGCACCTATCACACCTATCCCTGTTTCTCAAAACTATCAAACACAATCATATGTTTCAAATCAGAGGCAGGTTCAATTTCCTCAGCCAATCACACAACAATATCATTCCATGTATAGAGGTGCTCTGCAGCAGCCGTAACTAATCCCTCAACATCCCCTATCTTCTATGTCATTAATAAGTTGGAATACCAGAGGCCATGTGCATTTATTGAGGAATGGCACCAATGAACTGACTCAGCATGATATAATTTTATTTCAAGAGACTTGGCTTATGGAGCGACCGGTGTGGGATAACTATGATATTGTTTTCAACCCTGCAATACGATTTGTAAAAGGCCGTCCCATGTCTGGGTTATTAATGGCCTCAAAAAAGAGCTCTGGAATTGTTGTAGAACATCAGTCTGCTCCTAATCAATATATCCAATTGATTATAATTAAAATAAGAGAACATAGATATGCAATAATAAACATATATTGGAACCCGGTTGCAATGTCCACCAACACATTTCTTAAGGATTTGGAAGGCTTATGGATAGAGATTATTAAACTACCCATTTACCCTCATGTTATATTGGCGGGAGATTTAAACTTGCACTGCTTGGACTCCTTTCCTAAACGTATACACAGCAGACTGATCTACTGGAACTCTTTCATCGAATCAAAAATCTTGATTATGTTAAATGGCTCTTGTCCGGGGGATATTCCACCGCAGAACACATGGAAAAGAGGTCGTTCTGGTGCTATTATTGATTCCATCTATGTGAATTGCAAATCATTTTTAGATGTTCATCTGTTCTGTGTGATCCTTTCTAAGGATAGTGACCATAACATTCTGAATCTGAAATGGCAAACCATGGCCCAATTAAAAAAAAGGAGACAAGACATACAATACCTACCAGCCCTTGTATTTAAACAATTGTATGAATAGATTACATTGGACTGAAGGTAATCTAGTGAAATTTGCCAGGGTATTTGAAATGTCAACTATGTATGAGGCGAACTCAGGTTCGAACAATTCACTTGAGTATAGTGAATTATTACACACATTTGGTACTACAAACAAGGTGAAGGCAATTCACTTCCCATTGCATGCTTTTGACCTGGAAATACAGAGACAAAAGTCCTGGTTTAGACAGGAAAAAAGGTTGTATTGGCTCTTCCTATCCAAGTGAAATGGCAAGCTCTTAGGTCATCGAAAACAAGACGTAAAAATTGGATGAAGACCCACCGCGCTAATCTATATCAAAAAGATGGTGAATGTATGCTCCAAAAAATGGAACAAAAAATTCTGCTCATGGGCGTTAATTAACAACACTAATGCTAAGTCTCAGATTTCATTACAAATTAATGACGTATCAGAGGCCCAATGGGTCGAACATTATACAAAATGATATGCCTGTCCAGATGATTCAAGTCCATTGCACACCCATTTTTATCAAGGAGATTTTAGTTTAAAATTTTCTGTAGCAGATATTTTATTTTATATTCAAAAATCTATTTGTTTGCGCGTGCCTGGCCCTGATGGGATCTCTAATTACATGATGAAGCAAGCCCCGGAAGTATGGAAAGATTTTGTATCAACTTTACTCTTTAATTATGCGTACGCAAAAATTACCCATGTCTTGGTCTCTTTCTATTATTATCCCGGTGTTCAAGAAGGGGAACAGACAAAACCCTTCAAATTACAGACCGATCGCCCTTCATGATACACCGGGTAAGATTTTTGCACATTTAATCCTTCGAGACTTGCGGGCATGGATCGAAACCTCTGATAATGCTGACGTATTCCAAACAGGCTTTGTCGCAGGTAAGGGCACGGTAATAAAAATCACAGCAATTAATTCCATTAAAGCCATGTGTGAACATCAAAATCAACCCCTGTTTTTAGCATTTGTTGATTTTAGAGAGGCTTTCCATTCTATTGACAGACAACTATTAATTAACAAATTGATAAAAATGGGCTGCCCTACCTCACTAATTAAACTGATTGCACTTCTATATTCGAACACTGCAATTTAGATAAGAATCTCTTTAGCTGGGCAATTAACTCCTAAAATACTGACAGCATGTGGATTGAAACAAGGCTGTATCTTGGCGGCCACCATTCTCAATTTGTTTATCTTAGACATGGGCAAGAATATTATTAATTCAGACGCTCCGAAATTAGGGCCTCATCAAATTGCATGGATTTTATATGCAGATTATCTCATTTTAATTTCAAAAATGCAGTCGGGATTGCAATGGTTGATAAAAGGTCTTTTGCGTTATGTCCAAGAAAACCACATGACAATTAACTTAACTAAAACTCAGATTATGCAATGTGGTAATAAAAAATGTCACCCGCTGAAAATGTCCACTTGGGCTTTTCAGGAAGAGCTTATCTCTATCACTCCACAATATAAATATCTAGAAGTGATTATTAATAATATGAAACTTGACATTCCGTATGTCGAGGATATAAAACAAAAATTGCAAACATTAATTTGGCAAGCTAAAGTTTTTTCATATAAATTTGGCAAATGTACATGCTCTCCAGTCCTTCTATATTGTGCACAAAAAGTCTTACCAATAGTCACATATGGCTTGGAAACTAAACATCCAAGAGATCGTGTGTTTTGGAATCGATTGAAGGGAACCTTTTGGCGTGTAGTGTTTAAGTTGACGAATTCAACACCTGGGCCCATGATACGTTATGAATTAGGAGCACTTTCTATGTTTGTGTTTTACGCTTGGAAATTATGTTCGTTATTTAGGAAATGTTTGTTGTTCATAAACTGCTCAGATTTATCTCATATATTGGCCATGTATATGTTGAAATCTACTCATCCCTTTCCAACTAAGTGGAGACAATCTGTTACTAATCTCTTAGTAGATGCTGATATTACAATGGACTTGCTAATAACAAATCCTAATCGTTCTCAGAGAAAATTATATCAGCATGACTGGATTTGTGCTTTAGACCAATGCTCACATTTCAAAGACTATAGCAGTCATCTCTTTGGAGTGAAAAAATGAGAACTACAGCATCTTACTTACTCACATTTCCTTCACCTCATTTTAGAAATCATTATCTCCGTTTTAGACTCAATTTATGGCTTACTAGAGAAATTTTATGTAGAACAGGACAATTAAAGAAACAAGAGAATATCTGTCGGTTTTGCAATTTACAGAGTGTGAGGAAAATGTAAACCATTTAATAGTTGTTTGCTCCTCATTGAAGGAGCTACGTTGTAAATATTGTAAAAAAAATATATGAGAATTATAACTTGTTAACTACAGATGCACTCTGGTTTAGAATATTTTCCTCACCCCTGCAAGCCATGCGAATAGCTACTGTACAATTTCTGTTACAATTACATTTAGAGACAACAGATTTCTCAGAATAATATGGCCAAATTTGATGAATTATGCAATGGTGTAAATTTTATAATTCATTTATGATCCATGTGCAGGTTGAAAATTGGTGCACTTAAGAATACGGAAACTTCAAATGATTTTAGAATCAGATATTTTAGAGGATGTGTACATATATGAATTGGGTTTGAATTTGTAAGATTTCTTTTCTAAGATATTTAGGGTTTTTTAAAACGTAAAAGCTATTTTTCTTGTGTGTTTGATGTGATGAATTAATGAAATGTCTGATGTAATGTCTATAACATTTCTGTTCATGTTTATTATGTGTTAAATTGTTTGGTTGATTTATCAACCAAACAATTAATACACAATAAAAAAAAGACATCTCTGCTTTCATGTCTCCTACATAAGGTTTGTATGAGCACCCTCAAACTACAGCCCCAACCACAATAACTTCTTTGTCTAGCAATGCAGCATCATTTTTTCACTTACTCTATGTGGAGAGAAACATGGCTTAACATTTATGTAGCTATAAGTGACATAAGAGAAATTTCAGCCTGTGTTATGCACTATATATATATTGCCAATATTATTACATATAGTGCAACAATTTAGTCATTTAAGGAATAACAATTTTGGCAGATAAAGAAACTATGGCATATTCATGTCAGGGGAGCTTGTCAGGAACACATGCCTTGGTCACACTGGGACTTTTGTGCATCTTTCCTGATTTTATCATTTGTAGTTCGGGCAGTAGATGGTTCCCCAATTCCCCAATGCACATCTGGACACTCACAACCAGAGAAAATAACTGCTGATATGAGTGACAGTAATAGTAAACAGTATGACATTATTTCAGTGGGAAAATATAACCATGTTTGTATTGACCCCATGATTTCCTCCCCTTGCATCTTTACTTTTCCATCAATGTTCAATGCTGTCTGCATACTTGTCTTTCAAGCTGCACTTGAATTGTGTGTTAAGTAAAGCGGATTTGAAAGCACCAAATCAAATGGTAAACCAACCTGACAATAGAAACAAATATCACCCTGAAATTGCAAAAGTGTTAAAAAGAGTATGTTAATCTACAAACTGACTGGAAGCTAACACAGCAAAGTAGCTGGATTAAAAAATGACCAGTCAGTCTCCACACTACAATTCAAGAAAGGGAAACAACTCTGTATAATAAAGCAGTGGCATTGACTGATTTGCATTGAGAAATAATTTGAGACCTTAACAAGTTTGGTGAAGAAAACATATCTACATATCATTTGGTCAAATGATTTGTGTGTGTGTGTGTGTGTGTGTGTGTGATCTCTAAGATGAGGATGAAAACCTTAGTCTGAAAGACACGGGGGTCATTAGTAGTTTGCCGGTATCCTGCCGGTAATTCTGGTGGGATATCGGCAAACGGTATTACTGGAATATTACAGGTGGCGGGAAGGGCAGTAAATCCCCATTCCATGGAGATCATAGGATTCCATGGAGGGGATGGCCGGTAATACCAGCTGTTGTTTGCCAATGGGGGCCGGATTTACCTCAAGCTCTTGGCTAGAGCTAAATCAGGCAACCATGTACTCTGCCATTCGGAAAAGTGCCACTATACCAAAATATTGCCAATTTTGTTCTTGACCGGCATGGTCATAATGACCGCTGTGGTGCTTCCTGCTTCTATGTTCAATAAAACAATTATCATGTCAAGTAATCATACCACCTATTAATGGCATACAAATTAAAGAAATCGGTGAGCTTGTTCATAATGTGCACACATTCTGCCACCATGCTCTTGTGAAAGGCACAGTAACCAGAAACTGGATCCAATCCCCTTTACTCATGCAAAAAAGGACAGATCCAGGTCTATTGTGCTGCACTGCCAGGGGCATAGCTGTGATGTGATGATAGTGGTGTGATTGTGGTCACATTTCCCACCAGCAATGTGGGGAATTGTTATACCTTTCATTATTTTGTCACATAATAGTAGTTTATATAAAACATAGCTTCTGAAAAAGAACATTTTGACGGCCAGCAATATTGATAGAATATGTCGGCTTCTGTTCTTTAACTTAATTCCTCCAATTGCACTAATTTGTGAAAAACCTGCAGAACAAGAGCTAGTGTTACTAGTGACTGCTTACTCTGATGATCTTGACTTTTTAAGCCCATGCCATTTCGCTCCTTTACACACTACTGAACGTTAACTTTTACTGATCAATAAGTAGCAGATGAAGTGGGTGAAGCAGGCCAGGAGGCCAGAACTGGTGGAGTGTCTCAAGTGTGACATTGGAAAAACCTGATAATTAACCTATCTTTCAACTCAACTGAGTTCTGTGGGTATTAACCACTCTAGACTCAGTTCACACTCATGGCAAGCCCCATATTCCTCAATAGACCACAATAGACTACAATTGTCTCTCATTCTCCAAATGGAATTCATTCTGCCTGCCTTGGAGAATCAATAGACGGAGCAATATGGAATCTACAGAGAAGGGACTGCATGCCAACAGACCTTTAAATGTTGCTAAGTGGCCCCATTATATGTCCGACACCTCCATTCAACTGTGCCTGCTCTGGCAACAGTAGTTTGCATGCTCAGACTTCTGGTTCTGTACACCAATAATTATTTACTCACTATGATGGTTTTGGGCAAAGGATATATGTCTCCCAGACCATTTCCTTGACTTGTCTGATTCTATGTCATGGCACCGAGGTTTCCTATTATGCATTTTAACATTTATACTTGATCCACAGGCTGGTAGCTGCTGCAAGAATGCATGTTGCTGGTCCCTTGTTGTCCCTAGTACTTTGTTTCACTGTAACAGGCCGGGAGTGCAAGGATACATCAGAACCAGCTCATACAGATGGGCCACAGACGAGTTCTGTCACAGACCAATCTCAGAACTGTTTACAGAAAGGAAGTGCACTCCTGTGCTCAATGCAACGACAGATCAGCCATTATTGATTACTTTGTTCTAGGGTTGTTAGTGTACAATTGGAAGGGCGATTTGTCCCAGTCTTTTGTTTTTCCATTACGTTATGGCTCGGGAGGAAGGGGAATCAGAGGTTCCTGTCCTGGATCTTTTATCTGAAGATGAGCGTGAGGACCCCAATAGCTTTATTTTTTTGTAAACTCTTCCCTTACCCAGGCAGTGGACAAGACCTTTGGAACAATGCTGTCTCTAACCAAGACCATTTAGTCCTCTCTTTCAGAAGCTCAGGCCATTAGAGGCTATACCAGTTTGATAACACAATCAGAGGCAAGAAAAGGCGATGTAGGGTTACGGCCAGACAAAGCCCCTTGTAAGAGGAACAACCTGGAGCAGTGGGCAGCCCACAATGATTTACCTCAGCATGGTAGCCCGAGGGTTGGAACCATCTTCAGACCATCCTTAATGGAGATGCTTCATGCACTCAACAAACCCTCAGGCCTGGAGGAGGACCAAATAACCAAATGCAGGCTAAGAGGGTCACTCTAATGCATTATCCTTCTACTGGATTCAGCCCTTGGTATAGATGCAGACCACTGGCGGAGGATCCCAGGACAGAGGAGGAATGTGCCAGGACCAAAAGGAGGGTGCATCTGGCCTTCAGGATGTAGTGGAAAACACTTTGTTTTGCCCATATTTGCTGTTCCATTCTTATTTCACAGAGTGGAGCCCCTCACTGGTGACTGGAGAGTATGCTTGTACTTTTTAAAAGAAATAAAGTGGAAGCTATAGCCAGGAGCAGGATGAAAGCTGAGTGCCTCCGCCCATTCTTTCTCCTTAGTATGGCTTCCAACCCTACTTGGATCCTAAAATTGTTACCTTTTTCTCAAGATACAGTTGGGATGTTTGTCATGGAGTTGATAGGTCATGGCAGCCATGCCACAACAGGCTTTAATGGGAGAAGGCCCTATGATTTCAATCCTGGATTGAGTCGGGTTTGCCAAGTAACAGAAGGTGCTCTGGACCCAATAGAAATGAATGGAGGACTCAATGAGCAGTGGGACTCTTTGGGACACCAATGCCTTTAACCTGCACGACAGACAGAAAAGGATCATACTAGAAATCAGCTCAAAGCTTCAAGGCCTGGCTTATACTAGAGGGATGGATGCCTCAGGCCAGCTTCTGTTCAGAGGACAATGTGTGAAGGAACTGGGGCACAATGCAGGTACCGTTACTTCCTTAGAAAAGGCCCAGACATCTTTAAAGAAGATCATTTCCCAGCAGATTTCTCCCAGAGCCAGCTGCAAAGGCCATTCATCTGGCTGCAATAGAGAGGGGTCCGATTCACCGGGGGGGATTCCTCAGCATGACTCCTCTGGTCAGAAAGAAGGACAATGGATTCAGGCCTCTGATCAATATGCAGCAGTGGAACCAGTTTGTAGAGTACTGCCCCTTCAAGATGGAGGCTCTTGCTGTGTTGAAAGACACATAAAGGTCAGGCAATTGGTTTGTGAGATTGAACCTCAAGGGCACTCATCTCATGGTGCATATCATTCCAAACGCACAGGCCATTCCTGCAGTTTCTGTGCAAGGGGGAAATGCTGTGCAGTGACGTGATTGGATGAACATGGTAAAACACACAAATACTCCTGCCCACTTAATACAACTAGTAAATACTTCCATCTCTGTGCCAACCCCTTTGCACCCCTTCTGTTATACCATCCAGATACCAATAATCACCCCAGTAGGCCACTGAGACTAATTGCTTAGTTCTGTAAACCACGTTCTTCAGAAATGTGCACATATTTTCCACACTGTCCCTAAATATGTTGCATCTCATTCTGTAAAGCTGAAATGTTATAAATGGAAAGAGTCCAAACAGATCGCGTTGGCAAAGTGGCAACCATCCAATGCATAGACATTGGCACACACCAATGTCTTCCTAACACTGAGACTCAGATCGTGGTAGCCACTGCAAGAAACCCAGTGACAGAGGACGGATGTCCACAAGCTCGCCCTACTCCTTCCCACCCAGAACTCTATACGGAAAGACAAGAATGGACATCATCACATAACGTGGACAAAATCGCCCTGAAGAGCCATATGTCCACTCCAATCTCTATTGAGTTCACTTAAGCAACTTGCATGTGAACTCTACAGAGAAATATGTGTAGCAAACCAACCCAGTTAATATTGCTGGAGATGGTGTTGGGGGTGGGAGAATGGATGGGCCTCCTGGGGATGCTGTTAGAGTGCAGGAAGTAGGCAGGATTAATGAAAATGGTGTTCGGGTTGGGAAGAAAGGGGATTGGTAGAGATGATGGTCATTTTTGGACGGGATGTAGTAGTGGGGTAAAGGCTGGGGGTTTAGCGCGAGAACAGATGTAGGATTCGTATGGATGTTTTGCTCTGCATTATATTTCTACATTTTGCATATTTTGTGTAAGGGGACATTCCAGAATACTGTCCTCCAAGAACGTGTAATGGGCATCATTACACGTTTGGCATTGTGGGAAAAATGGCAGTAACTCCATGATAATTTTATTACCACCACTGTACCACCCAATATTATGGGCATCATTACAAGTATGGAATTGTGGCAAAAAAGGAGGTCAAGCCAAGATAATTCCATTACCACCACTGTACCACTCCATCACTGCACTGCCGTTGTCGGGGGGGAAATTCTGCCGGGGTCGGCCGGGCCGTCCGTAGACCTCCGGGCAGGGAGGCCCCAACTCCTCCTGTATATCCCAAAAGAGATAGAGTATGAGACACACGCAAGAAGCAAGGTGACTCTGCTGTTTATTAGACAAAACGGCAGGGATGGGTCAAGGATCGTACGCGTCCGTCCTGACACACACACAATCGTGGGGCTCGCAGGCCCTTTTTACCTTAGTATGACGCGCTACTTGCATCACCTTAGAAAGTTTAGCAAAAAACCTATTTCCACTCTGGATTGGTTACTCGAGTGGTAGGGTTAGTATAGCATACATATAGAGAACGGTGTTAGTGGTTGAGGGTTAGTCAGGTGATATACTTGGGCTGTCCCTTCAATTTGATACATGAAAATTGTTACATGAAGACCTCTGAGGATTGGTCAATGTTAATGGCGTCAGTGATAAGAGCCCCATGTTCTGATTGGTTCGCTCGCGAGCCTCCCAGTCTGGGACTATCGCTGTTCCCAGCTCGCGGTGCACCTGTCATTTGCAACAATGTTTTACTATGGGTAGGTGTAAACAATGTGAGGATTTATTCATATGTTGGGAGGTCGACTACTCCCACTGCTGCAGATGTCCAATGAGCCTTTTAATTGTATCTGCCTGTGTCTTGAAACGTGGGATTCAGGCGTCTCCTTCCTCCTGGGCTTGGCATCCTGTCAGGTTTGGCTTTGTCACGTGAGGTGGGCCCGTGTTTGAGGCAAAATTCAGCACAATTAATATTGTTTTTCCCACTGTGTGCCTGGTTTATCTTGCAGGTGCGACCTTGGCGTCGGCTTGCGGCGTGCGAGATTGCAACATCGTGCCCTTGGCGGTGTGCTTTCGCCGGGCTCATTCTGCAGGGTCAGCAACCGAGCTCTTGCTCATTCAATGTTCATGGAAGCTTTTGCTTGCGGCCTACTTGGGCCTGGTGCATAGGTGGAACCGTTTGAAGTAGACCGCTTTAGGTTACGGTATCATATTGCTCTATCCTCAGTATCGTGTCTCCGTTATATTCTTCATTATGTACATGGTTCTTAGAAGAAGCGTGAGCAAGCTTTTTTAGATAAGTTCATTATGCGTCTTGCGTTTCTGCATTTTGAGAGCCTATGTGGAAAAATAATAAAGATGCACGTCCGTGGGTATGTCTGTCGCCTACGTCATAGCACTGAGTATGTTCTTCGTGTGGATTGGTGTGGGAGTGTCCGGTGTGCATGTTTGCACAGGTGTGCTGATCGTTGGCTAGGTCGTCATGGCATCTCTAACGACGTGTAGGTTTAGTCGAGTTGATCCATGCCGCAGGTGTCGGCATGGGCAGGGCGGGCTGCTGGGCAGGTAGGTGGGCACATCCGTATGTTCCTGTACCAGGGTATTTGATCGTCTGGTAGATAGGCAAACTCCTCTCGTGGCGGGTGTCTAGGCCGTGATCCTCTAGGCCAAGCGCGAGAGGGGAAGGGCGGTAGCCTGTCCTTCCATTCTCCCACTTCACCGTACTATTTGTTTGAAAGTGGATGATGTACCTCAGTATTTTGGGGGGGTAAATACAAAACCTCACTATGATTATGGCGGTGCAGTAAACCCCAGCGATAACCTGGTGGCAAATCTGTTACTACCCCATTACTACCATACTATAAGTTTAGTGGTAAAGTGTAGGATAAACCTCCAGCAAAAGGCTGGAGGTCAGTCCTCCACCTTACTGCCAAAAAAACAGCGGCATAACTACCGGTGTTAATTCAGCTGAAATTCTCATTGAGTCCTATAGGGTCCAAGAATTGTGGACTCACATCACCCTACCGCCACTTGTAATCCTGCGGTAAATCTTCAGGAACAAGTGGTGTAACAGTAATTCCGTTTGGTGGAATTTCAGCAGATTTACCACTGAAATGCAGCCAAACTTGTAATGAGGCCCTATCTTCAAAACACAGTGGTTTTACAGCACACTTATATCACTCACAGCAATTCCACTTAAGGTCCCCACAGTGTCCTTTGGAACCCAGGAATTGGATTTACACTGCCTTTCCACTACTCGTGATCCCATGGTAATGCTAAGAACCGAGTGGGGGTAGTGGTAACCGAGTTTGGCAGTAATCCTGCAGATTTACCTCCAGGTTACCACCGCACCTGTGATGAGGCCCACAATATTGCCAACTGCCTTGCTTACCTTGCTTTCGGGCAGACATGCGCTTGACAATCTGGTTCATTACATTTGTGTTGTGTATTTTCTTTTTATGTGTCATTATAAAGTGCACTTGCCAACAGTACCTGAAAATACTGCTGCACTCCAGTGTCACCAATGATAGTGCCTGACATACAAATGATTTTTGCAAGAATACTATTTTGTAAAACATGAAAGATCCCAATCGGGATTTTCACACAACCAACCGCCCATTTAGTGAGCATGATTGTCCATCTACACCATGTGAACAATGACATCATCTGTCAGCTGCGGTTTGCGAGTTGGGGAACTGAGTCAGCGAAGATGTGGTACCCTGGGGCAAACATGTGACCTGCTTTTTTAAATGGTATGTGAAATATTGTGATGTGCATGTTGGCAATATGAGGTGAACACTGTTCTGATCAACACATGCGCCAAACATCACAGTTCTACAGTGCACTGCTCTCAACCTGAGAATGTGTTATTGACTGTTTGTCTGTTGTGACAGTGGCCCTCATTAAGACCTTGGCGGAGGACCATGGCGCTATTAGCACCATGGTCCATGGCGCTAAGCTGCCAACTCCGCCATGGGGGTTGGCGGACTTACCGCCCCATTCCGAGGTTGGCGGGGCGGTAAGTCCCCAATCCCCATTTACCCTTCCCCATTCCCATTTCTGGCCCCATAGGGCATAATGGGAGTGGGGAAGCCGTTAATTACGCCACCGTAAATTACAGTGGCGTAATTAACAACAAGGTCCCTTAGCGCCATGGATTTTAACGCCTGCTAAAAGCAGTCGTTAAAATCACCATGGCGCTAAGGGAACTCGTACTCAGGCGGTAAGGGGCGCCATGGTTTACGCCGGCGTAAACCCCTTACCGCCTGGGTCCTAATGAGGCCCAGTGTCCCGTGTTTTAGTGTAGACGATGAGGATATGGGCAGACTCTGTGGGCATGGTGCCACCACCTGCTAACTGATGTAGGGCCCTTAGAAGGAATGCGGAGGGTCCCAAAGGTTACCAAGACCAACTTTAACCTTCATGTTTTTTAGCACCCAGCCGGGGATAAAGGGTAAAGTAGTCATCATGCTTATTGTCAGAAAAACCCATGACTGTATTGCTAGGACTATGAAACGTATTGTCATAAGGGATGGTTTACTCATTTTTTTTTTAATCACAAACAGACACAACCAAGGCAGGTAGAACATAATATATTACATAATGCATGACATAAAACAATTCTGTTACACAATCTTACTATGTAATGTGTTTGTCATTTCCAGAAATGTCCCTGAGGATCAATGGCGTCACCAGGAATCAAATTTAGGAGGGGCACAGAGGGGGCCAAAGATAAAAGTAGGGGGGGCACAGACAAATGTAGGGGGATAACATGGTCAATGCTCATCTTAGGTAGGGGGGCACAAGGGAGGGCACAGGGTTTCACAGGGGGGGGCACCCCCCACCCCCCCAAACTCCCCTTAGGGACGCCACTGGTGAGGATTTATGAAGAGACCCGAAATGCATTGGACGTGTGTCTGCTATTAAAAAAAAAAAAAATATATATATATATCACTTAACAAATAAGAGTGTAATTAATAACTAATGGAACCCATGTGGCTTTAATGCAGAAGCTTTTCTACAAGAGTTCTGACCAGCTTTCTGACAAGGGATCTTGCCAGTCAACCTCACACATTGGTTGTGCTCTCTGGGTGCTAGAGAGTTCTTCCGTGAACCAAATATCTCAGCAAGTTGATTGGTTCAGCATCAGATGGCCACAGATAAAGAAACTAGAATGCATCATTTGCAAATAAATTAATCACAGACTACATGCAGTCACACTTACAATATACTAGTGTGCAAAGCATCCCTCAAAGCAAAAACATAGCCCACAATGGATGCTTATTCTACTCTAAATGCTTTTTGGAGGTTTTTGTCTGCATTGAGAATTTGAGGTGTTTAAGAACAGACTAAATCAGTGACACCCCCTGAAGTGTGCCTGAAATAAATCTTTAATAAGTCTAGAAATGATTGTATAGCATTCCAGAAAGACAAATATTTTGTTATTCCTATTCTTTCTTATTTACGGTCACTGCTCAAAGTGTTACACTTTTGAAATCCCTGTTTTTTTTTTAAGAGGCCTGAACAAGAAAGCCAACCACACCAGAAACAAAGAGTCTCATGCTGCTGCCCACAGCCCAGGAGACGTCAAGGTGTCACAGAGGGAACCTGCATTTTAAATGTTTAAGTCAGTCCCATCATAGAACGACAGATGGACCAGGTTTCTCACTGGGACCCATGGTGCAGGTCTGCACAGGCAGATATTTAAGTATGCAGCTCCTTGAGTGAAAGGACTGCCTGTAGGGTGTTAGCTCCTCCCACACCCAGCCTCTCCTTTTGTTCCTTAATGAGCGGAGCTGATCCCTGCAATCAGCCCATTTAGCCAAAGAGATGTGCATGATCGCAGGTTCGAATCCCGGCAAGGCCAACTCAGACTTTCAGTCTTTCATGCTTGATAAATGAGTATCAGCTTCATTTGGGATGACAATTGTATGTGTAAATATGTGCTATGTACAACGCTTCGGTGAAAGTGCTATATAAATAACATATCAGTATAATTAAGTAAAGCATTAATGCTCCTGTTCACTGTTGGTGACTTTCAGCTATTGGAATTTTTAATTCGGTATTCGTATTGTATTGTATTTATTTATTGTACTGTTATTTTGCTATTGAACACATTGTAAGTTTATCTACTTTTTTATTTGTACAACCGCATGCCAATTTCTGGTGACATCAAAACGATTAAAGAGGATCTGAAGGCATCCGGGTCAAAGGTCATGTGTCATCACTTCCTGTTGCCGTCATGTTGCCACCATATTTCCACACTGCCATACTATGAGTTTGACAGTGGATGTAGGACTTACCCACAGCTAAGGACTAGAGAAAAATCCTCCACCACGGCAGTAATTGTGCCAAAATCCCCATGGAGCCCTATGGACTTCAATAAATGGGTACTAACAACGCCTGAAACCACTTGTAATACAGTGGAAATTCCGCCGGACCAATTGGGGATATGGTAAATCCATTTGGTGATAGTTTGGCGCATTTTACTCCAAAATACCACCTAACACGTAATTAGAGTTGTTTACTTTGGAATGTCAATCAATACGTTAACCCTGCATTACTGCTGAGCATCATTGCTACCAAAGGCATCCTTCCTAAAAATGCCCACATTTCTCCTTAAGTGTGGCATGCTGGCAGCAGGGAAAGGCTGCTCACTCAGGGCAATAGAAGCTGCATGTTGACTATAGAGAGCCTGCATGGACTACTTTGGAGAATGTCTTGCTCTGACATGCAGACTTTACACAGGTTATATTGCTAAATCATCCCATATCAGAGCATCTCATAGAAACATGGGAGGTGAGGCTCGATGGAGCC
This sequence comes from Ambystoma mexicanum, assembly GCF_040938575.1. Classification (NCBI taxonomy): domain Eukaryota; kingdom Metazoa; phylum Chordata; class Amphibia; order Caudata; family Ambystomatidae; genus Ambystoma; species Ambystoma mexicanum. Next base: position 197,389,884 of record NC_090933.1, on the reverse strand, counting down.
CATAGGCCCGTTAGAGGGACAGTCCAAAATTCTTTTTTTCCTTTGGTAAGTGTTTATGATATGAATGAAATGGAAGGACATCCACGAGGGGGTTCCAATTGTTTCCTCAGACCTGCAAACTGTCCTCCCTCAACTGTGAACAAAACGAGAATGGGGAGAAGTAGAGTCTGACTGCAGTGGCTGGTACAGCCACAATACAACTAAAGCCCCAATGTATTCCCAGGTTTGTTCTCAATTAGGAAATAAAAGGGGCAAGAGGGGATAGGGTGAAGACGATGCGGATTGCCAAAGCTTCCTGTCATATTATACCACCACACACACACACACACTGGTAAGTATAGCCAACTAGCCGACTAACAAGTATGTAAAGACTGAGAGGGCTCATCACGAGTTGGGCGATAGCCCTTAAATGCGGCAGTAACTGTATTACCTCTGCATTTGATGGCTGGCACTATCACGAGTCTGGCGTGTTTACGTCAGCATAGAGCTGGCGGTAAACACGCCAAACAAATGTCCATTTTCAGTGCAATTACCTCTAGCTGGTCTGATAGCACAGCGAGTAGAGTGCTCACTTTGACATCTGTGCAGAGCCTGCAAAGGTTGATAAATGAGCACCACACACCGTGGGTAATAATAAGCAGTGCTCAGATACCTCAGGATGTGTAGCGCTATATAAATGCTAAATGATTATTATTTATTATTATTACCAGTATTACCAGTATTACCGCACAGTAATTCCGCCAAATATTCCCATTATGTCTGTTGGACCCAATGGGGACTGGGGACTTACAGTTAACGCCCAACCCGTGATCCAGCAATAATACCGCCACACCGGTGGGCACTAACGCTAATAAAGTTGGCCGGTATTACAGGCCAGATTCCGGCCAACCCCGTGATGAGGCCCTGGGAGAGATAGCACACCTTCCGAAAGATTAGCAATCCCCATGTGTGGGCCATAACTATTCAGTAAAACAAACTAATTTTATCAGCTGCAATGCATAATCAGTAGTTTTTTAATGGGGCGGGCTTAAAAAACTCTGGCATGGGTGGAATACACAATCTTAAGTGGATTACTGTGAATGTACATACATCCTGTACACTGTGTTTCTATAGATGGCATATACTCTGCATATGCAGGCACTAATGTATACGTAAAGCATACCGGAATGCTTTTATTTATATGTATTCCATTGAATAAATATACTGTAGCAATGGCCTCTTTGAACATTATTATTATAGAAGGCACACGAGGGATGTTCTCAATTAAAGTTAGATTGACGGGGGAGTGAACCTAATCAAGTTTGCTCCTGTGAACTTGATTAAAATAGTCCTAATGTCCTTCAGTGCTGCATCTGTAAACTCTGATGAGCAAAGCTGTCTAGTGTACTGGAAGCGTGAGACTTATGACACTTACCTAAATCTTCCAGAGGAACGTAGGTTCATTTCAAAATTAAGCCTAGTAAACTGCACCTGGAGGAAAGCACAGCAATGATTCATCCGAACTATTCATGTTTTTTCAGCTTTGTAAAACATTTTTTTTGCAGAATGAATCATGATTCAGAGTTAATCAACTATCTATGTACGCAATCAGTGCTGCATCGCAGAATATGCATCACTTCTTAATGGCCTGGCCTTTTAATTTGACATTTCATAGTACGCCTGTGATTGCCATCCAGGATGCAAGCCACATAGACCAAATGCGGCCAGCCTTGCTATTCTTATTCATATGGTGCTATTGTGTATGAACTACAAACATGTATAACTTTGGCAAGTACATCTTGAATGGCGTGGACCTACTTGAAGTAACCGTAAACTCTTCAGCAAATTGATTCTGGCAGTAGTCTTCTGTACATGTCTTGATGATCCCACTCACAAACCAGCATTTGATAGATGAGTGACTTGACTAACCTTGACCTCACCCTACTCACCTGAGGTTCTACCCAGACACACAGTCCCTCCTCGAACAGCATCTTCATCCTGCAAGTGAGCATCTTGTATAACTTCACTTCCATACAGTTCCAGACAGGCCACCACCCAGTCACATGCAAATAGTCCACCCAAACTAAGGCAATGTCTGATAAGGAAAGACATTCAATATGCTCCACAGGCCTACATACCCTAAAACATGATCTCCAATTCAGACTTTATCAACACATGAGCCCCCTTAAGAACCAAAACAACATTCCGGTAAAACCTGCGATATGACTGAAGTTCCCCCAACAAAAAATAGTCTTGTCAACACCTTGGACAGCAATGAACTTTAGTAAAGAAATAGGCAAAGAAAACAAGTGGCAAGACAACCAACAAGTGGTTTAGAAGATGGACAATAGGCCTGAAGAGGAATCGGAGTAAATTGTAAAGAATCCAGTGCCAAACTGCCCTTATGACAGACACATCTATGCAGGGGTATAGCAGAAGGTTAAATGCTAAAAAATGAAAATGAGTGCCTCTGAGCTCAATTACAGAAGTCAAAACCATGTCCACTTAGGTTTTCAAAATACAAAATGAACTGACACATCCACCCAACAACCAACACCCAACTCACATCACCCACCAATCCTGAGAAAAGTGGGAGTCATCGGAATGCCGTTCTCCACATGTGCCTGATATCACAGGGATCCCTAACCAATTTGGCCTCCATGTGCACTCTTTCATGTTAGCCATTTACCCTCTAACAATGGCAGCAGAATAATTCATCAACGCAATGGACGTCAAATATCCAGCTCCAATCGTCCTTGTACACCTCTCTGGACAATGATATGCTCTTATACTGTTTGGAATGGAGAACAGGGATTGCAACAATAGCCCTCTCTTCGCCCACTTCCCTAGTCAAAGGCAGAAGGTTCCAGTTTCATTTGACATTTGAGGCTACACCAGCATGTGGGTGGTGTCCACGAAGGATCAGCACTATCCCCGTAGCCATTTAATGAATACATGAGACACCCCATGAATCCTAAGAGTCCCTGTTCCTATTCTATGCACTCAATGACAAGGCCTGACCTTCCCAAACAATAGCTAGCACACCATCACTGTCTTCATGCTACTAATCCAGGACTGGATGCACTCTATAGATTATTTTGCCTCAATGGAAATAGATTGAAATCCTTAATTACAGAATGAAAATGTCTTGATTTATTTATTTAGTGGGATTTTTGTAAGGCGCCAACTGTGAGCAATGTTACTTTGAAGTACCTTCCAAGCAAAGGAGAGATAAAAGGCAGGGATGAAGACAGGACAGAAGACATTCATTAGATGATCACTGACCCAGGAAAACATACAATCTGAGCAGACTGGAGCCGAATCGATTGGAGGCATCAACTATTGTATCAATAGTCTACGGGTAGGAGTAAGAGAGAGCTTGCAAGGCAATTAGCGTGGAAGACAGGGGATTTGTGATGATGTAGACGAGGTTTCTTCTTCCACAGGATGACAGCATTGTACCCCTTTGGATATTGTAGGCAGACATGTTTGTCATCTGGATGAAAAGTGTTGCACCCTGCAGACCAGCACAGCGGTTGGGAACAAGAATGGTAAAATCTGGGCAACTATCCCCCCGCCCCTGCTCCCCGGTTTTGTGCTTCTTATTGTAGACCTGAACTTTGTACTGCTCTGGAATCAGAGTACTGACCAATGCCATGCGGTTGTCTCTGACACTGCAAAGAAGTCAATCCCATAATATATGAATATTAACCAGATGCTTGTTGGCAGAGGGGGCATTAAAGTGCCTAACTTCCAGTAACATCTGTCTCTCAAAATGAATGAGGCGAGGAGGAGACTAAGGAATAATCCAGTGCAACGCTCACGTGAATGTCTGATTCTTGTAGTGTCACTGTGGCACTCCACAACACTCCCCCTGCAAGTACTCTATGCGCTAGTGAAAGCTCAAGAGACACCGGCATGGGAGGTGCGGAGTGAATTTTCAGCCTCTCCCTTCCTTACCATCAGCATGGCTGCCTCGACGCCTTAGTGCCAATGTGCATCAATAATACAACAGGAATGGAAACACTGTTCTCAAGTATGCTTGGTTTGCTCCCAGTTGATCCCCTACCTTCAATGTCCCCTTTCAACTGATTGTGGTTTGAAAAATGACTTGAGGCTGCTTGGGTTAATACCTACACTAAACTCAACCCGACTGTCATCTGCTTCGGCTAATATTGTGATGGGTGGAATACAGAAGTATCTGTGTACACAAGCTTACTAGTGTCCATATCGGGTTCAATTCAGTAACAGTTCTATATTGCTAACTGTCTATTTTGTTCTCTAGAAAAAAGCGGCCTTCTGAGAAGGATGTAGAGCCTGGGGCGGAAGCCACACTGGAATTCATGTGCAACCGTATGTATGTAGGGGCTCAGGGTCCTTGCTTCTGTATTGTTAACTGTTTATTTCTTTCCCTTAGTCCTAGGGAAACAGAGTTCCAGGAAGGCTGAAGGAACTGGTAGTTAAGACCAGATGCGGTATGCACGAGGTCAATGGCGTGGAGCTCCGCTGCCGCTGGTTACAGGCAAGCAGTTAAGCAGTTGTGCTGGATCCAGCCAACACAATGCTCTTAATGTTATTGCAGGTAAATTGTGCGCAGGTATGTAGATGCATGCCCAGATCCGGCATTCAGGCAAGGTGCAGCATTATACACTGAATGCGAAGCACGTGCGGGATGCAAGGCGGGACTTATTTAGCCCTGCTTCCAAGATGGTCACCAGGATTACTGGGTTCTGCAAGACTTCCAGGACGCCACAGAAATGCAAGCTTTGTTGGGTTGTCCAGATCCTTGTTGCTATGCAGCTGCAACCACAGTCTGGCATTCCACACTATGACCCCAGTATTTTGGGCCGCCTGCTATTCCTGTGGAGTGGTGGACAAGTGTATAAGGGCCCTCTTCTACGTATGATGTATGGGAGGTGTGTCTGTTTACCCTCTCCTGCCTCCGGTGGTTTCTATGCCATGACATCCAACGTTGGTCTATGAAACTAAAGGAGGAACAGCTGGTGTTTTGAGGTGCCTACGTAACTCAAAGGGATACTGGCGAGGGGAAATGTTTGGGACAAGAAGGGGGAAGGGAGAGAAATGGAAGGGACATGACACACAAGCATGCCAAATAGAAGGAGAGTCAATAGAGAGTCAAAGATGAACACATGTGAATGTCCTCCACCATGATTCAGGCCATAATTACAGGCGTTTTGGCCATGAGGGGAATTCCGTATTTTCCTACATTTCTGTGTAGCCAGAGTGTTACACATTTGGAATTCCCACACTTGTGGGTCCTTCAAATATATGAGGGTGTCTGTGACTGTCTCTCTAAAGGGACCCATTGGTATAGGAATCCGCAATAGGGATCAAAACTGTATTTAAGCACTTGAGTTTTTATCGATTTTTGGACCAATTTAGAGCAAGTGGCCCGAAAGATGATAGTTGAGAAGATAAGGAAGATGTCACAAGGAAAAGTAGCCATATATACCTTTTAAAAAGGGATATGAACCCACTGAAGCCTGAACGAATTAAAGGAAATTATATACAGGAATCCACCTGGTCCAAATGCTTTCAGGCAGAGTGAAGGATAGAAGGCACAGGCGGGAGAAATAGAGATCATAAGGTTAAAATAGAGAAGTTGTGAGAGTATGAAATATGACTACTGGCATTTAGGAAATAATGAGAAGAGAAGAAGCTGAGATGTCCTGAGGGGTAAGTTCAGTTAAACTGAAGGCTCACGGGGAGGGCAGGATCAAGGGGGCAAGTTCAGTAAAGAAAAACATATATCCATGAGTCAAGAGTTGGGGATAAGTGAGGGTGAAGACTGAGTGCAAAGGAGGAGGTGGGTCAGAGTAGGCATCAGTGAACCAAAGTTCCACAAGGTGTGTCCCTTTACAGAAAAGGATAGCAAGTGAGAGGAGTTATACGTAAATCCACAACCAGTGTCTATGGGAAAGAGAGACATCCAAGCACAGCACGTCAAAGGGGCGGGGGGGCAATGTAACAGGTGCCCTAAAGTGGAGCAACTCAAAGCGAGAGGGGATGAGTAAGAGGGGGATAGAGGAGGATACACAGGGGAATGAATAATTGAGAGGAAGTTGTGCAGGGATAGTAACCTTAAGAGGGTTTAAAGAAAAGAAAGCAGCATGGCAAGGATAGGATAGATGGGCAGACCATTGGCTAGGAATAAGAGGATGGGCAGGGTAAAGATCAATTATTCAGATGCAGAAGTCAACCAGGTGGATTTACATAGAAAGGATGATTCCCAGATGGTTAGCGATGAGAGACATGGTGAAGTGACCTAGAAAGGCTGAGAACAAAATATGCAATGAAGGGCAAGCAGCATACCTGGGGCATAAGGTGTCAACAATTATAGAGGCGAGGGGGAGGAAAGTCCGCTGCACAAGAGGCCAGAAGCAGAACAGAGGGAGCATCAATGAGAGGAACATTCACTGGATAAGAAATGTGAGATGAGAGTGGGTTAGTGGTGTTGTAGTGCAGAGGCCCAAAAGCAGAGCAGGTAGCGGGGATGACGGAAAAGAAGGCCGAGAAGGAAGGGTGCTAACAGAAAACGGAAATCAGGTATGATTTGAAAGGGGCAGGAATCGGGGGCTAATTCTAGCGGAGTTGCAGGGAAGCACAGTAAGACAGGTGGTAGTGAAGACGGCTGCAAGGATAAGCAAGGGGCTAGGAGGGCAGGATAGAGTGATGGAGAACGCAAAGGGGCAGCAGTATTAACATATTGAAGTGGGGGAAAGGCAGTAGCAGGAGCAGACAACAAGGAATCCAAATAACAGCAGTGTGGTCTAGGTGAGGAAGTAGAGATGAGCAGAAGGATAACCAGATCATCACAAGGGGAGTCATAATCATGTTCGTTAAAGTGTTAGGGGAGAGGGCAAGAGAAGAGACAGGTTGTAGTGAGCGTGATGGAGGGAAGCAAAGGCACTGAAGAGCAGAAGCGATAGAGCTGGCAGTGTACGGGTGCCCAAAGAAGAGCAACAAGAACTGGGAAACAGGTGACTAAAGCAGGACTCAAAGGCATTAGCATATGTAGTGGAAGTTGGAATATGTCCAATACAACAGGGAAAGACAAAGAGAGGACAGAAAATAGTGGTACAAGCAATTAGCAGCATCCAGATGGAACAGGGAAAAAGCTGACCACAGTCCAATACGAGGTGAGTCCAGACCAAAAACAAGAGGCAGGAGGTTTTGAGGGATGAGAGTACAGAGAGCCAGCCACAGAGGAAGTCCAGTGTAACAATGACAGAAGAGAAAGTAGAGACAAGTGGAACTAGTAGCAATTAGGAATCAAAACATGATCCAAGGGACAAGGACAAGAGCGCATGCTGTGGCAGAGTACGATGCTAGACTAGAGTGTGTCGAAGAGAGAAGTGGATCAGAAGGCAGAGGTGAACAGCCAAGAGCACTAGAAGGTTCAACAGAGAAAACAGGAAGGGGATCAGGAAAGCAGACTGGAAATGACAAAAGAGGTTGTTAACAAGAAGAGTCAAATGTGTCAGGCAAGAATGGAAGGAGGGCAATTGAAGAAGTCAGCTGTCCATAACCAATGCCGAATGAGAAGGTAAAGTACAGCGAGAGGGGAGTGGAGCAAAGAAGAACAGAGGAAGGCCTTGAGAAAAACACAATGTTAGCCACCTGGGAACGATAAAAAGGACATAGTTCAGGGGCAGCCCAGCAAGAGGGAAACCTGTTAGATGATGAAAGTCCAGTACAACAAGACGAAGGTGGCAGGAAGCAAGGTCACAGTCAAGAACAGCATGATAACAGTGAACAAAGGACAGAGGGGATGAAAGGAATGGAGCAGAATACAGGGCAGTTTGTGAAATGGAGGACAAGGAAAAAACATTAATGGGTGGGAGGGGATGAAAGAGGGGATCTGTAGTGACTCAAAAGTGTCTGCACACTTATATTGAAATGAGGAAGATTGAAAACTTGAAATGAGAGGAAAAAACGAATGCAGTGGCAAATGAGAAGTGCGGGGAACACAGGGTAGTATGGAGGTCAGCAAGGATATGATAGGTTTTTTATAATTCGCTTAATCCCCAGAGGTTTCTAAGCATGGACCCGGGGATCTAACCTGTTAAGCTTAATATCACCATGCTTCCAAGAAGAGCACGTTGAACCTGAGCTATCCTCCCGAGACTGAGGAGGGAGAGGATAACCGGTGATTTGATGCCAGTGGCAACGAGAGAGGAAGCACATGCGTAGAGCAAGGAGAGGAGAAAAGGGGTGTGGAGAGGAAGGCCCATATGGAAGGCACAAGTGCAGGGCAAGCGAAATAATAAGAGGGTGGAACATTAGAAGAGAGAGTAGTAAGAACACATGAACTAATCAGAGAGTATCCACAGACTGTGGCAGGAAGTGTGGTAGCTTGAGTTAGGATGAGGCAGCATTCAGCAGGCAAGGAATCGTGGAGAGTAGGGAGAGCATGATGAAGAGGCAACAAGGAGTTTCATTTTGCCAAGCATGCCTTCACCAACTCTTTCAGGGCAATATTCCTCATTCCCAGCAAACTTAGAGCAGCAAGGCCCAGCTACAGCATGGCCAATCAACCAACAGCCACAAGCAGATAAGGCCCAATGAAAAGCCTAGGGGGGTTGTCTTGGGTCTACATGAAATGATTAGAACAACAAGGCCATAATCATAAGCTAAAATTCTGCTAGAATTCTGCTAGAATTCTGCTGCTTGGGAGCCTGGGGAGCAGGGATGGAGGGGGAAACATGCATTTCAACTGGCTTCCCACAACGGAAATGCCGTTTGCACAGGGAAGCAATTGAGGAATCTGTCGTTTTGTACTTGAAAGGGACCTTCAGTCCTAAAATGAATGCAGTCATCAGAAGAACCTACTACAATCTACCTGAAGCAGCTTCAAAACTGTGTTTTCGTTTTAGACCAATCACTTGAATACTTCATATACTTAGCAGATGGACGCACAATCGTAGGTGGCTCAAAGCCCCTTCAGGCAAATCAAGATCTATATCTTGAAATCCCATAATTCAAACGCCAAAAACTATACCTCAAACATTCGCTACCGTTGCACCAAAAATGCGATCAATCTCTCCACAGAAATAATGCTGGCTGCTTCATTCACCATCTTCCGGAAACATATGATACACATTTTAGTCAAGAAACCGCTTAACAACAATGTTTGAATACTCTGAACACTCACCATGTTACTCTACGTTCTGAGAGTGACACGTTCTATCTTGTATGAGTTCTCCTTTACTACATCTGTGTAAATCTCTTTAATCCATCTTTGTCGACTGCATAGTCTATACACCAATATGTTTTCATGAGTAATGTTGATGCAGAATCCAATTTACATTTTTCTTCACTTAAAACCTACCTATCATAGAGTGTTCCATCATGACAGCAATGCCTTTTACATGTTCCAACAACAATTAGGGACTGGTCATCCCTATACAAAAACTCATATTAATCATAAAAAATAAATACATACACACATAAAGGAAACTACACACACATTGGGTTATCCCCCTTTCCTTCAGGACTGCCATATAGTGGACGTTTTTAATGCTCTAGTCCTGTCCATCCTGGACTACTGTAATAGCATGCACAGGGGGTGCAAAAATGCACCTTGAAACACTTACGGTGGTTCCAGGATATGGCAACGTGGAAGGTCTTGGATCTCAATAGTAAAATCCGCTTCTGATCGGCCCAAAATGTCTCCCCTGACTCCCCTTGACCACACTATCTGGTGGATGAGCTGTGTTGCTACTCTCCAACTGGAACCCTAAATCAACAAGCACACGTGTGCCTATATGTAAATGGGTATACAGAGGAAACAACGAGCGCCAGGGGACCACTCCGGTGGTGATAGTGCGCGGTACAAATATCCTTTAACATTAACATGAAGCTTTGATATCACTGGCACCAAGAAGCAAAATGAGCTGTCTAGATTCTGAGACTCCAGGAGAGCCACACCCCTCTCTTGCTAAAGAACTTCCCTGAGCACCTGGGACATCAGGGCCCATCTGCAGGCTATGAGCATGAAGCAATATGAGTCACAGCACATGCCGCCTATGTGAGCAAGACGGGGAATCTCTACGCCATCTGACCATGTTCTGCAAGGAACTAAACACGGAAAGAATAAAACTGCTACACAAAACCTCAACTCCAACTTTTGACCTGAACTTATGGTGGGAGGCCCACAACGAAGACTCAAACCAAAAGACAATCAGAGCACTGGGCCTCTTATTGGAAGTGATGCTGAAAAAGCTGAAAAAAGGATAAAGGAAGAAGGCACACCCAACTATAGCCAAGAATAAAGCAAGACTGAGACAATTGAGAAATCAAAGAGCAAACCTCAATCGGAAAATCTGTTACTAGGGTTGCAAAAGGAGAACAAAAACTCAAATGATCTGCTTGGCTTGGCTTATGTTGGGAGGCATAAAACAAAGCAAACGTTTGTGTCGTTTTTACACTAAATGCTTTAATAAAAAAATATGAGTTATGCTACGGCATCACAGCTACCAACTAATGTGTCATAGGGCATCCAGACAAGCACCCTATCTTCAGTAGCAGACCAGTTGCACAACACTACCAAGGAAGCAACGTGTACCACTGGTTCTGATAACAGGGCGAAAGTGGTTCTATTTCAAAATCAACATTCAGTCCTGCAAGGACTATGTGGAGTCATCAGGGATATGTATAATTTGAATCAAGCACAAAGGCATTAAAGAGAGTCCAGGGAGCACACCTAACTAGAGAAACAAGATGTCTGAACAATAGTCCAATAAATTGAATTCCTTTCGTCCACAGTCAAAAGCCAGATTCGTCTGAGTCCGTTTGGGTAGCCCAAGTAGAAGAAACAAGGATTGGTTTTACAGGAAGAGCAGCCACTTCAGATGTCCGATGGTCTGCCTTGTCGCTGCACTGCTTACTCTTTGTATTTCTATTTTATGACATGTTTGATGGAATGTATGTTGTTCTTAAAACCAGTAAACGACTTTTTTTTTATTTATTTTTTTAAATACAGCACAGTAACTACCAGACAGCAAAGCAGTGCACTGCAGATATTATGACTTGGGAAACGTTCCAGTTATATAACTACATAGCTCTCAACCATTTGTGTCGCAAAGGCGGGTGAAAACACCCGATTTTATTTTTGGCGGGTGAGAGGCCCATTGAAATGAATGGGCGTGTAAGAGGCTTGGCGGGTGAGTCAGCTGTTTACAAGGCGGGTGACACCCGCCAAAAGCGTGTGAGTTGAGAGCTATGTAACTACAAACCAACAACCCAGCATATACGTCAGCAGGTGTTGTAGAGCAGTGAACGTATCAGTCACGTCGCCAGCTTCCAGTGTGCAAAACAACTACACACCCCAAGCACTCAGTAACAAGGATCACAGAACCTGATGGGCAGTCCCTCCCTAGCCCAGGAGCATCTCAACCCTAGCCTGGCCAATAGAGACCAGTAACCACGTCTATCTAAAAACTGCCTACCTCACAATGATGGCCTAAAGGCAAAATGCCTTATCTGTCCAGTCACCCTGAGAGGACAATGTAGGGGTCCCTATTCTAATGTCCCGAAGATGAATTTGGTTGTGGACCTGGCACCTTTCAGACACTTTGTCTTACCATTACGTGACTAGATATCCCGTTCCTTAGATCCCTGTCATTTGCCCTTGTCTCTTCCTACTCTCCTCTCTCCTACTCCACCCACTGTCTTTTCTCTCACTCCTTGACATTTCCTTTTCTTTTCTACTTGATGGTCCACCCTCTATAGCCTACCTCCATCCCCAACCGCACTCCTACTGTCTTTCCTCTACTCAGGGATTGGGTTACAATGATCAGAACTGATAGTAGCTGTAGGCAGTTAAAGCCTCACCCCCCACCATCTGGCTCATCAGATGGTAAGTGTCCAATTTGTTTTAGTCCTTCGCATTAAGTTGCCTATTTGCAATGGGGACCGTTGGAGGACCATACAGTTTGTTTAAGGAGCTGATCTCCACCTGTGCTAGCAAGTGACTGTAACCACTTTCGATGCTTGTCACAGGTAATATTGTTCATTTAGCTGGTGAATGGAGTTCACTGCTCTATATGCTGGCAGCAGATTAGCGTCTTTTCCAGTACTGTTACATGAAGGGAGATGGAGACGCTGGACCACTGTAGCTGCTTCTCCCAGGCTTCTTGCTGACAGTGGTAGTTCTTGGTTCTGCTGCTACTCTGCCTACTGCTTCGGGAGATAAAGAAAGAAACTGAGCATCATGTTGGGTGATAGGTATTGGTCAAGAAAAGATGGTGCTCTTTACATTCATGCAGGCACAAAGAGAATGGACTGTGATTGGGGCTCTACTACTGCCAAATTCATCCTCTGGGGTAGGATTCTCTGAGTGCCACCCTGGTAGGCCTCTCACCCCAGGCTGAGGGTGCTTCGCCATCCACTCTTGATGGGGCCAGGCTACTGACTCTCTCATATTGATTATATTTGAAGGCCCTAGAGTGTACAAATGATAATCTCACTGAAACAGAGACATTGCTCTATTTTTACTGCATTTACAGTTTAGATAGATATTATGAAGATTGCCTTTTCAAGGCTGCACATCATCACAGGTTTTACTTCTCACCAAGAGAGGAAGCTAATCACAATGCATTCTCTTGGCCCATGCCGGCAGATGTCACTTTCTTAACACAGTATGGCTTCTATTGTTGAATTGTACAGAATGGTTGTGTCCTTCATGGGGAACCTTCAAGAAACATTACCGAATCCTTCGTGGTTGTGATTAAAGTGCCCTCTGTTGTCAAATGTTCTAACAATTTTATTCTTGTCCTTCACAAAAATGCATTTTTAAATTCTATTTGATATTAATGTTTATTAGTACCCGGATGGAGAGACACACAGGGCTTGTAAAAGCGAGCTCATTGGCTATTGCTGGGTTTTTGACAGCTCAACAAAACCTTTGTCTCGTCGGTCGTGTAGTCCCAGCTCCACGTTCCCTGGAGACCATCTTGTTGTTTACTTTTTTCTTAGGTTTTCAATGGCCGACATGGAAAGAGATAAGGGACTAGATATATTCCCTTCTCCCTGTTCCATGGTGGCCATTGTTTTGTTCTTTTTTTCAGTTGTGCAACGCTGAAGGCATCTCTAAACTTTCAAAAAGTCACAATTAGTACTCTGGCTTCACTCAGGCCTGTAACTATGGGCCCAGGGGCATTGCCTGATGGGCCAATGCGTCCCCCCCACCCAGCGAAGGGCATTTTGCTTAAATAAAGAGCTGCATTAATAAATGTCTTGATTATCATACATACCATTTGCTTCCACCTGAAACATATCATTTGTGAAAACAATCTGCAAATATTTCTCAAAGCTTACTGATGTGATAAAATGGTTTGCATCGGAACTCATTTTGAATTAAATCAGTGGTACAATCAAATAAAACTAAATATGCACTTTGAACCAGATTTCCACCATCTTACTAAAGAACAATGTAGCAATCACGCCCCTGTAGGGGGGTGTACATGGCCGGTAACGGCCCGCCATTTTTGTTTGTTTTTCTCAGGAGATTAACTGTGCTTATTGCGCAGTGCCAATCGCCCAATGAAAAGAAAAACATGCCCCCTACCATTTGAAAATGGACTAAGTCCTTTTTCGATTTCTATGGTGGCACAGAGCAGGAGGAGCACCGGGCCTGAGCACAAAGTAGGCAAGTGGGGAGGGGGGCAGGTAGTGGTAAAGGTGTTTGATTTTTTTTGGGGGGTAGGAATGTGGGGAGTCAACAGGGAGTGGCCCCCTGTTGCCTCCCTATGTTTTAAAACAAAAAAGGTGGCGCAACCAGGGGCCTAGGATGGCTGGAAACAGCAAGTGGGACACTATTTTTTCCGCCTGCTGTTCCAGCCACCTGATTGGCTGAGCGACCTCTCCCGGGTGAGAATGACATTTATTATGAGGTTTGTCTTTGCCTCTTCCTCATGATGTCTTACAGTTTTTCTTCTATTTCTTCTATTTCACTACAAAAAAGCAGGCTCATATTTATTTTCATTTTTTGTGTGCGTTTACGCTTATTTGTGTTGTGAAGGCGTTTCCCGTATGTAGGTGTGGATATGACGTGCCCTGGAGGTAAGCTGGGGGAGTGCACAGAAAACATTGGGGGGGTTAAGGAGGTGGGGTTGAGAAGGTGGGGTTAAGGCAAGGAAGGGTGGGCATGCAGTTGCTAAAGGTTCAAGGGGGGCCCAAAAGCCAACAGAAAAGGCCCAGAAATGCTGAGGGAGAGGGCTGGGACAAATGGCCGACCTTACGTACGCAGCATTCTTGGCTTGAAATCTGCAAGCTCAGCCTTTTGAAGTTTGGAGGTTCTTTCTAAAGGACTCGTGATAGTCTTCATTCCTCAGAGGCACCGGTCGCAAATTTCATAGGTTGATGGCCTGAGCAGAGAAAGATCTGCCCCCTGTTTCACTAATCAAAACTTCAGGGTTTCCTTTGCTGAATGGAGGGAACAATGTTAATCAAATTTTTTAAATTATGTAGGAAAGTCAGAACGTTTGTGATGCATGGAAGTTTCAATACAATTCTGGCGAGCAAATCCTTTGAAGTCTTACTAGTAAATATTTGGGAAAACATAAAAAGATTTAATTGCAGTAATCAATGCATTTGTCAAACACCTGAGGACTGAAGGCAAATGCGAAAGTATCCAGGGTTGCCAAATGTGACTGAAACTGGTGCCAAGTGAGGTAAATTGGCCTATGGATGGTAATACCTTAATTGTAAACTTAATTTACCAGATTTGGAGGGGTGCTGAGAACGCCAATCCAAAAAGTTGGATTGCAGTCAGACAAAAAAGAAACACATCTACGGAACTCTGGTCTGCTCGTATTACATTTCAGGCGACTATGGTCCATCCAACTACTCACAGAGGACAGAGCCATAGAGGAAGATGAATCAGGTGGTGACGACAATCCATCGAAATGCAGTAGGGTTTGGGTGTCTGCAGCATAGTGTTGGAAAACAGAAGCAGAGGTTCCAGGCCCCTCAGTGATTTAGGACAAGACGGTTGTAGAAGGAGATGGTGTGGGGGAGCTAAGAGAATGGAGGAAGGATAGCAGCACCCATAGAAGCGAGATTGTATTGGAAATATAGTGAACTGTGGTACTAACAGTATGTGTGGAATGAGACTCCATTTTAGAAGTTAGACGCCATCTTGAAATCGAGGCGTAGTGTTAGAGCTATACCAGTGTGTTTAATCCCATCCCGAGGGTTAGAAGGGTGTGCATGTGTTTTCTGCTCACAGCCCAGGCAGCACCGCAAAATGGTAATTCATCGGAAATATACAGTTCTTCATTGTGTTTTATCATTAATGCCTGTAACCCAGAAGGCATGTGCCCTGCAATGCCAAGAGTGGGCCAGAATTGATCTTTGAAGAGCTAGCCCTTGAGAAGGGGTCTGGGGTAGAACCTTAGGCATTCCAGCCCTTTCAGTTACAGAGGCCAGGACCCCCAATACCAGGACACGCAAATTTGATTGCACTGACCAGCCCAAGACCCCTGGCCATTAAACTGCACATTGGCTGATTGATCAAGAAGATCAGTGAGAGGTGACAGGCTGCCCACACCATTGGATCATGTGATTTGTGTTGCGAGATGCCAGGGGAGAAGGTAACAGATTTAAGCTGGGAAAGGCACCAGCATTTCTGGGATCGGAGCGGGGGGTCTCGTAGTCCTGAGAAGTTATCACAAATATTCGAAAGTATTCGCCTCGCTTATGTCCTTGGTACCAAGTGCACTGTAGAAGATCTGAAATAATGAATTGTGTAACTAAATTCCCAATTAGATCCTCTGCACACGATGACAGAAGAAGAAGCTGTCCACATGGAAGAAGATGAACAGAAGATGCTGGGACCAATCACCTACGATCCCGTATGTAGCAGGCTATGTGTGTATAGGGTCGCACCAACCAGCTACCTGGATTTGTAACCTATGTGATGTACGTCACTTGTGATGCTGCGTACATTTATAAACTACTGTTTATGCTGTTTTTGGCCATGTGTTTTGTTGAAGCAGAGTTCTTTGCTGGCACGTACTTGTATTTTTGTGAGAATTAACCTTGTCCTCCTTGCAAGAGATGTGCTGGCCCTTTTTTCCTTGTGGGTTGTATTTTTTTCTGGTGTGAGCGTTGATGGGTTACTCTACAAATTTGGTGACCCCGACATGATTCCAGATTTTCTGAAGAGATGGAGGATTCCTGGCTGCACCTCTGGAGGGGCCGCGTCCACCTGCATCAACCAGGACCATGCGGGCAACCCGTAGTGGTGTACAGAAGCCGTTTTGATAGAATTCCATTTGCTCTTTGGAGCAGGGCATGGCTCCTTGTATGGTGCAGGCCATTAATGGGACTGTGTGATGGAGGATCTCCGGTGAACACGCAGAGGTATGTACACCTCTTGTGAGTGAAAACAACGGGGGAGGACGCAGAGACGGAAGTGAGGGAAGCGGGGGAAAGGTGTATGGGTGTGTGTGTGTTGAAGAGGAGGGGTGAGAGTGCATGGCGGAGTGAATTGTGATCAAGTTGAGTAGCGTGTAAAGACCAAATGCCAGTTATATATATTTTTAATTATTATTATAAGTTTATGTCAAAAGAAATGGAGAAGAAGAATCCTTTGAGAGGTAGGGAAGAAGAAGGTAGGGGCTCCCTATAATTAGAGGGCTTGAATTCCTATGCCTAATATATTTCGGGTGTGGGAACAAGGTGAAGTAGTTGTTGTTATTTTAGCTTCTTGTTTTAGTGTTTTTAAATTAAATTGTGCAGCAGGAGGGGGCCAAGAGAGTGCGTGAGGAAGAAGTAGTGTGGGTACTGTGTGTGGGGAAAGTGTGTGTGTGTGTGCATGGGGTGATTGGGAGAAAAGGAATTTTGGGTAGGGGCGACAGTGGAGCAAAGGACTGGTAGTAACACTTAAGGGATACTATGTTTTGCACATGGTGCAACGTTTTCTTATATAAAGTGTTTTAACGTGGGGTAGCTACACTGCTACCGTACATGTGTAGCATATTTCTGTTGTACAAGGACAACATTGAGAAATATCAAATGCAGTGGGTAGCAGAGACACAAGGGGGTATGTTTTGCCCATGGCCTGAACAGGATATGAACAACAGAGGGATACTGTAACACATGTACACATTTTTGGCAGGTAATATAAAGGTTAAAAGCTCCAAAGGAGGGAACAGATGTTAGAATTTCAGAAAATGGTGACATAGGGGACAGAGATGAGTGTAAATTCAAATGTGACAATGGCCCAAACCTGAGTGTAGTTAAAGCAGATGTATCCAGGGAAAAACAGTTACCTCCATCCCCAGTAGGATGTTACCGGGCGCTTCCTGCCACCGGATATACCAATCCAACATATGTGTCCCTGTCTGCCACAGAATCACCCCATCTGTGTTACTGCCCCCATAACAAGCAAATATTAACGCTGCTGTACCAACAGTTAGAAAACCACAGAACTTAGAAGAGGCTTTAAATGCAGCACAACTAAACTTGGCATGGTTTAGGGCCCTCAGGGGAGAAGGAAGTACACCAGGGTGCGAACTAGAGGAATGGAATGCTAGGGACATTCTGTTTTGATTAAATAGCACCACGATCAAGGATGTTCATATTGAGAAGGAAAAGAGGAACAGTAATGAACTAGGGCTGGGGAGTGTAGACCACGGGACAGTGGGGTTGGATGGAGATACAAATACGGAGTTGTGGGCAGAATATTGGGACACAGTGGATGAGTTAGAAGATTAAGAGGCGATGGCTGTAATTACCCCACAGGTAGAGAGCTTGTGGGGTCCGCAGTTGAGAAACAGATATGGATGGACAGTGGTGGCAAGGAAAAAGGTGTGTGATGACAAAAAGGGGAGTAGGGACACAGTTGCCATTGTTGCACAAAGGCCCTGGAAGGGCACAGTATGTACCTTGGGTTGAGATAGATAAAAACAACCTGATTAAGGCACTCCCGCCTCTCAATACAGGGGCTGGATAATGATTATATATGTGTCTGAAAAACAAACAGCTGGTATCCCTTTAGCAGTAGAGGATATAACAAGCTTGCTTGTAGCAATTGTGGGAGATCAGGCAGGAGACGTATGGGTAAAGCTGGATACCCAGGAGTTAAAATAGATGATGAGGTACATGATGGAACGCACTTTACTGACATTAGGGCGCATGTGTGGGCTGCACTTCAGCAGGCATATCCCAATAGGCTGGACTTGCAGTTCATAATGCAGGATGTGATGGCAAATGATCAATACACCACTCAATATATTTTGAAAGTCCAGGAGTTGTGGAGGGCAGAGACAGGGAAACAGTGAGATTAGTTGGTTCCACTTTTCTAGTTTGTTATTGAAAGGGGATTGCCCAAGGAAGTACAGAAAGCTATATATGGTATGGGTTATTGAGAAGAAAGGTTGAGCTGAAATACAGACTATCATTATACAGCACTGTAAACGGATCAAAAAAAGAGAGAAGGAAATGACACAAAGGTTGCAGGCTGTGGAAGGGAAACTAGCACAGAAGAAACTGGCAAAATAGCAGCTGAAGAGGCTATCATGGCATTAACTCAGACAGATATGGCAGAGCAGACAGCAGCCTGAACAGATGCAACAATAGCAGCATGTTGACCAGTCGTAGGTCAATGGAATGGTAGGTTTCAGTCAGAGAACCCTGAATGGTACCAGGTAAATCAACAGCATGGAAGAGGAGGGTTTTAAGGTGAAAGGTAGGGGCAGAAGTGGATTTGGAGTAGTAGGGGCGAGAGGGGAAGTGGGATCCTGTTCAGTGTTGGGGCTGCAGAAAGATGGGTCATTTTATAAAAGCGGGTCGGAGTGGGATATAATCAGTACATTCCCAAGGGCACAATACCACAGCAGCAGCACATTCTGGCACCCCGATGCCCACCTCAATACCATATGAGATACACTAGGTGTATACCCAGCAACCACTACAACCCCCTCAGACACAGTTGCCTACCCTGCCCAGCATCCCAAACCAAGCTACGTCGCAAAGCCAATTATATAGCTCTCAAATGCCTGGAACCAATGCTGCTCCTAATGGGACAGTGCATCCCTATCGAGGAGTAAGAGTCATGCGAGGCAACTCTTTCCTGTTCCCAAGCAAAAATACATATGCTGACTAGGACAGCCCACAAAAAGCTCTTGCATGCCGAGTTCGGTCCATGACTACCCACCCAGACGAGGACCCTTGGTGGGTGCTAACATAGGTAATAAACAATGCCTCTTTATGGTTGACACAGTGCCAATAAATCATGGCTCAGTGAGGGAAATTTCCCGTTATCAGGTGAAACTCTCGACACGCAAGGCTTCTCTGGGGCTGTGGACATGGTTCTTTTCAAAGAAGATGTATCCATCAAAATAGGAGGCAAAGTGGTGTGTGCACCTTTATTATATTTAGAAACCTTCCCAGTAAATTTGTTAGGGCATGATAACTTGAGAAAGTTTAATTTGACCATATCCTTTACAAATCAAGGAATACTACTCGTCTGACCGAGCACGGTCTTTTCCTACTGGATTCTTCTTTGGGAATCATCCCTTTGACACTGAAAATAAGGTATTGGGACCTACTGCACACATTGGAACTTTTGATACAGGCAGGCCATTATGTCACATTTTAAAGCACCCTGAGGCATTCTAGCCTTGAACTTGTCTGCTGGGCATAGAATAAATCACTATTTACACATCGGATAGCTACATCTAAATTTCTCAACAGTGTTCTGGGACTTTGTTTCAGAGTATTGATCACTGTAACTTGAAGTCTATTTGTGCAGTACAAATACACATCCCAATCTTTATTGTAAATCAAGGAATAGTATGTACTACCCCAAGAATGTGTGTCCTGAGAGCAATGATGATGATAATACATGACAGAGGAGGGGAAGTGGTGGTGCACAGCATTCCTGTTAACCCCGATATGTTTTTTGTACGGAATTACAGTTTTGCTCAATGCAGCGTCCCAGGTTGTAAAAAGTGTACTGGAGGATACCATCTGATTTTATCTTTAGACTGGTGTGTCCCCAGAGTATGTGGCAGGTACAATAATTTCATTGGGCTTGCAGGGGTTGGTGTTGTCAGAAAAGAGGAATGTGGTAGTTGCGGCTGATCCCGATGGGTGTGACTGGTGCACAGTATTGTGTATTGAGCAAACAGTACCTTTGAAAGAAGTATACTGAATTGTTTGAGGATTGGGTTGATGATAGAGACATAGTGCTGGCTATTTGCATACCATGTGAGATTATGGTGCAATACTGTAAAATGCAGTGTTCTATGGTGGCCCTTATAACAGTGCCCCCTTTCACAGAAGATGATCAAGCACAGGCTCCTGAGATGTTATGGACAACAAACATCCATGATGTAGGCCTGTTACAGGGAGTGGCATCCATTTGAATCACACTTAAACAAGGTGAAGTGTTAGCCTGGTTGAAACCGTACCCACTTTGCAAAGAAACAGAGGAGGGGATAACAGATACCATTTTTGCACTCCTAAATCAAGGAATTACTGTGCCCTCCAACTCCCCAGGCAATACAACCATATACCCGATAAAAAAGGCAAAGGGGTCAATTTGGAGAATGATCTAAGATCTCCACCCCTTGTACATTTCCAGTAGTTCCTAACCCTGTGACCATTTTCTGCAACATCCCAAAACAAGCAACAGATTTTACTGTTGTAGATTTGACAAATGCCTTTGTTTCCATAACTATACACCCTCACCGTGTTTACGCCTGGTGGAAAGTGGTACAAGTACATGAAATGACCATATGGGTATTGTGAATCTCCTAGTATCTTCAAAAGAACACTACATGCAGATGGGGAAATATTCAGGCATCCAGCACTATCATTCAATATGTGGATGACTTGCTAATATGCAGTGACAACGAACAACAGTACCAAAGGGAATCAGTCACACTCTTACTGCTGTTAGAACATAAGGGGTACAAAGTGGATAAGGCTACGTTACAGTATTGTCTCTGTCTCCAGGAGGTTCTTTATTTGTGTCAATTGATATTCCTCCATGGGAAGAAAATAATACCGGAACGCATTGCATCAGTGTGCAGTGCTCCCCAGCCAAAAACTGTCAAGGAATTTCAGACGTTCCTTGGACTGGGTAATCACTGCAGAACGTGGATCCTAGAGTACACTGCTTACACTAGGTCATTGTTGCATGGCCTTAAAGAAGCACAAAAGACAGACAACAAAATAAAATGGACGGAAGACATGCTTACAAGCTTTAATGACCTGAAAGAGGTCATTTACACTGTCCCAGCGTTAGCAACCCATGAATACACCTAAGAATTTAATTTGTTCTACCATTCTAATGGCCAGATGAGGATGGCATTACTCACTCAGAAGAGCACTGCCACAAGCCATTGGTCTATTATTGTTGGGTGCTAGACTCAGTAATGCAGGGACAGTTCCATTGCGAGCAGGCACTTGTCGATGCTACATTCACAATAGAATAAACCTCCACAATCATGTGGAACATGCAGCATTTCCTGTTTTGGAAAAATCTGAATCAATGTTGACCACACAGCGGGCATCCGCATATCAGGGTATTTTGTCATTCCCAAACATCCACATACTTTGGTGCAAAAACAGTAAACCTTGCTACTTTCCTGACAGAATAGTGTATGGAGGAATACCTTGCTAGGCATAACTGTGCAACCTTTAAGGGGGAGGAGGAGGACATATCAAAAGCAAAAGATAGCCCACTTGAGGGGAGGAATACTTTTCGTTGACGTTTCAGCAACTATTGACCCAGGAATAGGCCTGTGACATTTGGGTGCAGCAGTTGTCTGCCTATTGGATGGTGAGGACAAAGTACTGGTACAAAAAAGGCTGCCCATGCATTATTCAGCCCAGGCAGTGGACCTCATATTGCTTATTGAAATGCTTTTAGCATCTCATGGGTGTCAGGTGACCATTTATTCAGATTCAGCATATTTGACAACAATAGTGCATTCTGGGCTTGCAAGGTGGAAAAGGAGGGGGTTTACGAGGGCTGATGGGTCCCCGGTTCAACATGCAGCATTATTGGATAAACTGATCGATGCACTTTCCGAGCTCTCCATGACGACGGTTAAATACGCTGCCCATACCAATGACACAGATGAAGTTTCACTCGGCAAAGCCTTTGCAGACATGGCAGCCAAACAGGCCACTTCCATTCCAGTGCCTAACATCTCTCAGTATCCAGTTATAGCACTGGGATGACAGCAGTTGCCAGTACCCTACACTTCACCTCCAATAGCAAACATTATTTAATTACAATTCCAGACCCTGCAGGAGGAGAAGGAGTTATGGCAGAAAAGAGGCTGTACATAATTCCCCACAGATGTGTTGTGGTGACAAGAAAGCACAGGTAAGGTTGTCATGCCTCACAAACTATTGCTGTTCACTTTCAACCAGTTGCATCTCCCGTCTCATTTGTCAAAACAAAACATTGCTGCAAATAATCAATCTACAGGAAGTTCTCACTAACATGGTGATAAATTGCATCACATGCCAGACATACAGTACAGGACACACCCTTAGCATGATACAAGGTGCACTTCCTCCCTCTACTGGGCCATTTCAGGAGCTCCATATAGTCTATGCTGACATGGGAGAGTGGTGCAATGGGAGTAGGTATATGCATTTTGTGTGTCCCTTCTCCCGGTGGGTCGAGGAAGGTCCTTTTGCACATCCAGATGCTGAATGCACTGCAAAATCTTTAGTGACAAAGATGTTTCCTTGCTGGGTTGTTTGCGATGTGCTGCCATCAGATAATGCACACATTTCTTTAACAAACCTTTTAAAGAAGTGACCGCATTATTGGGCGTCAAAGCATTAGATGTGCACAATTTACCACCCCCAGGCCAACAGAGTCTTAGAGAGGATCAATGGATAGAGGAAGGCCACATTATTTAAGTTGTGTGCCATCCTGCAAAGAAACTGGGTCCATTGTCTCCCTCTTGCTTTATTCAGTTTATGCACACAGCTCTTTAAGGATCATCACTTATTAACACATGAGTTGGTAACCGGCTGGCGAATGAATACGCCTCCATCTCCTGTAAGAATGGCCTCTGATGTTCACAGGGCAGCGTCCATTCTAGGTGAGGAATTTAAGTATTACTTAACTGTTTTGACTAGATCAATACGATTTATTTCTCAACAGATAGCAGCACGGCAGTCTGAAGAAACAACCAGCGCTCCATCGCCTTCAACAACATCACAGCCTCTTCAATTGTTTCCGGGTGATCACGTTTTCAATAGGAACTTTGTACGCAGGTGGAGTGAACCACGTTACAATGGGCCTTTTACCATTATGTGCTCCACTCCATTTGTGGTAAAGGGAGGTGCAAAATTCGCTGCTCTATTCTTATAATCGAAGGGCTATGAATGCTGCACCCGCCACTAATGAGCCCGACAATAGTAGATTAGTGTCTATGAAGAGTGAACAGAAATTTGCAGGGTAATTCATTTAATGTACATATGTATATGAATTACATACAGAAATGTAACAAACTGTTTACGTTAACGGACTGACGCTTTGATTATGATTTGTTTTTTCACTATTCCCAACAAATTATTTTCTATTTTTACTTTCCTTTTATCTAATAATGTGGGTACAAGTGCTTTTCGATGTGCCTGTTGCTACTGCATGACATGGAGCTAGGAAGAGATTTGGTTATGCTGGGTTTTTCTCTATGTAATTGTGTGTGATGCATTTTCGCATTGAAAATATTTTGTATCTTTATGTTTGGTTTAGGACTATATTTAGTATGTAATTGTATATGTTTAGAACATTTAAAAGGGGTGAACCCAAGGCAGGTGTGTAAAGCAAGTGGATGGGGAGTCTGTACTTCTGCTCTCTATATGGTAGAGGAGAGGCAGAGAGGACCCCAGGCAAGATTCTTTATAGGGTAGCAATGGACGAGCAATCAAGGCCTAGCTTCTCAGGAGGTGATGCATGCTGGTTCTTAAGTACAGTGTAGTCCCCAAGCCCCCACAAAGGAAAATCCACACACTGTATTAGCTAAAACACAGTCTTTATATAATTAAGTTCAAGGTTATGTACACAATCAACAATAACTCACTTTGTGCTCAGTAAATCTACAATGGCAAATATATACACTTCTAAGTGGTACCACAATTATTATCAGATTAAAGTGCATCAACTGTACTCTGGTTAAATGTCATATAAATCACTTAATAAAGGCAACCAACAATAGACATAGGAGGAAAGCAGTTGATTAGAACAATTGGCAGAATACTGGCCCCTACCAACTAGACACAGTTCTGTGTGGAGATCCCCCACCTGGGCAACCTGTAAAATAAGAATATAGCACAAGCTCAGTCAATATATTGGGCCTCATTAGGACCCTGGCGGAGAGGGTATTACGCCAGCGTAGTGCATGGCGTACCTCTCCGCCATACTACGAGTTCCCGTAGCGCCATGGAGGTTTTCTCCGCCTGGTTTTACCAGCCGGAGAAAACCATGGCGCTACGGGACCTCGTTGTTAATTACGCCACCGTATTTTACGGTGGCGTAATTAACTCCTTCCCCACTCCCATTATACCCTATGGGGCAGAAATGGGAATGGGGAAGGGCAGAATGGGGATTGGGGATTTACCGCTCCGCCGAGGTCGGAATGGGGCGGTAAATCCGCCAACCCCCATGGCGCTATCGGCGGCTTTCCGCCATGCTTCGCGGTGCATTTAGCACCGCGAAGTCCGCCTGGGTCGTAATGAGGCCCATTGTTCTATAAGTCTTAATTCCTTATATGATGTTCTGCAACCCCAAAGTACCTGGAAAAGTAAATTTCGACGTCAGGTCGTCGACAGATCCTTCTTGAGCGGCTCCCTTTAAAGCAGGAGCCACGTATAGTTGAGATCCCTCGAAGAAAGTGAACTCGGTGTCGAGGCGGCAGCTTTGGTCCCAGCGGTGCTCGTCGACGTCGATTCGAAGATGTCCTGCAAGGAAGAGGCGTGCTTTGTCGATAGTTCAGGACTGCAAAGAGTTGGTGAATGACACTGGCCCAGCAAGGGCGTAGAGTCATCCGGCGGCTCTACAGTCATTGGGTGGCGGGAAAACCACCGGCGGATGCTACTTTGCATGTCGACGGCCTTGCCTTCTGCGCGGGATAAGGTGGCCGGCAGTGCGGATGAGCGTGTCTGTATATCAAAAGTTCTTAGGCAAAAGAGCGTGTGGCTCCGCTCATCGGCGGCATGGCGTCAAGCGGTCCCCGTCCTTGGGCAACACAACTTCGACGGGCCTCCAGCGGTTATGCAAACCTGCGAACCCTGGTCGACGACGGTAGACGGAATGTCTGGTGCTGATCTTCGTTCTCATCGGCGGTCCTAGTCTCCAGTTGGCAGCCTTTCGAAGGTCTGACTTCCAGGCGTTTCCGCAAAGATTAGTGGCGCTCAGTGGTCCCTTGGAGCATGGGAAGAGGGCACCTTACCAGGTCCTCTCTTGGATCAGTCTCAATGGCTTTTGGCTTTTGGATTTCGGTGAAGGGAGACAACAGTCAACCTTCTCCTTCAGGCTCTGCTTCGAGATTAAGCGTCAATTTTGACTTCAGCTTCTGAACGATTTCTAGCAGTGAGAGACCCGCAGATATACTAGTTGATCTCTCATTTAGTCTGCTGGGTCACACTCAGGCAACCAATCACTCAGAAGGGCATTAAGCAGTCAGTCAGACAATCAGGCATACAGTGCATGCAGGCCATACTCCTCTCTCTCAGACACTCACAACAAGGAATGTATATTGGGACAAGTACCCATCCATTCAACACTACACACTGCATTCATACTAGTTTCGAGCAGGGCTTTCTCAGTCATTGTGTCAAACACCAGAAACCAGACATCCACAACAAGAAGTGCATATTTGTCACACACTCCATTCACCCAGGTACCACCCACAGGCGTACCCACAACATACAGTCACTGGGAAGGCTCCAGCCAGTCTGGCCTAGACTTCACAACAACACCATATATGGAACTTCCACCGAACAGGCAGTCAGGGGAAAGGGACAGAGTCAGGGCTTCCCAGGACTTTGGGAAAACAAGGTAACAGGCAATAGAAAGCAAGAGGTCACAGGGGCCATCTTGTCTCCTATCAGGAATCAACTGATTCCAATGGCAGGGCCTGGGTATCCCAAAATGGAGGATACTCAGAGCACCTGTCGAAATTCAGCATGGAGCTTCCACCAGCCCATACCCTGCTCTGTGGGCCACACACAGGTGCCCACAAACATACACTAGGGGCACAGGGTTGCACCCCCACCCATGGGTGCCATAGGGGTATCCGATGGGTATGTACACCAAATCAAAAACAGGAAGAGCTGCACTGCCAGGAGTCCCACATGGATTCCTGGGCAGAAAACAATACAGAACACATATGAAAAACAACTACAGGACAAGGACAGGGAGGCCCTGTCCCTCCAATGCATTTCCAACATCATAAGGTGTACCAGTGGTGGGTGTACATATCACAATGGGGACAATAAACCAATACGGGGAACTCAGTCTAACACCCCAATAAATGGGAACATGATGACGCAAAAAAAAAATGAATGTGAATATACCACCAGATGCAAAGTTATACACACATTTTAAAAGACAAAACTAAGAAAAAATACGATGAATATCGAGGATTAGGTTTTGACATGATAGAGGACGTGTACCATCCAGAGATGAGTAACAGTTGGTATGCGGACATGAGCTTGGTGGGGAAACAGAGGGTAAATGGGAGTTGCTATATTTGCTCCTTAATTCCACACATGTCGGGAGCCCCCAAGGTACTAATACTGCAAGAGGATCGACTTTTGGATGCTCAATGTCTTGCCCATCGAGCAGTATGTAGGTTGCGAAGCACGTTCCAAGCACACAGCATACACCTTGTGATGATGGATCCAGTTGAACAGCAATGCTCCCCTAATGCCAGAAGCCTGCGTGCTTACAAAGAACATACGTGCAGCTAGAAAGAGTGAGGATCGTGGCCTATCGGTGGGAAGAAACTGTGATAAGTTTTATGGCAGGGGGACTTCTCGGGCATAGAACAGATGTGATTCAGAGGTTAAATAAAGCATCTCAAGAGTACTGGGAAGCATGTGGCAAAGCTGACATGGATTGTAGCAAATGAGAAACTGGTGAAGGTGCAGAAACAAGACAAATGCAGGCAATGTCTCTCTGACACCGATAAGTGCAATGTGGCAATAAACATTCCAGATCTCAAGAAAGGAACCGCAACAGCAGTGGACATGTACCGGGTCGGTGGCCAGCTGGGGTTTATGCACCTCGCACCATCATGGAGGGGTGTATGCTCGCTGACCACTTTGCACTCAGCTCTACTTTTGGTCCCTAAAGCAAACCTAATTATGAGACCAGGGTGCTTGGTTAACCCCACACCACCCTGATAGTCTACCACCACTGCATAGCCACTACTGCCCCCTGTTTTCCGGATCTTGCCAGGACAAAAGGAAAACATACTTTGAAGAGGAAAAGGAGATCTAACTATCTTTCAAAAAAACTCAGCTCAATTGCTTCACGAAATACCTTACCAATACACACTGAACAATAAAGAAGATACATTTTTCGCTTCTCTGTTAGTGTCAGGAATACAAGCAATGGCCAATGCAAAATGAATGCAAATAGTTAGGTGGGAACTCATACAGCTGGCGCATGACACAGAACAAGGATTTGATGCGATCAAGGTCAAACTGAGAGTCAACCAGTTAATGACATTGCAGAACCAGTAAGTGCTTGATCTGCTGACAGCAATGTAAGGGGACATTTTTAAAAATAAATAGGAGAATCCTGCCGTAATTATGTATCCCCAGAAGACACTGTGACTGCGTCTCTCACACAATACAGGCGTGTACACCCTCAGAGAACATATGGAGATGGAAGCAGGGATTCACAAGAGTACTGGTGATCTTCTGCACTTGGTAGTTGGGACCTCAATGCTGTGCTAAAGCGATCCCTAATAGTGCAATGATGATGGTTTCAGTTGGGCTGAGCAAGGAGCCTTGCAGTACAAAAGATGACCCAAATATGCATGCAAGGTGAGAATAGAGCAAATAATTGATCCACCTGGAACAGTCACTACAGCCCCACCAGATCCTGAAAACTATGAGGAACATTGGGTTGACTTAGAAGAAGATGTGGGCTGTATACATCTTACTTGCACCCCGGAGCAGTATGCCCAAGTTGGAGAAAGCTTGCACTCAGTATGTAGAGTGTGGGTGCCCAAGTAAGGAACATGGAGGTATGAAGAGGCTGAGGTGATGGCAAGGAAGTTTGTTAATATAGACTTAATAAAAGAGGGGAATATTGGGAAGCAGGGGTGGACGTCCCAGGCCCCTGACAGATTTAGGATGAGACGGTTGTAGAAGTAGATGGCGTGGGGGAGCTAACAGAATGGAGGAGTTAGGGGGGCACCCGTAGAAGTGAGATTGTAGTTGAAATATAGTGAATCAGGTGTGGAATGTGACTCCATTTTAGAAGTTAGATGCCATCTTGAAATCAAGGCTAGTGTTAGAGCTATGCTTGTGTGCCTAATCCCATGCCTAATCCCATCCTGACGGTTAGAAAGGTGTGCGTGTATCCTTTGCTCATTGCCCTGGCAAATCTACAGAAGGTTAATTCATCGGGAATACACAGTTCTTCATTGTGTCTTATTATTATTGCCTGTAATCCAAGGAGTGGATTACAGGCACTAATAATAAGACACAATAGACACACACACATTAGGAATGTGCCCTGCAAGGCCAAGAGAGGGCCAGAGAGGGTCAGAATTGATCTTTGAAGAGCTATCCCACAAGAATAGGGTGGGGCCTTTAGGCATGCGCCAGTCCAGCCCTTTAAGATATAGCGGCCAGGGACCGCCAAGGCTAGGACAAATGCATTTGAGTGCACTGACCAACCCAAGACCCCTGGCCATAAAACTTTACATTGGCCGATTGATCAAGAAGATCAGAGAGTGTTGACAGGCTGCCCCCACCATCGTTTCATGTGATTTGTGCTGTGAGGTGCACAGGGAGAAGGTAACACATAGTAACATGCAGTTCTGAAAAGTCATTACAACCTCAAAAGTATTTGCATTGCTCATGCCTTTGGTACCAGGTACACTGTAGAAGGTATGCAATAATGAATTGTGTAACTAAATTGTCAATTAGAGCCTTTGTACCCAATGACGTAAAGAAGAAGATCCCCGCGTGGAAGAAGATGGACAGAAGATAATGGGACCAAGCGCCTGTCATCCCGTATGGAGCAGGCTCTATGTGTATAGGGTTGCACCAACCAGCTACCTAGATTTGTAACCTATATGATGTACGTCACTTGTGATGCTGTGGACCTATATAAACTACTGTTTATGCTGTTTTCACCAGAGCGCTCATGGCAGCTGAATTCTGCTGGCATTTACTTGTATTTTCGTTAGAATAAACCTTGTTCTCCTTGCAAGAGGTGTGCTGGGCCTGTTTCCCTAGTGGGTTGTATTTTTTCTGGTGTGAGCTTTGATGGGTTACTCTGCAATAGATATAAAAATCACCAAATTTGTTGAGGTCTTGTTTGAAGAATGAAGTAAGCAATTAAATAAGAATAGGGCGAAGCAGCACAGTGAGGAACACCACAGGGAATCTTCAGTGAAGAAGATTAAAGAAAATCCACGGCCACTGACTGTGATATGTTCTGAAGAAGAATGTGCATTCAGGAAGAAACTGGCCCGAAGATCCCAAAGCATAGCAATCTCCAGTGGGACAATTACTAGCAACTTTAAAATGGAAGGGATAGTGTGAGTCATTATTTCCATATTCCTCCAATAGTTTTTTTTAAATGAAGCCTAACATTATTATCATTGCATTTATAGAGGCCCCCCTCACACTCCCACTCCTTGGGGGATGCGCATTACTTACTTCAACGCTGCAAAACCATCTGCTGTTCTTAAGTGCACACACAACTCAGAATGCAACATTTCTTTTTCTGTTTTTCTTTCCTCACATTGAGTCGCCCTGTCACCGCTGATAAATGACACATCTTTACAGAAGCAGAAACAAAACTGTTGTCCGTATTGCCCAAATTGAAAAGGCATTCACATAAGCCTACCTGTCACTGCCATATATTTCGCCTGCACACATCAAAAGTTTCATTCTCATTGTTTAATGTTTTCAAGCCACGCCGGCACTAAAGGTCTGGGAGCAGGAATTGTAATGCGATGGACTATTGTGGGGTGTCTTCATTTGTACCTAGGAGACTGGCTACCCACTCGTAGTGGATCTTTGGTGAGACTTTCTTTATTGTTTCTTGACAGCCCTGAGATTTCATGTCCCTGCCGTTATCCCCTTTACTTTTGGACTAAGTATTTTCCTTGTGAACTGTTATTCAGCTATTGATGATTATTCTTGTGGCGGTGGGTTGGCACTGTTTCATCACTTTTAGTTCTTACTTTGTACTGTTATTGCTCTTCTCAGTGCTCCATCCATTGCAATTGCAGCCAGTTAATTATGGCACTCCCAGCACTCCTCTTGTGCAGGCACTTGTTCAGTCCCCCCCTTTTTCAATGTATTACCTTACTTAAAATGATGTATTCATTTTCCCACCTTCTCGCAACGCTTCTTGGCCTCAGCCGGTACTAGCAATAGTGCATCTGTATTTACACAACTTGTTTTTCTTAACCATATAGTGAGAATTTGCTACTTAAGTTTGTCTCCTTAACAAAACGAGTTCCCCTCCTAATTCTGTGATCCTACATATTAAGCTTGTATCATGGAATGTGAATGGTTTGAACAATCCTGCTAAGCGTAAGAAGATTCTGACAAGTTTAAAGCCTATGGGACTCATTACGAGGTTGGAGGTAGCCATGGCGCTATTAGCTCCAAATTCGTTCCGACTCCGTCCTGGTGAATGGAGCAATTACCGGCCCATTCCAAGGTTGGCAGGACCGGTAATTCCCCATTCACCAGGGCCATTCCCCATTCCCATTTGAGCCCCTATAGGGCTCAATGGGAATGGGGAAGGCGCTAATAACGGTACCGCAAATTCCGGTACCGTTATTAGCTCTAGAGTCCCTTTGCGGGTCCCGTCCTTAACCCCTGAAAAAATCAGGTGTTAAGGAAGGACCCGCAAAGGGAACTCGTAGTAGGGTGGTAAGGGATTACTGGCACCGGTGCCCTTACCAGTGCCGGTAATCCCTTACCGCCCACCTCGTAATGAGGCCCTATGTCAGGTGACCTAGCCCTACTGCATGAAAATCACTTTTTTGATACAGAGGCAGAGAAGCTTAAATGCAAATGGGTTGTATAAACATTTAATTCTACAATCAATACAAGGGTGAGGGGGGGGTCTCTATGCATTTTTTGAAGAATCTGCCCATCAAGGTTATATCGACCAGTAGAGATCTTGAGGGACAAATTATCTTGGTGAGGGTCAACATTGTTAAGTGACTTCAATTCAGCAATCCCACTAAGTCAGTGCCTCGTCTGGGACGCCCAAGGGAAGCCCTTATTTATATATTTTTATGACAAGTTATACTCTGGATGATAAACCCTTATATAACGCCCCTCTCTTTGAATCCCCCTGACCTCACTGAGCCAAGAAGTAGGTTTGTTTTGCAATTTAAAATATTTATTGGAAAAATTAAACAATATATATATATCACACTTTTATAATAAATTAATATTTGATATCACACTTAAGAATATGACAGTGATCAACAATGGATAATATTACAATTGTACGCTTATTTAATTACTTAGGAGTCGGTATAGGAAGGAAAAGGTAACTGAGAATGCTTTTATGGTTTCAAGGAAAACAATGATGGAAAGAATGCAGTACAGAAATAACTGATAGGGTTTCACAAGAGATAATATGTTCACTTTTCCCCTGGTGGCAATTCACTCCCCCCCAATGCAATATAAGGAGATCGAAGTGAAGCACACGGTTTTCAGGAATACAATCACAATACAATACGAATTTCAGTTCCCCCCTAGCAAGTTTAGAGAACAGGGATGATTTTAAAACACAGGCAAAATACTTTAAATGTGGTATGCAAAGAAGGGAAAAATATGCTAAAAATGATTTTAATTCCCTGTAGGAGGTTCAGGGTAGGTGATAGCTATTTAAGATTAGTTCAAGTCACACTGGCAATGCTCAATGAGGGATTAGCAGGTTGAAAACGAATTTTAGCAGTTCAAGCAATAGCGGCTATTTTGACAGGAGCTAATTGGACCAAATCGCAAATTGCGGCACTTTTTCTGAGTGCGTCGAGCGCGATTACAGAAAAACTATAATGAATACAATCTTAGCTTTAAAATGAAAGTTAAATCTCGTTCCTAGCACACGCGGTCCCAGAGATACGGACGATTTTGAGGAGATAGTTTTTTTAAATGAAAGTAAACTTCAGAATGACAAAATGACACTTTTACAGCTTTGAAATGACAGAATGAACACACGATTCCTATGATGCAGTTCTAGACAGGTTCAAATGTTTTGAATCAGATTATTTTAAACTAAGAGATTGGTTCTGGCACAGTTCTAGCTGAGTACTCACACTATAAATTTGAAATAGGCAGTCAGGGTCTGGTCAGGTTGGCTGGTTCTCTCTCCACGGATGGTCTTTAGTACCGGTTCTGCTCACAGCGATCTGGTCTGGTCTGCAGATCTGGATCTCTGGTTCTGGTCTCGGCACTGCACAGCGGTCTGGTCTGTGTCTCTTGAATTGGATCTGACGGTTCTGGATACACAGGATTCTTAGCAAGCAGCAAACCGCGCATCCCGGCGTTTGAATAGTTTGCAAAGGATTTTGAGGCCTACTGAAGAGAACTCAGCTTGTGGGTTAGGCCTTTGCTTTAAGTTCTGGAGACTGAGTTCTAAGTTCTGGTCTCTGTCTGGATTTGAAGTCTAAGTGCTGAATCTGGTGTCTTCTGGCAAAGTGCTTTGCAAGAAATCAGCTTGAAGTGGGAAGTGAATGTCCCTGTCTGGCTTTCAGTTGCTCTTTTTATGTCTTTTGAAAGTGGGTGGGTCGGCTCATTCTGCATGCCCAACCCTCTCATGATTTGATAGGTCAAGGATTCTCTGTAACCTGATTTGAGAAGGGATAGTGTGTCAGAGTGAGCCAGAGTGAGTCATCATTTTACAATCTAATGAAGAAACACCTCTTTGCTTTTACTTAGAAAAATCAATTTTACCCAAAACACATATTTCCCAGATACACAGTTTGTTGAAATTACATGTACACATTGCAGATGAATTAAGGTACATTCTTGCCCAACTCTGATCTTTCTAAGAGCTTGGGTTAAGAAATGACAACATTTTTTCATTTTTTGTAGCTTTAGCAACATTGGCTTTTCATCAAATCTTTACACAGACCTGTACCCTCTCCCTGAGCATATTACAGTAATTTACTATGTCTCTACCCTAAACACAGTGTCTGCAATATTAATAAATAGCGGGGTTCAGTCCCAGAACACCGCACAAAGTGGAGTTTGGTCTCAAATCGTGAGGGCATTTTCCATATTAAGGACCCTTACATTGTACATTTTTGTAAGCTTAATACAATATTGCAGAAGCATTTAACTTAAACATATATTTGCTGCAATATGAATCCACAATCCAGTCTGGCCCGCCCCCAGAAGCTTGGTGAGTCAGAGATCACAGGCCTCTCTTTTCTCCAGAAGACTGTTTACAGTCCACACCCAAAATCAGCATACCCCATTCAATTGAAAGGGTCTAATGTGTTGTGTCCTGCATGCTGCAGGGGAAACTCCTCCCTCTCAATCAACTAGGCCATGTGATATCCTGGGCTGTTGTGTGTGTCTCTGCGGTGTTAATGGTTCTCAGGAAAAGCAAGTCTTCTGAACTTTTAATTACATAAGACCCCCTTCTGTTCACTGCACAGTTCTGCAAGACAGCTCTCCTGTCAGGATTTATAGAGCACCAGCGCCGGTCAGTGGCTTGCAATGGTACTGAACCCATTTTTGACAGCTGTCTTGAATTAATACATTTCAAAAAGAAAGGATTTTACTTGATAGTATATGATCCTTGCTTGACATGGCATTGATGTGGATCTGCAGTAGAGTAAAGTAGAACACTCAACCAGAGTTGGATTTTTGTTTGGTGGTTTCGGGCCCATGATCTTAGCAATTTTTGACATTAATAAAAACAGATTTTGAACAGAACCATCTTTCTTTGCACTGGTGGGTGGCAGGTCAGGGGACCATTTTGGTGTGCGCAAAACTGCGCGGTTCTCCTGGATTCTGGCGCAAATGTGGGCTTTTCCGCCATCTTGGATTTTCTAAGCCCACAGCACCAAATGTTGCAGCATAATAACTTGAACGTGGGTCAAGACACCCAACAACATTCAGGATACATAATTACCACTGTGTTGCATTTATGCTCTCCATTCAGACGCACCCTTCTTTCATGAACTATCACAACACATTAAGAATACTGGAGCACAATATATTATAGTTGGAGGTGATTTTAATGATGTGATGGATTCTATGCTAGACAGTTCAAATTTCTTTAGGACAAGATGGGCTACGATGAGTGGCTGAGCTTTGAACAGTATGATTGAGGAGCTACACCTTCAAGATATTTGGAGAATAGAGCATCCAAGTGCAAACGCTAGGCCTCTCATTAGAGTTTTGGTGGTATACCATTTCCACCACTTGGAATGCTAGAATTACTGGTACGAATGGGCTGATAACTGAGATCTACCAAATACTGCTGGGCTCTGCTATTAGGCAACATTCGGAAAATGCTTCTTGAGTCTCTTAGATATGGTTAACTACCGGATAGTGTCAGACATACCCTGATTACCATCCTCCTGGACAGGGACACATCTCCTACTGGACATGCCAGTTTTAGAACTATAAGCCTAATAAATACTGACCAAGATCCTGTCCAAAGTTATATCTATTCAACTGGAGACAGTGATACCCTCATTAATTCATGAGAACCAGCTTGGCTCTGTTCGTGGATGGCATGTTTCTGACAATATGAGAAAACTGCTGGTGACCTTAGAAATGTGAAACGTGCATCCACCGCAATTGCAGCTATATTCTTGGATGCTCAGAAGGTCTTTGATAGAATTGAGTTGGGCTGTTTATTCACCTTACTGGAAACATGTGGCTTTGGATCAACATTTATCAGATTGGTGAACCTCTTGTATTCAGATCCTTCTGCCAGCATCCTCACAAATGGATTGTCTAACTAAATTCCGCCTCAGATTTGGGACCAGGCAAGGTTCTCTCCTCTCAACTTTATTATTCATCTTTGCAATGGAAACTTTGGCTATCACGCTAAAATCAAATGGAGATATTAAGGGAATTGGCATTGGTGGAGAATCACGAAAGATCTGGCACTATGCTGATGACCTCTTGATTGTGCTACAAGAACCTGATCGGGGGTTAGTCCTCCTGATGCAAACTATTGACTCCTTTTAAAGATTATTCAGAAATCCTACCAATCACCGCCTGAAAACAAGTTAGATTCCAAGACCTCGTAGTCAATAATTATATCACCTAAGGGCACAGGTTCAGAGGCAAGCAGGGTGGGAAACATAGTAAGAGGTAACGACCCAAGATCAGGACCACCCATTACCCGACCTTGGCAACAGATATATGATATATAATGCACCTGTACACACGTGTTTGAAGGTGCGACAAGGCAAGGGAGGGGGACAGAGGGAGGACAGAGACAAACGATCTTACTAGGCAAAGTGTCATTGAGATCGTGCAAGTGCAGGGAAGGGGAAAAGTGCATGGGGAGGGGGAGGAAGGACAAATGGCGCACACAGGATCAAATAACAACAAATAGTGCGGCCAGCAGCTGGCCGTGCAAGGGTAAGTGCAGACACCAGGTGTCAGTAAGTGCAGGTAGGGGACTGTAGGGTTGCAGATATGGCCCCAAGTGCAAGAATGGCCAAGAGGCAGTGCAGGTGTGCAACTGGGTGAGCAGGGAACCTCGGCCCGAATTTAGAGGGTAGACAGGTGACCAGTGCGGTATCAGACATGAGGTCAGCCGGGGAGAGGAAGAGAGAAGGCAGAAGGTGCTTCCGGAAATGGAGATTGTTCTGCTGAAGTTTCAGAGAGGCAGGGAGGCAGTTCCAGAGGGAGGCCCCAGCCGAAGAAATAGATCTACCACCAACTCGTTGCTTGGAGAAGCGACTAACCCTGAGGGAGTTGGAGGTGGAGGAGCGAAGAGTTCAAGTAGGAAGATATTTCTGAAGAGATAGTTGAAGGCAAAGAGGACCCCAGCCCCAGAAGGCCTTGCAGAGGTTATTGAACTTGATCCTTGCAGCCACTTGGTGCCAATGAAGGGATTTCAGGGCTGGAGAGATATGATCCCTGGGCTTAAGGCCAAAAACAAGTCACGCATTCCTGTTCTGGATGAGTTGCAGAGGGCGGAGAGTAGAAGCAGGCAGATTTAGAAAGAGGCTGTTGCAGTAGTCCAGCCTAGAGAGTACCAGAGCTCTGGAGACAGTGAGCTTCTGGGGGAAGGTGAGGGAAGGAATAATACTTCTGAGGAGGTGCATTTGGTAGTTTGACTTATAGACGTCAGAGATGTGAAGAGAAAAGGAGAGTGTGGAGTTGAAGATGACCCTGAGGTTCTTAGCCTCGCAGGTGGGAGCAGGAAGAGGGCCAAGGGAGGCCAGCCAGAAAGTGACATGAAAGGAAGGTGCAGGTGTGCCAATGAGGAGGATCTTTGTCTTACTGGCATTAAGGCAGAGATCATTGGTGCCACACCATTCCTGGATTGCAGACAGACAGTTTCGGAGAGGAGAGAGGAAGAAGAGGTGGCTGAGGGGAGCCTGAAAAGGAGCTGAGTGTCATCAGAATAGCACTGAAAGTTGGATCAGAGAGCAGCAGTGAGGTGGGCGAGAGGTGCCAGGTATTGGATGAAGAACCAGGGAGAGAGATTAGACCCCTGGGGAACACCACAAGTAGAGAGTGAGATAGAGGAAATGAAGGACCCAAGTTGGACCTGGGAAGGTCGGTCAGAGAGGAAAGAGGTCAGCCAAGCCAGGGCCTGATCGGTGATACCTCGATGAAGGAGTGATTGCAGAAGTCAGCCAAGGCAGGAGCGAGGGTGTCAATGTGGTCCTTGATGGTTTTGGAAGAACAGGGTAGAACCTGTTTTGACGAGACTTTCATAGATCAGACTTTTCTAGAAATCTCATCAGGGGAGAAAAGAAAAAAGGAAGAGAAAGAGGGAGGAGAGATGGCTACAGGGGGGCCAGAGGTAGAGGAGGGGACGAAAGGTTGGACAAGATGTCCTGGGTTTTAGAGATAAAATGAGAAGCTAGAGCTGTGCAGAGGGCTGGGAGGGGACACAAGATGTAGAAATTGCAGCAGCATTGTCCAGCTCCTTGCAGATTTTAAAGAATTCGAGTTGTTAGAAGCCGCAGAGATGCATGCTTGGATGTGTGCTCTTTTCTTAGGGCAAACAAAGAGCCAGTATTGCCTTTGGAGCAGGTGGCAGACCAGTTTGTCAGAGGGTGTAGAAGAAGTCAGCCATTCCCTCTCAGCCACCCTACACTTGCGTTTAAGGGTGATGAGGTCAGAGTCATACCAAGAGTTGCACTTGGTTTTGGGCAACGATGAGGAGTTGAGTGGTCGAGGTCAGGAAGGAGGAGGAGAGGTCCGACCACTCTGAGAGGAAGGAGGTGATCTGGCCAGGTGGCCAATAGATAGTAGCCATTGTGAGAGAGTGGCCAGGAGAGAGAGAGAGCCTACAGAAAAGGCATTCTAAAGAGGAGTAGGCCTGCATAGGAATGACAGAGGCAAGGATCCACTCGGGGAAGATCAGGGCTACACCCCCACTGGGACAGTTACATCTGAGCACTGAGAGGATCTTTTAGCCATCAGGTAGGAGAGTGTCAAAGTTTGTGACAGAGCTGGCAGTGAACCAAGTCTCAGTGAGACCGAGGACATCAAGGTTGAGTTCTTACAGGAGATGGCAGATGTCAGGGGAGTGTTTGACAGCAGAGCGAGAGTTGAGAGTGGCAGTATGGAGAAGGTTGTCAACCTTGAAAGACTTCTGGGGAGGGGTACAAATCAGAGGTACTCCCTGTAGAGGTGTAGAAGGAGTCCAAGGAGGGCAGAGAGGAAGGAGGAGAGGGTAAGCTATCCAGGGAGGAGGCAGATGGGGCAGCAATGAAGCTGAAGAAGAGAGAGAATAGCCAGCAGGAGAAGAAAGGAAATTGATGAGGCGCGAGAAGCGTCTATCAAAGAGAAGGTTGGCCTGATGGCCTTGGACCAAGATGGTGCCTTTCCAGCAAACATTAATGATGACCTTACAGGAGTGGAAGGAGGTCAGGAGGGCCTTACAACAGGTGCCACCATTAATGGGAGAAGAAGAGAAAGGAGAGAGCACAGAGCCCATATGAAAAGTCCATAGGTCTGGCAAAGGAATGACAAAGAGGATGTTGTTGAGGGTTTGTCTGGAGGAAGCGCTGGTGTAGGTGTCAGCAATAGGGAGGCTTGGGTTGGAGACCAGAATATCCTTTTTGAACTTCTTCCTACCAGACTTAGTGAGAAAAGCAGGATAGATAATAGAGAAGCAGTTGGAAAAGATAGGAGAAACAGAGAGCACCATAGAAGGGTTAGGGGAAAGAGGAGAGAGGAAGAGCGGAGGAGGGGAGCAGGACAGGGAGGTAAGTGGGGAGACATTAGGGGCAGAACCAGGGAGCGGTGCAAGCAGACGAGACGGATAGGGACATGAACAAATAGTGAGTAATTAAACTAAGGGGGATAAGAGCTCAGAAGGAAGAGTGCAACAGACAACAAGACCTGCAGGGGGGAAGGACACTGAGTGGGTGCAAGGGTGCAGGTGGCTGGAGAAGGGAGGGCGAGAGAGTGCAAGTGGCTGGAGAAAGGGGGTGTGGGCGAATGCAATCAGGAGATGCCACGAACCACGCAGTCAAGGACGCATAGCTGCGAGCGAGGCCAGATGGAAATTACGAGGAACCACGTGATCAGGTAATGCGAGGGAACACACGGGATACGGACATGCAGGTCAGCTCAGGGATGCACTGCTGTGAGCGAATCCAAGGATGGAAGTGTGAGGAACCACGTGATCAGGAAAGTATGAGGAACCACGTGATCAGGGATAGTGAAGGGACCACGTGGGCTAAGGCGCGCATGCACAAGCATCGCCAATGATGCAAGGGGCATTAAGGCATACCCAATCAAGGAATAGCACGGCCCTGCGCAGGTGAGGGACATGCGGTGCGATCAGGCAGGAGGAGGCATGCACGTTAAGGATTGCGAGGGACCATGCAAGTCAGGGGCACGCAGGAAGGCAGGGACAGGAAGGGGGCACACCAACAGTGGGCAGGGGCAGAGGGGGAAGAGGTGGCAGAAGCACCGGTTGTGGGGGAAGGGTTAGACACAATCAGTGGTCAGAAGTGCTAAAAAGCACAGAGCAAGCAGACTCCCCAACTTCTTACCTGGTGGCTGCAGCCAGTAGGGTGACACGTCTGCACGTCTGCACTGGCTGTCTATGCCGCAGACCTGTTTGTCACCAAAAACCTGTGAGTGCTTTGCCGCAGAGGGCCCGAACCTCAGATTTTATAGGCTCGGTAGCTTGGATTTAACAAACGTGTTACATCTAAATCGGGCAGTGTCTCCTGCAAACCTGTATCGTTCAACACAGCGGCCTTGTTCTGCGAGAGCCTTGACGCAGAGGGTCCGAACCTCAGATTGTATAGGCTTGGTAGTGTGGACATAACAAACGTGTTACGTGTAAATCGGGCAGCGTCTCCTGAAAACCTGCGTCGTTCAACATGGCAGCCTTGTCCTGCAAGGGCTTTGCCACAGAGGGTCTGAACCTTGGATTTTATAGGCTCAGTAGCGTGGACTTATCAAACGTGTTACGTGTAAATTGGGCAACGTCTCCTGCGAACCTGCGTCGTTCAACACCGCAGACTTGTCCTGCGAGGGCTTTGCCGCAGAGACAGGTGACTCAGATCAGGCAACCAATTTAGTCCAAAATGTGTCCTCAGATCCACTCTCTCAACATGAAATAGCCTTACTGAGTGAAGCTTTATCATGTGCACCTTCAGCATTGAACAATTTCACCGACATACAGATTGATCTGCCCAATGGGAATGGGGAACATTTTTTATCGGCACCCGCGAATGGCCAAATATCTGGTCCGGCGTGGCAGTAATGACCCGGTAATTGCCCATTCCCGGGCGCCGGTAAAATTCGCAAGTTTGGCGGCAGCCTGCCGGTTTTACCGCCAAGGCTACTGCCGAATTTGTAATGAGGCCATCTATAGTGAGTACGTGTTATAACGCAATATTTTATTTTTGGGCAGATGATTGATTCTTATCCTTACTGCACTAACGGGTTTATCTTAAAATGATTACAGGTATTTTCACCTTGCACGTGGTGTGGCGTGGTTGTATATTTATGGCAATGATGATATGCATCGTAATATGTAGTGCTCTAATTTCCTTAAAGCTCCTCATCATTACCCGACATATGGGGAGAATTCATAGAAACTGTCAAAGGTACGCACCTACTTAAATACTAGGTGCAAGCTTACATACAGTTGTTAATTCATCAACTCATTACTGCTTGCCCAAATAAAAATCTCTGACACTGGTCATCATTAACTCTATGAGGACCAACAGGTAGTTGGTTTCACCCCTGTTAACTGGAATGAGGCAGTCGGTCTTATCTTCAGCAATTGCCATGAGCCACTAACTAGGATTTATTAAGCACTATGCAAGGGTCAGTTTTCAAATTGTCATCGCACAGAGGATGTGGAGGCACTTGCTTGTATGCATAACTGCACATGCTAAAGACTAACAGGGCTCACATTTCACCTAATTGTGGCCAACCAGTTGATAGATTGAGTGTTGCGTTTAGGAATCATGCAAGTTGATCTAAAATTGTTTTGTGTGTTTTCCCTTTTTCTGATTAGTTGGCCTGATTACTGGTCACTTATTTGGCAACTGGAAGAAGGCATTATGCGTAAACCTCTACGATCCTCCTGGCCAGTGAAAAACATTAGTCCTTGTGAATGCCATTTCTAAAATATGTAATGCTGATTTCATAAACTCATGCAAAACTAAAAGTTAATGGCTGAAAGGCTTTGAATAAATCATAGCCACGGACACAGCTCTGGGCAACCCCACAGACCATTGTTTTTTAGCCTGCCAACAAAGCCATTACAGAAGACCATATGCAAATCGGGCTTGCTCACTCCCCACCTCCAATGGGGCAGTCCAGCAAAAGCCGCTAGGTCTCATCCCTAATGCACAAGACCAAAGGCATCCCCAAGCATGTGTCAGCCTTGTTGGGCATCATTAGTGAGGAGTAGCTTGGGTCTCTAGGCCTAGCAGGATAGGGACCCACGCCTGGGTGTACCCCTCCCACTCGGGGTGACTAAAGCAAATCAAAAAGTTGATGGCTGGAAGGTTTTGAACAAATCCTAACCATGGTCACAGCTCTTGGCAACCATGCAGGCCATCGTTTTTCAGCCTTACAAGCCATTACAGAAGGAGAAAGACCATATGCAAATCAGACTGAGTCCAGTCTCAACTGCTAGGTCACATCCCTTATGCAGGAGACTACACGCATCCCCAGACATACCAATCTTGCAAATTAGTTACTTTAACCCAAAATGGCAAATCTGGATACCAACAAATTAGAAGAAGATATGGGTATCCCTTTGAGGTACTTATGAAAACACCAAATAATTAGAAGGGATGCCATTGGCTTTGGTTTCTTCGAGATAAATCTCACCATGCTAAACGGTAGGACAGAGGGGGATAGACCTGTTGCTTTCACCAGACTAGGATATGGGAAGTGTTCCACTTTAGATTATAGTTTAATGTCCTCAAGGTTCTTCCATTTGATTACAATCCTGGTGGTCGCCTCGCGTGAAGGAAGTGACCACTATACCTTAATTTTAAGATGCGTAACACTAGCTAATTAAGAAGAAAGGGATCATACAGGACTTGTCATATTTGCGCCCAGCAGGGAACCATTTTAAGGGTGCCCGGGCACCATGACTAAAGCCACTGCCTTTGGTTTCTATTCAAGGCCTGGATTTCCTCAGCCATGTAATTACGCAGCGGCAGACTGAACCTCATCCTCCCTCAATTATGGGAATTGATATCAATGAATGTAATGAGGGGTTCCTGGTTTCTAGATTGAATTTTTTTTAGCAGAGATCACGAAGCAATGCTTTCCACAAAGAACGTATCCAGCGCTTGGTGTTACAAACTAAC
The DNA here is from genome assembly GCF_040938575.1 of Ambystoma mexicanum. Classification (NCBI taxonomy): domain Eukaryota; kingdom Metazoa; phylum Chordata; class Amphibia; order Caudata; family Ambystomatidae; genus Ambystoma; species Ambystoma mexicanum. The sequence goes on along the minus strand of NC_090933.1, from coordinate 197,347,660 downwards.
CCAACACAGCCTTCAGAAGCACAAACATAAGTTGGACTGAAGGATACGGGAACAAAAGAGAGGGATGTCATGTGAATTGAAAGAATGAATGCATGCAGATTGTTCCTCTTCTATGGTTGTCCTGTGTACTAAGAGCATAAAGCACAGCTATAGAACATGGCTCCATAGCTTGAAAAGTTCCCAACATTTGGAACGAGGGCAAGAATTCAGCAACATCAACAGTACTAATGACACTGAGAGATTCTGGCAATGTGTGAAAGGACAATTATCGCATGAACACTTGGTGGGTGGCATCTTTGCAGAGGTGTGGACTCAGTTCATAAAAGCCTCCTTCGGGAACAACTTAGGAATGGAAAGGGGATGCATCTGCAGTTTGAAACGGGAACTTTACAGAAAGAGATCAGATGAATAATATTCAAGGCAGTAGAGGGTCTTGTGCTCCTGGACCAGATGGTCTGTGTAACTCGCTTATGAAATTAAATCCATATCTTTGGAACATAATCGTTTTGCCTGTTTTTAAAAGTAATAGCTTGACATACATGATCCTGGTTCCCTGGAAGAGCAGCATACACATTCCGAAACGAGATACTGGATCCCAGGAACTATCGTATTCTGGCAATGCTTGATGTGTCATCTGAATTGTTTTCCAGATTACTTCTCCAGGATTTGACTGATTGGGTTAAGCAGACATCTATCCTGCTGTTTAACCAAATCAGTTTCCACAAGTCTTATTCCACAGCAGACAATCTTGCAGCTCTTATCACAGTGGTAGAGGGAGCCTGGAGTTTGTGGGGCCAAGATATATATGTGGCAATCATAGGATTCAATGTAGCCTTCGACACTGTGGACAGAGATTAGTTGTGGAAGAAGCTTCATCATAGGGGTGTTCTAGCTAGCTTCCTAAATTTGATCTCACTGCTCTACAGAATAAGACGGTTAAAGTCAAATTAGACCAGAAAGGACATCTCTGATTCAATTTCTACTTGGACTGGGTTGAAGCAAGAGTGAATTCTTGCCCCATTACTTGTCAACCTATACTTTGACAGACTACTTCCAAGATGTGGAAATGTACTTGCCAAAACTGTGGGGCATAAAAACTTCCCGGTTGTGTTATGCGGACAACATAGTGCTGCTAGACAAACTTGATGGGGGCTCCAGAAATTAATTGATAAATTAGCTATATTTTCTGAGATCTATAATACCAGGATTAGCATAGTCAAATCTAAAGTTATGTTTTTCAGAAAACATGTCAAGAAGGAGAGAGCCTGAATGGTAGTCCTATGGAGTGTGTTTCTGAATATATGTATCTAGGGGTGCTGATTGATCAACATCTTACTTGGAGACCCCAACTTGATCATTTGGAATCTTTGGCAAAGCAGCAAGACGGCAGTATTGAATTATTTGCTAAGCACCACTCCGGTTTCTCCATGGAGGTTGTCATTAGGGTGTATAAAGCAAAAATCATCTCAAAATTGCTTGATGGGGCCCAAATGTGGGGTTGATTCCAAGGTAAAGCAATTGGACAATATCGAAGCCTGTTGTATGAGAATACTGTTCAGTTCCTCACAAGCTTGCCTACTGAATTTGCTGTGGCCTGTGAATTATCCTACCCTTTGAGAGAGGAGATTGTCACTATCTTTGATACCTCTCTACCCTGCACATCACCCAGAAAAGAAGACGCAGAGTGTGCATGTTGCCAAAAATCAATAATAACCAGGCTAAGCACAAAAAAGTGTACTCTTTGAAAAATACTAGAACAGAAACAGCATGTAAATGTAGGACTAAAGATCATCCTATTCCCAGCAGAACGATGATCACAAGAGTATTGGAGGATGGCACCATTCGGCGTGTGCAACATCATTCCCCGATGGATAAGTGGCTCCAACCAGGATCGGATGCCATGGCCCCTTATGGATCACTGAAGGCCCCTACTGATCTACATATGGCACCCACCCTTTAAAAAGAACCTCAAGGTGATCTGACATCACAAAATAGCACTGATCCCCAGAAACAGTCACCCCCTGTTATACCTTATGGGTAAACCTGCATAACTCAAGTACCCAGCCCATCCCCTCTGAAAGCAAGGATGCCCCCTGGCCTTCTACTCCATGTAATAACTATCAAGATCATGGTTTAGCTGACATATCGCTACAACTGCCTGTGGAGGAGGCATTACCGTTGGGGAAATGGGCTACACTGGAAGAGCTGAATCCACAGCTTCCTCTTGGACTTGTGACTCAAGACACCCAAAATCCCAAGCGAACGTGCCACCATACGTTCCCAAGCGAACGTATCGTGCCACCCTCTACACACCAAAATAAACTAGAAACGCTATCGCTCACATTATGGCACCCTCCACCATGCCAATAAAATCCTACAGTGTATTTACAACATGCTGTAGCAACAATGACTGTAACCCTATTTTATATCACTGTACTACACAGATCATTAACGGTTGAGAAACATATCTACATCTCTCTCATTAACTATGACTATTGTGACTAACGACTGTTACCTTGCTAAAACTATGACTCCTTGTAACCAGTGCCTAAATGCCCCTCTGGTTTAGCGCACTTTATAAATGCCAAAATAAAATAAAGAAAATAAATAAATAAATACCTTGGCTGAAAACCATTGGGTCGTATGACACAATCCATGTGGAACTTTCAGAACTTGATAGCCCAACTAATTGGGTTGTAATCGAATGTATTTCTTCAGTTGTGGTAGCCCTACTGAGCTTATGTCATGCAGAAAGGAAAGCGCTGGGTTATCAACTTGCAGTGTGTCGCAAACATATGGTCAGCATACCACCCAATCAGGATTTGCTGCCCTCCTTTAATCAATTCACTGGGTCAGTGGCACCAAATAATCACACCAATGAAAGAGTTAGTCTGCTAGCCTCTTTTATTAAACCAGTGGATATGTGTATTGGCCTACGGGAGGTGGACCAATCGATCCCGACACGCTAGGCGTAAATATAAACATACACCCCGTCCTTTTTAGAGACGGTCAAATGGCTCTTTAGGAGTACGCGAGGCCATAGCTCTTTCCCAAGTCATCCCCTGGGCTTTTCTTTCATCACTGCTAATGACGTTTTCCTCCCACACGAAACTTGGGCGACTAGGGAATTTAGCATTGATAAGTATAGCACATTTGGTCAATCTGCCACAGAAAAGGAAAGAGGCCACCCTATGTGGGGACTTGCTATTGGAGCCAGGGTTCAGTGTAACCTGAAGGTGTTTTCAGTAGGTCCTCCTTCTCCCCATGTGCCCCCTTGTGACTGTCTTTTTTTAATATAATGGTTTTGTAGCTTGGTAATGGAATATTACTCATCAATCTTTTTGATCCTCCAGGTGGCTCAGCCTCTAAAGGCTTCTTTCCCGATGATATGACCTGCATCCCGACAGCATGGTGATTGTTGGTGGTGATTATAATGCCCATTGTTATCCCTCTAATTCTTTGTCCTATTTATATAAAAGCTATACAGGAAATCTGCATGGCACTAAGACCAATGACAACAGGGGGGGACCATGTGTGGGTGTTATTTCTAAACACTTTTGATTTAAGATGTCTGAATAATAAGGACCAGGGCAACAACCCAGCACGGCATGCTTGGACGAATGTCAAAGCTATCTCATGTATTGATTATGTTTATTTATTTTTTTCATGCAGGGGATTCATTGTAGCCCTCTATCTATTTGCCACACAACATTAAGCGATTATGCCCTTCTATCTTGGTCCCAGGCCCTGGTTGACCCACAAATAAATGTGTTGAATTAGAATGGACATCACAGTGAATTTACAGGGTGACCACATTATTTGGTTGGTTTGCAATATCAAAAAATTCAACTTGTTAATCTGCTCTGAACACCTCAGCTAGAACGTTGGCAGACCGCTAACAGCTGGGATATCCGAGGCATGATGGGATATCCGAGGCATGCTGGGATATCCGAGGCATGCTGGGATATCCGAGGCATGATGGCAATTCTTGCAGGGCACTTGCACAAGAATCATATGCTATTAATGATAAAAACTTTTTGGTTTATCTGATATCTTGGTACACCAGTGAAAAAAAGCATATCGCCGAGCGAGGGCATCTATTAAGAGGACCTCCTTCTTGTCTCGTGGTGATAAAGTGGCACAACTAGCCTCTCTTGCAACCCAATACAAGAATTGGCTAAGGCAGCATGAACATTCAACTTATATGACTCATTGGAAGTTTCCCTTTAGACTGCTCAGGGAGAATGATAATGAAACAAAATTGTTTTTTTTTAATGAAATTCCTCACAGGCAGTGCCCCCCAAGAACTTAACCCATTTCCCAAGGTTACATGGGCTAGCGCCATTGCCGAACTCTACTATGATGGTAAATTTATGGAATCTGCGCCCAAAACCCTTAGCCAAGTTCCTGAGATCGTAACAGGCTTTGAAGTTGAAACACTTGTGTATAGGCGCGTTACAAATGCCATATCATAACATTTTAGAAATCATTAAGAAATTGCAGGCTTTGCAGGCCCCTAGCCCTGACTCCATATCAATGTCATCAATAAAACCAATCAAACTTTTGAGCAGCCATTTCACAGCAGCTTTACCAATGTACCATGGCCAATGTCATTGTCCCTACTAGCCAAAGTGAGTCCATCCTGATCCCTGTATTTAATAGGGGGACCAGATGGACCCCTCCAATTACAGGCTATTGACCATGCTTGACACAAGCTCTAAAATATTCGCTTCCCTTTATTCTAAAAAATGTACTATGTAGTAAATGGGTGGTGGAAAGAAGCTTGTTGAAAAAATTCCAAACTGGTTTTAGAAAAGCATATAGCACCATACACAATATTTGTGCTTTCCACTACATTATGGCAGAGGTTTCTTAATGCCCAAAAAGGAGACTCCACCTCGATATTGACTATTCCAACCGTTTGACTCCCATCAGCTGTTGTGGAGCAAACTTAGCCGGTGGGACATTGACCCTCTTCTTCTCCACTATGTAAAAGCAATGTATGCAGATACCTCTGTTGTGATCTGGGTACATTAGGAAGGTGCTATTACCCGCCCTATTGTTACGAACCAGGGACTTAAAGAGGGTTGCGTACTCGCACCCTGTTATTTAACTTATATGCCTCAGAAATGAACAAGGCAATTAGATCTGCCTGCAGTTTCCCCTCCTTCCATTCGAGCCTGCTCCTGGGTTATATTATGCTGACGACACTGTGCTCCTTGATCATACACCAACAGGACTCCAACACTCCATTGACACGCTCTCCACTTTTACTATTCGCTAACCATATAAAATTGAACACCTCAAAATCTAAAATCATAGACATAGGAAGCAGATCCTTTAATAAATTACAACATAGTTGGAAATTGGCCCATAATCTTTTAGATTTGGTAGCCAGTTATATATATGTGGGCTCCCAAATAAAATCTCGCCCTGCACAACCCTTCTATGGTGATTTCATCATGCTTAAAGCCCATGAAAAAGTGGCTTGTCATTAAAGGGTTTGTAGCTAGGAAGTGAGGATATAATGTGGAGGGCTTGCTCGCCATCTATCCTACTAGTATCATTCCTGGAGTAATGTATGGTTTGGAAGGTCTATCCACACGATGAGTACAATGGTTGTAAAACACCAAGGGGCAACTGCTCCGATCCATGCTGGGTGTCCCGAGCGCAGTATCTGTCGAGGCACTAATGTGTGAACTCGGTTTGCCATTGATTCGGTCTTTATGGCTCTTACAACTTTATACACTGTTAAACTACAATCTTTTCAGCTTGATCCTAACACTCTCCTGGGACTGGTTGCTTATAGAGACCATTCAACACGTTCTTACCATTTGTCCAGTTCTAAAAGCACATTATCTAAAGGGATACCAGGCGTTTGTAAATTGCGAGGAATCTGTTGTAACTGAACAATTCTGTAGCGCTATACTAGGGGCAAAGTCGCTGGTAATCACATAAGTCCTATTTAACGTCTGGAAGGTGACATAAGCACTTGTTGTACCTGCACTGTAAGTACAGGGCTGCACTTGATATTTGTTTTTATGTGTAATCGCTTTTGCTGTTTTTTTTAATATCAGGAAAGGAGGCATTTGCACTTTTCACATTTGCACTTTAAGGACAATTTTGTATTTGACATTTGATGTTATGTGCACTTCAAACTGGGATTTATGAGAATGTGGTTTAAGCCTGCATTTTGATTGTATTCCTTTTCTATTTTAATTGGAGGACAATTGCCTCCTTTTTTTATGTTTTATTCTGAGAAGATCTGATTGCATGATGTCATTATATGCTAATTGTGAGTCATGTAATATGTAATCTTTATTTAATGTTTATCTATTAACCAAATGCACAATAAAAAAAATAATAATAATAATTTGTGAATCTGGCTACCAAAAACAGTGCTGTAATGTATCTGCTGGAGGATTCTGCTACAGAAAGGATGGTTAAGTATCTTCATGAATTTCCTAAGTCCTTGATCCGGGTCAAATACATGAGAACAACATTCATTTGGTCAACACTTTGGAATTGCTAGGCGCAAAAAAAAGGTATTCCTAGAAATTGTAGTTTCCGATTCTATAAGCAAACACGTATAGAATCTGCAAACCACCTCTTGATACTAAGTCCCACTTTTAAAGAGCACAGGTACATAATACTCAGGGAGTCGGGCAATAGTAACAGTGCTGGATTTGATGCAAATGAAATGTGTGACTGTCTCATGAGAGAGGAGGACATCCCCTTGATTAATAATTGTACATGTCTTTTGGGTACCCATCAAAGCATACCTTGAGGTAATCAAAAATTATGAAACGTCGCAGACCACCTGCATTATCATTTGGTGAACCCCTTGTTTTGCTCTCAATTTATAGTTCTGATGACACACCTTTGAACGCCTTGTTCGAATAGTTGATTTTATGAGAGGTGGGCGGCTCATGGGTTGGTCTGTGTGTTGTGGATAACCAAACAAGCTTTACTTAGCTTCTTTTGCCTTTTTTATCTTGTACTGTTATGGTATTAAAAGTCAATTTTTGACTGTTGTTTACCAATAGAAAAATCTATTTTTAAAAAGATGTTAAATGAAATGTCCTGTAAATAAATGTATAACCCCGAAACATGTTTAAATAATATATAAAAAAACAATACATCTACTTACTCTGTCTTCCTTCTCTGTGCCTATTGCAACAACTTATTTGTTGTTGAAAAAAAATAAAAATGGTACTGCCATGCAAAAAAAGGAAACACATATTGACCTCAAACTCTTTTCTGCTTAGGTTTTGCCCAGTTTACTCAATGTGAGATTGGAATCCTTGCATCCATCTGTCACAGAACAACAGTGGGGAGCTGTCTGAAGCCTTAAACAACCTATCAACAGTTTTAGAAAACCCATGTAACGACCCCTTCTTTGTGCTAAATGGGTCCCCACAATATACTCAGACACATTCACTTCTATAAGTTAGACCGAAAAACCGATAGATAAAAAAAAACAACTCTGAAGGGATTAATCAGAAGTGCAACATTTGAAAGATAAAACTTTATTTTATTAGATGCAAATACAGCCGGGAGTGTCAGTCAGTCCCGTAGAACTGAAACCATGCTCAACACGACCATGCCAAGTTACATTTGTTATAGCGGATAATTGCAAAGCAAAACATATCAGATAAAACATAATCCCATGTTCCCCATTGGCTAACACCTACACAAAAAGCTAAACTTCCCCTACAGTTCATTACCAGATAGGCCATGCTTATGAAAATACAACCCCTTACAAGATGACCCAACTGTACAGTCAGCAAAAAACACTTCAATGTGATTGGTCCACTATATGCAAGTACTTTGTTGCTACAATGTACTCTCCTTATTTGTCAAGGTAACTTTGGCCAACTCGTGATGTGCATACCCATGACAGGACGCAATCAGGGAGTGAATGCAAACAACCCCGCCTGGTAATACAATGGTTTCCTCGTGATAAAAGACATGTTAGCACTCCCTGATAGCCCTTTTGTTCTTGCAGCTGTACTCATTTGCATCACCTCTTGCTACTCCCGTCTTAGAACACATTATTTCCCTAGGACACCTCCTACCTTATCTCTCTTGGGACCCAGGTGCTTTATAAAAAATGCAGTCAAGACACTGCTCTTGAGGATGAATTTCTCAGATTTGTTTGCTCTATTTGCTAAGACACCTGTAGTTCGAATGGACTACCCTCTTCTCAATGGGGGCAGCATTGTTCAACACTTAGCTCGACACCAGGGCAATGCCAGACACCAGGCTCTGTTCCTATGAGATTCGTCCTTCACAGTGGCAGCACTAATCTAATCATTGAAACCCAACAGTCCTTTCTCAGATCCTGTGAGCTGTTTGACCAGGCACAATTAACAGCTATCTATGCGTCTCCCTTCCTCCATAACCTTAGCTGTCCGCACAGTCACTGGGAGGAAGGAAGCATAAACTCAAATTAAATGGACAGAGCAAACCGTCCAAAAGGCAATCTAATTTTCTAACTGCCAGAAGCTGCAAATTCAAAGAAGACCTACTGCTCACACGGCACACAGCCCTCATGTTAATAAAACACGACCCTTACCCTATCTTAATGCTGGATGCTTCAGCTACCTTTTCACCTGCTACCACCTGCTACCACACGCTTTCCTGCACATAACGTAACCAAAGCACAACACCAATCACTACTGCTAGCTACACACTATTAAAGAGCCTGTTGTCCTGGCTCCAAACTCTAAATATAATAAGCAACATTGTTATATTGTTGCTCCTTCATACATTGTGTAAGACTCTGTGATGCTTTCTAAAATGTGTCAGCGCTAACTACAAATAACACGTGCAGAACTGACAAACCAAACGGCAAAATATTGACGCTAAATGACCAGCTCTTCTTACTGACCCCATTTATGCAGCCTAAACCTTTTTCCATGGTTGGGACATTTCACTTGCATCCCAAAACTTCTCAGGAATACATCTCATGCAGATTGATCTGAACAAAATTGGCATCAGTGCAAAACATTAGTCTAGTCTCTTCAGTAAATGTCAATGTGACATGACAATAGGTCTGGTAAATGGGTGCTATCCCCCTTTATTTTTCTTTTATATATCCTCAGGTTTGACGATTGTACATTTATAGGACTTAATAACAATAAGTCCAAAATCTTCTATGCATTTAGTTGTCTATCCTTCTTGGTAGAAATAATGAAAGTCAGTGCTCTTTTCTCCACAAACAACACCCACCTTTCCAAATTGTACAAGCTAACCATTATACTTTTTCAATAACTCATGCACGGAAGCAGCACATGAAACAAGCTTCCATCTAAATCACAACAAATATTATTTAACAAAAACCCATGGACAATTCTCTGCTATGGACCAGGTTTCGTCTATATCAAAAGTCTTCAACATCCCGTTATCGCAGTACCAATGAACTGATGTGCATCCCTTCACATAAAAAGTCAACTGCAAATTTAAACGAGAAGGTTCTTACTTTCTCTCTCTTCCTCCTTTCTGCTCTCAGGCTATGGCTATCACTTGTGGTATACTTCTAGGGTCCACCATCTCACCTGCATTGTTCAACCTCTGACCAAACTCATTTCCTCCAGCGGCTTCCTCTGTTATTCCTATGCAGATGACACCCAGATCCTGGTTCGCCTTGATGTTACTCATCCTGAGTTGGCAGCCAGGTTCAGGTTGTGTCTGGAGGCTGTAGGGGAATAGATGTGTAACAACTGGCTAAATCTGAAAGGCAAGAAAGCTGATGTGTTGGTCGTGGGCCCTCCTTCTACTTCTTCTCTCTGGACTTCTGGCCACCCTCTCTTGGTCCCCTTCCTGTTCCACTCCTGTAGTGAAAGATCTAGGAGTTAAAATATCCTTCACACTCTCTATGGAGCACCAAGTTAGCACAGTTTGCCAAAATGGCTATTTTCAGCTTAAATTGCTCTGAAAGTTTCTTCCTTTTATCTTGGCTCACCCTGGGCTCCAGTTGTGTTAGCCCTGGTCACATATTCCATCGATTACTGTAATTCCTTATTCCTAGCACTGCATGCTCACCTTTGGTGTGCCTCCAGGTACTTCAGAACTCGGCAGCACACCTAGCCACTTCCACGCCATGCTGTGCCCACCTCTCTCCTGTGTTACGCCAACTCAACTGGATTGCTGTCACTCAGCGTTTTCAATTCATAGCTGCCTGGGCGAGTACTCTGCTCTGCATATACTTGTCTCCTCTCTATGCCTATGCTCAAGCTCAGTGAGATTAGGGGCCACACATTTTCTGTCACGGCCGTCTCACTATGGCACTCTCCTTTTAGTCTCTTACAGGTGGACCATGCTGCAGGTACTGACAATCGAGATTTGCCTTGTTATACTCAGTCAAATATGACATAGTCTATACCAAATTAGAATTGGTTTGTGTGTGCTGGCATGAACACATTCTTACACCATTTCTTATGTGATACCAGTGGACATCACAGTGCCCTTGCTCAGTTTCCCAGCCTAAACCTCCTGAACCAGGCCCAATTATTGAGACGCGTGGACCTCACTCTAAGCTCTCATCAGACACTAGCAGAACCAGGACTCACCCAAAAAAAACAGAACAAATCACCTTTCCTGCTCACTGACTCTTTAGAACCTTCTCTTACGCTTAAGATGGTTACCTGTGCATGAATGCCATCATTATATGTCAAGAACTGGCCAGTTGCTGAGACACACCACATGCTTTGACTCTCATCACATATCGTGTGACACCCTAAAACCTTTTCCTCTGCTTTCTGCAACACACAATGCAGAAAAATGCCACTGAAAGACACCTATATGAACAAGAGGAAAAGTGGAATCCTGCATCCCTAACATTCCTTTCATAACTAGAGAGTGGAAAAGGTGCCACTCAAACAATCAAACACCCAACTACAATGACAGAGAACAGAGAGATCCATAACCCAACCTACTGGAAGTCCTCAACGAAGGTACATATGATCTAGCCACACACCAAGAAATAAACAGACCCAACTAACTGAGAGTCAAACAAACCGTGCATACCACCCCCACTAGACTGAAAAAACATCAAAAAAATGAGCCATCCAAAATGCACACACTATACTGCAGCTTACTCAATGTACAATCTATGGCAAAGCACAAAACAGAAATCTACATCCTCCTATGCAAAGTATATCTTACACAATGGATCCTCCCACATTTCTGGAGCTATGGAGAAGGTAACTAAAGAGAAAGGGTTTGAGAATCGACTACCCCTCCCTTTTGCACCATATTATTCACAACATGGACAGAAAAAAGGGGTGCACAACTTAAATATATATGCCTCAACTCAAGCTCACATGCCATTTCACAAATCAAAATGTAATGCTATTTGCATACAAATACATTTACGTTAAAAGCTCATTGACATTGTATGACTACAACATGATCTAAAACACGAATGGTGATAAGGGGTTAATAGAAAGTGCCCACATACAGGTGCATCAACACGTGCATAATAAACTCACAAACATTTGTCAATCATATTTAACACATTAGACAATAGAAAGGTCTCCACTTCTGTGAATCGAAATATTGCTGTTTTTTTTATTACATGGTTGTCTTCCACTTATTTGATAAATCTGTGGTTCTGTACACAAAAGTGGGACTGCCTACTTAGTGTCGTTTGCATCATTAAATCACAATAAGATTTGATTTGATTTGATTAGGGATGTATAATGTGCACATCCTTTCAGAATCAAGCAGCAAACTGCATCTAGGTCGCAGATGTTAAAATCCTTTTCTTGCATCGGGACACAGTCACAGAACCCATTAATCACTTGAACAAGTTTGTTATTAATTTTGGCCGAAAGAAAATAATAAATGACATATTCCGCAGCTCTGCTGGAAGTGCATTCCAGAGTTGGGGGCCCCTGATGGAGAAGCATTGATCTCCCCGGGAGAGGCATTCAGATGAGGGTACATCCTGAACATTTTTCCTGGAGGACCATAAAGTATGCACTGGCTGATAGGACTTAATTTTTGAGATCAGGTACCTGTGTGCGGTTCCTTGAATACACCTGAAAATCAGACATAGCAGTCGAATTCAATTATTTGCCGCACTGGCAGCCAGTGCAGTTTTTGGCAGTACTTGGAGATGCAGATTCTTTTTGGTAGATTGTACACTAATAAAACAGCAGCGATCTGAGTTACCTGGAGTTTTTGCAGTTGACAGTCCGGGTCTCTAAGAAGCAGTGTTCCACAGTAGTCCAATCTTGAGTTTGCCATGGTACTTACAATCGTTGCATGGTCTGGTTCAGAAATTAGAGGTAAAATAGGTTTCAGGAGTCTCATTTGAAAATAGACAGATTTGACTACCTCTAAAACATGGGCATTACTCCCCAGAGATGCTTGCCAAATACAGCCTAAGTTCTAAGAAAGATGTAGCTGAGTCAAAAACGGCTGGACAAGGGGTGGAGGCATGGTATTTGCTAAGAAGATGCTTTGGTCCAAATGCTATAACAACGGTTTTGGTGGGATTTAACTGGAGCTTGCTTTCCAATGCTTTATAGCTTTAGCACAGGCCAAGACATGCTCTGTTGCTTCTGGTGCCGATTTCAATCTGACATATATTTGCATGTCGTCTGCATATGAACAGTATATCAGGTTAAACCTGGAAAAGATGTTGATCACTGTTCTAAGATAGATATTAAACAATATCAGTGACAGTGATGATCCCTGTGGAATGCCACATAAAGCTGCGAGAGCTTTGGAGAAGTAACCTCCCAGCTTGACTACCTGGGTCCGATTTTACAGGAAGGGGGAGAACCATTTTAAGGCAGCCTCTGACACCTAGGCAACTTTGAGAAGTCTGGCCAATAATAAATCAAAGTCGACCATGTCAAAAGCTGCCGACAAATCCAGCATAGTCAACATACTAAAATCCTGTTCATCAGCTGCCCTGATGATGTCATTACACACAGCCAATAGTGCTCTTTCAGTCCTGTGAGCAGCCCTGAAACCAGACTGGAAGGTGTCAAGAATGGAGTGTTCCTCTAAATGGCTCTACAGCTGTGTGGTACCAATATTTTCCAGAACTTTAGCGGTCCAGGCTCGACTTGCAATTGGGTGGTAGTTCCCCAAGTCCTGGTGGTTTAAAGTAGATTTTTCTAACAAAGTTGTGAAAACAGATTTCTTTAGGTCCTTGGTTTTAGATCCCTGCACTAAGGCTACGTTCACAAATTCCATCATGAAGCCGCTAAAATCTGAAGCATGTTTCACTGCCAGATATGCTGGGATTGGATCGTTATCATGATTCATTGGTTTAAGTTGGGAAATCAAAACTTCAATCACCTTCGGATTGCCTGGGGAAAAGGAAAAGGAGGGGACTTGAGAAATAACCCTCCTTTGAGGCTCTTGGGTTTGATTAGAGGCCACAGTGATGTTAGTTTCGGTGTCCAAGTGCGTGCAAATGAGATTTATTTTTTCATTAAAAAACTCATTCAATTCATTTGCCAGAGCATGAGAAAAGGGCAGAGGGCAGCCCAGATGATACACATGCCGGTGACGTGAGGCTTCTAATCAGAGCCAATAGTTCCTTCGACCTATTCTTAGAGAAGTTAATCTGCTCTTGAAGGAATAATTCTGTTTATAGATTATCAGTGCCACTTTGGCACTTTGATGGGAGGGCGTGTCTTTAAGTTTCAGTCATATTTTTTCTTTCTTTCAATAATTTTTTTGTTCCTTTAAGGAGTCTGTGAACCAGGGGTTATTTTTATTCCTTGTTTGATTCTTTGCTTTCGAAGGTGCTCTTGCATCACAGCATTTCCGTAACGTTGATGTATTAAACTGATAGACTTTTTCACAGTCCTTTATCAAGGACAATGGCAAGAGTTCAGCATTTAAAAATAGTCCTGTTATGGCATCTAGCGCCATCCTTCTGTGCGATAGGACAGAGTTTGGTAGTGAGCTTGTTGATGAACCTGCTAAATCGAACAAGATATACAATTTCACCACTACATGGTCAAATCAGGTAACTGCTTTGTTTTCCCTATGGGAAATATTCAGCCCCCTGGATAAATCAATATCTAAACAATGACCCTAGTTATGTGAAGCAGATGAACTGAGCAGGGATGGGTCATGGGCTACTACAATTTCGCTCAATCATAACCAATCTGTATTAGTGGAATCATTGCACCACACATTGAAATCACCCAAGATTAGCAATTTGGAGCATTGTAAGTTTTCTGAATCCAAATACTGTTCCAATTTCTCAAAACATTTGCCAATGGGACCTGGAGGTCAGTAGCATAACAGTACCCGCATGGAGGCATTGGCTGACGTAGAAAGAGTACTAGCAAGTACTTGAGCATCGCTGTCTCATTGAAAACCCTGAAAGTTGCATATAGTGGAAGTCGACTTAAAAACAATTGCAACCCCTCCACCTCTCTTGGAGTTCCTATTTTCAAATTTTATTGAGAAGCAATGTGGGACCAATAAATGGAACTGAGATACAGTTAGCCTGAAACCAAGCTTCCGTAATAAAAATGCAGTCTAAGCTGCATGAGGTAATTAAGTCATGTAAGGCCACAGCATTTTTTACTGCAGACCTAGCATTAATCAAAGCACCCTACACTTTGAAGAGGAAGTGTGTACCCTGCCATTTTGTAAATGATGATACACCTTCTCGAGTTTGGCAATGCCCCCGCCCTCTAAGTTTGTTTAAGGTGTGTCGGCCGAGGAATCCTGAGGTATCCCTCAGTCGCAACAGGAAATCATGTGAAAACATGTTAGTTCTTAACTAGCAAAGTTAGGTTTATAAGCAGTGTTAAGAATAGTGACCCAATCGAATTAGTCACATACGAATATGGCCAGCATTTTGTGTTGCGGCCCTTTGTTGAGAGATTCAGGCATCCAACCCTGTTCTTCAAATGCTTCAGTGGACCTTCATGAGGACGTATATGGTTTCAATAAGGATATTACACCAAAAAAAACCTTTAATGTTATACAAATTCCTGTGAGTTTAAAATAGAAACAACAATAGTGAGGCTAGGACTCAGGCACAATTTATTGTGGCTTATAGTACCTGTCCATGTCTGTAACTAACCTTAAATTGTGTCTTTATTGGGGGCATGGGCTGAGGAACAACTGGATTCAATCTAATGTTTATCTTCACATCAAGAATTTCTAAAGCTCACACACCTGCAATGATATACAGGCAGTTCATTTAGCATTTTAATTATTTCATTGCCATTGTGGCTTCTAAATCTATTCCCCAAACATGTTAAACATCACGTTTCTCATACCTCAATAGCGATTATTGAAGGGTTATCTTGTTGAGTTAGTAGATCATGGGGCAGATGGATTATTCCCAGCTCACATCTGTAAAAGCAGATCAAAGGACGCAAATCATTTCTTGAGCGTCTCAATAAAAGCATTTGTTTCTCATTGTTTCAAAGTGGCCAGATATCTGCCTCGTTAATGTGTAGGTTCGGAGTGAAACAGGGCCGCAGGTCTGGCTTACATGTATAGGCACTGATAATCATACTGCTTAGGCCATATGCTTACATGTATTATGGAGAAGAGCTTACACAAGCATGTATTCATCCGCTAACGCTGATGTGAAACTGACTAGTAACAGCTCGAGCGGGGACAGCATTGGCTGCATGCAATCATGTTTATTAGGTTACGTGTCAGCACCCTTGGCATCTGGGATGATGCCAGACGCGCATCGAGTCACCATCTTGGAATTTTTTTTTGCTGTAACGTCCCCTTATGAAACAGCCTGTATTCCTATTTGGAGAGTGCTGGAGTGGTGGAGGAGTGTAATTTGTGGCTGGCACCTACGGTCTGTTTTCTATTTCCACCATTGGAGGAGGTGGCATCCACTTTAAAAATAGTATCCCGGTATCAGAGTTAATGACAATCTGGTCCTCAGGTAACTTCTGACTTGTGTACTCGCTGCTGCCTAATACCCTCTGTTGACTGATTTGGCTGCACACTCCAGTAGAAGTTAAACCTCATTGGGAGTGGGGAAACACAGAGTGAGGCCAATGCTTGGGGGTCTTGCACTATTCCTTTGGCCACAGACCATCATTGCGGTGGATGTCCAATCCCAATTAGAAAGGCTGAACCCTAAGAGGGGAGGGCCTCATAAGACTATTTGGGTAGAGTTAGCTAATCGGTACAGGGCCCTAACCTCTTGTGAGGATTTGCACTGACATTCGGTTAAGCGGTCTAGCCAAGTTGACCAGGAGGGCTGTGAGGGTCAGGGGGGGCCTCAGTCCTGAGATCAGGTGGGACAAATGGCACTGAAACCAGCACCCTTGGTGGCTAGCTTGTTATCCTGGAACATAGCTGGGGCCAGGGGGACATTTTAGTGGGAAACTACTGTGGAGTTCTTGAAGACCCACAATGTTATTCTCTTGCAAGAGACCTGCACCGTGGAGACCCCATTGTTAGATGGCTATACATCGTATGGGATCCCAGAGGGAAAGAATACAAGGGGAAGATGCTACGGGGGTCTGGCTATTCTGATTAAGGTCTTGCTGGCCTGCAGGGTTAGGGTAGCAGAGACTATGTTGAACTATCTACAGGTACTACGCATCATACCTTCTATGGGGGACACGATAATGATTCTGAATTTCTAGAATAGTCCCCATTAGGCTGAGGTAGACAGGTTAGCCTAGCTTAAGGTGTTTATGGATGAGCTACTTCTTAATAGGAGGAATGGTAAAGAGCAATGCATTTGGGGAGGAGATTTTAACTTTAAAATGGGTGTAGGTGTGCCACAGGATCTATAAGACCCACTGGAGCATTGGTCATTGAATATTCCCTCACCAAAGATGAAAGATGAACAGGTGTGTGCTAGGGTCTCCAACTGTGTTTTTGGCCCTTAGAATGGGGATTACGTGAAGAAAACGGATGCATAGCCCCCGATATACCCGCTAATCTTACATTCAATAACTACCCGGTTCTTCAACGATTGAATATTTTGTATCTCTCTAGAATTGTGGGACAGAATTGTGGGTTTTGAAGTGCTAATGGATGTCAGTGATGACCACCAGCCTATATGTTTAAAATGTAAGGGTGTGGTAGAGGAGTTAGGCCTCCAATACACCCCTGTCTGCTTTGTAAACCCAAACTCTGCCACGACCAGCAGAATAATATGGGAAATAATTTGGGATACCAATTTACATTTACACATTTCGTGGGAGAAACTACCACTTATTTACGATATCCTGGATGCATGTAGTGGAACAGTTTATGAAACTAAAGGGGGGTTTGGCTATGGGATTTACGACCAATCATAAGAGGAAGGATAAGCTCCATAAAAGAGGGTGGTTTGCCAAGGCACGCGCAATGCCAAGAAAGCACTCTTAAGGGCCTTTAAAGCAGGGAGATCCCTTGAAGAAGGGAGATCGCTTAAGCCAG
Organism: Ambystoma mexicanum; assembly: GCF_040938575.1. Taxonomy (NCBI): domain Eukaryota; kingdom Metazoa; phylum Chordata; class Amphibia; order Caudata; family Ambystomatidae; genus Ambystoma; species Ambystoma mexicanum. The sequence goes on along the minus strand of NC_090933.1, from coordinate 197,330,260 downwards.
AGTGCACTACCATGGGGAGTTAAAGAGAAGGAAGAATGAAATTGAAGGGGAACTATGGGAGGGCTTCCTAGACGCCTCAAAGCGTCATGATCAGAAAGGTTTTTGGGAGTTTGTGAAAGGGGGTTCAACTAATTCCAAGGTGGAGGAGCATAGCAGCATGCATGTGAAAGATGTGTCATGATATGATATGATATGGCATTTATAACGCGCCAGTACACAAGTGTTTCAAGGTGCGACAAGGCATGGGAAGGGGAAACAGAGGGAAGACAGAGACAGCGATCATTCAGGCTAAGTGACATTGAGCTTGCGCAAGTGCAGGGGAGGGGAGAAGGGGAGAAGTGCAGGGGGAAAGGAGAGGGGACAGTGCAGTACATAGGATAACAGTAAAATAAATAAGACAATAAATAAGAGTGCAGCCAGGTGGTGGTAAGTGCAAGGGTAAGTGCAGATATCAGCTGTCAAGGGCTAGTAGGGGCTGTAGGGCTACAGACACAGTCCCCAAGTTCAAGGGTTGCCACTGGGGCAGTGCGGGTGTGCAACTGGTGTGGAGGAGTCCTGGGCCCAAGTTCAAAGGGTAGCCAGGTAACCAGTGCAGTTTCAGATTCAGCCAGGAGATCAGCACGGGAGAGGAGGAGAGAAAGCAGAAGCAAAAAGGAAGGTTTTGAGGTGCTTCTGGAATTGGAGATGGTTCTTCTCAAGTTTCAAAGAGGCAGGGAGGTTGTTCCAGAGGGAGGCCCCAGCAGAAGAAAGAGATCTACCATCAACTTGCTGCTTGGAGAAACGACTAACCTTGAGGGATATGGAGACGGATGAGCAAAGAGCTTGTGAAGGAAGACATTTAGGAAGAGAGAGTTGAAGGTATTGAGGTTACAGGCCCCATACGGCCTTGTGGACAATGCCGAGGGTTTTGAACCTAATACAAGCTGCCACTGGGAGCAGTGCAGAGATTTCAGTCCTGGAGAGATATGATCCCAGGGCTTGAGGCCAAGGACAAGTCTCGCAGTCCTGTTTTGGATGAGTTTCAGAGGGCGGAGAGTAGAGGCAGGCCGATTTGGAAAGAAGCTGTTGAAATAGTCCAGCCTAAAGAGAACCGCAGCTCTGGAGACAGTGAGCTTCTGGGGGAAGGAGAGGATAGGAAGAATACCTGGTAGGAGGTGCAGCTGGTAGTGTGACTTCTTGGAGACGTCAGAGATGTGAGGAGAGAAGGAAAGTGTGGAGTCGAAGATGACCCCAAGGTTTTTAGCCTCACAGGTGGGAGAAGGAAGAGGGCCAAGAGAGGCCGGCCAGGCCGCATGGCTGGGGTACTTTGTTAATCTGTTTGGTGGTGGGTCCCAAGCTGAAAGTCATGGGAGAAGTGATCCTCCTCTACAGTTTAGGCTGGAGGAGGCGTCCCGGGCCATCACACAACAGGCCCACAACCGAGCACCAGGCCCTGATGCTATTCCATCAGACCTTTTTCAGGACCATTTGGAACTTTGGGCTCCTTTGTTGACAAAGGTATTTAAAGCTTGCATGGGCACGGGCTCATATCCACTCTGTGGAAATCAGCCATTATTTTGCCTATCTTTAGGAAAGGGGGCCCAGCGAACCCTATGTCCTATAGACCCATCTCACTCCTGCATATTTCTTTTAAAATCTTTGGAAGGGTTTTGCTGGGGTATATCGAGTTCTGGTTGTCAGAGAGTTTGGTCCTCTCGGACGTCCAGTCTGGTTTTCTCCCCAGGGTCGGTATTATGGAACAGAGCCTTAATCTTTACCTACTCATTTCCAATTCTGTTTTCGGTAGGGCGGAGGGAGATTATCTCGTTTTCATGGACCTGAGCACGGCCTTTGACAAAGTGGATAAATCAAGGTTATGGACCATGCTCAGCTCCATGGGTTGTCTGGAGTATGTTTTGGTGGTATTACAGGCACTGCGTACGGAGAATGAGGCATGTGTGCACAATAGTGTGGGGGGACACTGCACTGTGTGTTTTAAGGTCAGTTGTGGTGTCTGTCAAGGGTGTGTCTTAGCCTGGATTCTTTTCACCCTTTCTATCAGTGGGCTCCTAAAGGCTTTGGTGGACACAAGGATGGACTATCCATATATGGAGCAGGGCTTTTCCGGTTCTGGCTAATGCAGATGACACCATGATAATTGCCAGAACCCAAAGGGCCCTTCAGGCGCTGATCTCTGCCTATGCAGTCTTTATGGAAAATGTGGAGCTCAAAGTTAATACTAAGAAATCTGCAGTAATCGGATGCATGGGAGGAAAGTCAGCGAAGGTGCACCCAATGCTCTGCAATTGGGATGATTATTCCCAGAGTGAAGCAATTTGACTATCTGGGGGCCAGATTCTCAGAGACAATCACGGGCATTGCGCATATTAAGAAACAATCAGCCAAGCTAAGTCAACAAGTGGGAGGGATTTATCGTTTTTTGTCTCGCTGCCAAAGACAACCATTGGATGTTGTCCTAAAAATGTACTCTACTCAGACGAAAACAGTCACCTTGTATGGAACACAACTTTGGGGTTTTCAGAAAGCCCCTGAGATCCAGGTGATGGAGAACTCATTTTTTAGAAGACTATTGGGACTGCCGGAATCCACTGCCTGTATCTCTATTCATAAGGAACTGGGAATGGAATTCTGGGAGGAACAGTGGGCCTTAGCTCGTATAACGTTTTGGATCAGGCTTTGGGGAAATTAGAATGCATCCTTATGCCACTTTATGATTAGGTTCTTAATGGCTAGTGACAACTGCAGAGAAATCCCTTTGCTGTTTGATGTTGACGAAACATTTTCCAGTGGAAATATTTGGGCCCTCTCACCCACAGCTAATTTGTTGACTAAAAGTCAAATGAGATCCTACATAAGCAGCTAGCAAGAAGTGTTTAAGAGGAAAAGAGATCTCATGGAGTTTGCAATCAATTCCGCAGTGATCAGCCGGGTAGAGGAGACCCAGCTTCTTTAATTAGGGGCTCAGCTAGGAGAGACCGCTGGCTGCGCACTCGCGCTAGATTTGATTGTCTGCAGCTGAGGGGAACCACAGCTACATGCAGTGGGTACCCAAATGAAGCGGGTTGCCCAGCGTCTGGCGTTGTTAGATAGGATATGGTTAGGATATGGTTAATCTTTTATTGTTTTGCCCTGGCTATAATAATATCAGTCTACTCTATGCCGGTGCTTAGGTCAGCCAACATCCGTACCCATAGGCCGGCAGTTATATTTCTTTTGACAGCAGACTCTGTTTTGACAGCTTGGACACTACTACTACTGTAAAGAGCCATGTACCAAAGAAAGGGGCTGATCAATTAATTGCCCTAAAAAGATTGGCCACTTATTGAATAATATGATGGAGAACTGCTCCAATGAACTGGCAGTGTTTTGCGGTTCTCTTTCCCCCCTTTTTTACTAAATATCCCCTTATGTTTAAACCTTATGAATTGTTAAGTACGCAGACTATCGGATTGAATCTGTATTGGTATTTATGACTTTTATCTGATTTTATCCACTTTTTTTAGAGAGATGTGTTTTGATTGGTATTCTTATTTTTGGAAAATTGTATTTTACATGTAAGCGTGAGCAGTAATTTTATCACATCATGTATTGTGTCTTGTATTTTATATGTGTTTGATGGATTATTTCATCCGAATAAACATATTGATTGATTGACTTAAATGTTATTGGTGTACAGGGTTGGATATCTGTATCTCTCAACAAAGCGCTGAAACACACAGTGTCAACCATATTCGTATGTGACCAAGTCGATTGGGTCACTATGCTTATTCTGCTTTAATTAAGTAAATGACACTAAATAGGCAATCCCACTTTTGTGTGCAGAACCACTGATTATCGAATAAGTGGATGCCAGCCATGTAATAAAATGCCATTTATATTTCAATTCACAGAAGTGGAGACATTTCTATTCTCTAATTTGTCAAATAAGATGGAAGTATGTTTGCATGTTTATTTTGTGCTTTTTAATGCACCTGTATTCGGGCACTTTCTACTAACCCCTTATCACCATTCATGTTTTAGAGCAGGTTGTAGTCACACAATGTCTATGAGTTTTTAATGTTAATGTATTTGTATGCAAATAGCATTACATTCTGAGTTGTGAAATGGCATGTGAGCTTGGATTGATGCATGAATAATTAAGTTGTGCACGCCTTTTTTCTGTCCATGTTGTGAATAATATGGTGCAAAAGAGAGGGGTAGTCAGTTCCCACCTCCTTCCTTTTTAGTAACCTCCTATGCAAAGGCCACATTGACGCCCTTTCCTGACAGAAACATGGCTATCAGACAAATCCAAAGTAATCACCCACAATGCCATAGACAACAGCTACACACTAATGCAACCTAACAGAGAAGCCAAGAGGAGGGGGAATTACTGTGGCACACAAAAATCACATTAGCTCCACGTTTTTATCTTCAACAGACGTAGAAGATTGTGAATCACTCTTAGTCATCCTCAAACTCAACAAACAATTCAACCTACAACCCCAGCGTTGCGGCAAAAATCGCTGATGGCATAGCCAACCTAGCCTTAAAACATGGTAACATCACCATTCTGGGAGACTCCAACATGCGGGATGAAAGAGAAAAGAACACCTCAACTAAGTGCCCTCCTGGAAACTCTCCATCTCAAACAAATGGTGAACTAACCCACTCACAGCTGGACACACTCTCTGCACAATGTTCTGCAGGGATGAACTCTCGAGTGTAACCCCATTGGTACCAATCATCTGGGGGGACCATCGTATGGTATCATTCACCGTCATAATCCAAGTCGTATGATACCTAGAAACATAAAGCATCTGATTACAATCAAAAGAAACTGTGATCTGGCCATGTTGTAGTAACGCTAAATGTGTTTGGCAGTATCCCAGCAGATTTACCGCTGGGATACAGCCCAACTCCTGAAAGAGCCCTTAATATAGAAACACTACCAGACACCATCAAACCCGAAACTTCTCAACTAAACAAAATCATGCCAGACACTGTTAAAGAGAAACTTCGCACTTGGATCACAGATGTCTTAGACCAATGAGCACCCTTAAAATCTTTCAAACGCACACTGAAGAAAGTTGCAGCGAGATGGTTCACTGAGGAACTCAGAGGACTCAAGAAAATAAACATCAAACTAGAAAACATATGGAGGAAAATCTACAACCAACTGGAAAAAATTCACTACCAACAACTAATTTGGCTATGCTAAGCAACAATTCTGAAAGCCAATAAAGCACACTATGCTGCAATAATCCAATTGGCAGCAAACCCACAGAAAGAAATGTAGAGAAGGATCAAGGAAATAAAAAAATAACCTCATGCAACAACAACAACATACCCTCGCAACTGCTATGTGACAGCATTGCAAACCACCTTAGAGAAAAAAACACACTCAATCCAACAGGCTATATAAACATCCAGTAGGACGCAGACAACATCCTCCCAGAAACTATTACACCAATAACCAGTGCAACATTTAACCAATAAGTGATGAAACGTTCAGCCACCGTCTAAAATAAACCATTATGGCCGGATCCCTCAGTGAACCATGCTGATCGGCTATCTACATAATGCTACTCACCCATAAAACACCAATTGTCACCCAACTACTAATGAATCTGTCCCTGAGCACTGGAATAGTACCAACATCATACAAATCAGTATATATCAAACCACTCTCAAAAAACGAAACAGAAAAAACAGATGACTGTGGCAACTACAGACTAATATCAAACCTACCCCACCCAACAAAGGTCTTTGAGAACCATGTGCACAAAGAACTGCTCAACCACATGGAAACAAATATATTACTTGACCAATCCCAGGTTTGGTTTAGACCCATGAAAGGACTCACATCAGCAATCCTCTCAGTAAGGGATGACCTAAAGATGAATGCAGGCAACAAACCCCAATCCAATCTGCCCTACTGGACATATCAGCTGCCTTTGATAAAATCAAACACACAACATTAATCAAGAGACTGAAAGAATCCGGTATTGA